>NC_047557.1:79354969-79667469 GCF_012275295.1 Melopsittacus undulatus
CTCTCAGTAAATGAAGGCACCAACAGAATTTCTGTAGAGAGCTCTTCAACCTTTTCTTCCATTAATAAAAAGAGCTTGATAAGTTGAGAAAGACATTTGAGTTGATACAATGTCAAGCAGAAGTTCCTTCCTTTTTTGGGGTTTCTTTGGAGCCTGTTCAAATAAAATCATAGAACACCTTTTACTACAGCTTAAAAAAAGATCCTGCAAAACTGGTTATGTAAGAAAGTGTATCAAGTAATTTCATTTTGTCATAGCATAATGTGTCTTTTTCTCATTATAAAATACTCTTATATTAATTCTTCCTGAGTCTTTGGCATTTCTCAGCTCTCTGGGAAGTTGCAAATGAATTCCAGGTTTTGTTATGATTAACTAGGATTTTTTCCAAGCAACAGACCTTCTCAGAAACCTTCTCACCTGTGTTTTACAGAAATACCATTATGTTGTAAAACTGATTGAACAAAAGGAAAAAAAAACTATGTCATTACTGTATTTTAATGGTTTGGGACATCATATCAATACACTGTCACTCTGTGAGTCACCTTGTCTGTTTAACAATCTGCTAGCACAGTACAGTTGATGAATATGACATTTGAGTAAAAAGAAACATCAATCTAACGCTCCATAACTTTAAATATGTGGGGCTTGAAAACAAGTGAGACTGTCAGTGAACAAACATCAGCAAGTATTATACCTATAAGCAGTTGGTATTTAAAAGAAGAAACTGAATATTTATTTTGAAAGGTTAACACTTGTAATCATAACATATAATCATGTCACATCAACCAGAGAACTCTGTTTTGAGCACAGTCAGACTATAAAAGACTGTAAGCTGTTTCCAATTCAGTATTACCAAACCACATGGGTTTAAGTGTTTTAATTTTATAACTTCTTTAAACATAATAAATTTGCACTTCTATGTAAATTGTCATGAGCTGATACCATGTTCCTATGCAGTTCTGTTGCAGATGTAATATCAGAAGAACAGTTTATGTAGAAAGTGTCAGAGCAAGAGCCAGAGTAGTTTGAAAGGGAAGCTCTGAAAGACGAAAACAAATAGAAATTGATTGAAATGTTCTTTTATGTGTCAAATATATCTTACCTTTGCAATTTTGAAGTACCCAATACCTCCTTTTTCCCTCAAAGCTCCTAGATATGTTTTTTTTTGGTATTCAGAAATCATTTTTAAATAGACATAGATCTAAGTAGCAAAGCTGAGCTGTGAATATAAATTCTCTAATTTGCTATTCCAGTTTTGAAGCCTTAGAGATTGAGCTGTGAATTTTGCATTCACATCTGAATTTCCTCAAGGTTCCAAACAGATACATTCATGCTAGTCCCTTGCATTTCTAAGAATGGCAAAGGAAATTGTTCTGCATAACTACCTCTGTTAGTGCCTGTCCTCTCTGAATAACAAGTAAATAATGTCAATATCACTGGATTTCCAAGTTTAAGTCTTAAACTTCTAAGAAAGCACATTCTGCTGTTCAGAGAATTTTTCTCCTTTAGTTGAAAACTTCATTTAACTGTTAAGAAATGACTTCCCAACACTGCAGACAGCCAGACATAAGAGATCCAAATGTAGGAACCCCAGATAATATAATAAAAATCAATAGAACATTAGTTGCGTATCCCATAAAAAACCTTGTGATGTTCCTGCACCCTCTCTTGAGGAACAAAGAAACCTTCCAATTATATGATTGCCCCAAGCAATATTGTCCTTATTAGACTAACAGGAAGTGGACCTAAAAGCCAAAGATTACCACAGTAATACTAATTTTAGAATATATTAGCAAACTTAGAAAAAAAATCAAAACTTAAACTTTTACTTTCAAAGATCATTTGAAGTACATTTCATCTGGAAGCTGAAGATAATAAGATCAAAGATCCTTCATGCCATTTGGAAGTTGAGCTAATACTTCAATATATGACAAACCATATCATAGCATATACTTAGATAGTCATCAGAGAAAAAAAATTTACTATTTAATATTACATATGTTCTATAATATCTAGAAAAGCACTTAGACACTTAGGTTAAGTATAGACAATCTCTAGGTGCTTGAAGCTAGTGGAGAACACTGAGCTAACTTTATGGCTGGCACAAAATTAAGAAACAAAATGGAGGTAAGCACAGAGTTTTTTTGCAAAATGGCACAAATATATGCACCATAGAATCATAGAATAGTTAGGGTTGGAAAGGACCTTAAGATCATCTAGTTCCAACCCTCCTGCCATGGGCAGGGACACCTCACACTGAACCATATCACCCAAGGCTTCATCCAACCATCATCTGGTAACCAGCCAACCCTCACAACCAGGAGGAAAGGAGGCAGTAGAACAGTGGTTTAAGTACACTCATGAAGGCCTGAAGTTGAAACCCTCTCAAAGAGAGATTTGAAACTCATCAGACACCTACAGGCAGTGAGAATGTGGTGATCTGATTCAAAACAAAATGATGTGCAAAACTCTGTGATCAGAATATGGTCAAGATAAAGGCATTAGAAAATAGAAAGGAAAGATAAGACCACCATGTAAATATTATTCTCCTAGAATTGTTGACACTGAGGGAAGAAGGCTAATAATCATCTTGCACTACAGCTATAAGGCAGAGAATCCTTAATACATACAACCGAGATCTTAAGACTTCTCTGGAAGGTGATCAAGTCACTAAAAAGCAAGCAAGAAAGCAAGCAAATATCTATATGGGATATAGAAAGAGCTCCATATACTATAGGTAACCCATTCTTCAGTTCTCTTTAGTCCTCTGTTAGGTTTTGTTGTGCTAAAGAAAACATAACGTGACTTACATCGGACATGAAATGATACCAAATATCCATATGTGACAAACAGTCATGCATCATTTCCACAAGCTTTTTGCTACAACATTAAGGATGGGCAAAGCCACATACTCTTTTCATTAGCAATCACTGCAAATCATGCTCATATATCACTGAACTATTAACAAAGATTGATGGTGGTAATGCAGTAGGTATTTGAAAGGATGAGTGCTGGTCCAGTAATACCTCTCAACTGCTGACCTGCACAGCTCACATGAAGTTATATGTCTTACTCTGCATAGCTTACAGTTTTTGAGGCTCTTGACTCAGGGCAGTACCTCTGAATTACTCATCTGAGCTATCCAGGACTCTCACAGCATGGCACTCTTCCATTTCATTTTTCTCATACAAAAACCATGGGTCTTACTACAGAGTGCTTTACCTCAGTCACTACAGCTGCAGAAGCGTAAGTGTGCCAGAAACACAGACAGTCTAATTCTTATGTGAGATTGATGCTGTTTTTGCAGGTTTGGGTAACAAAAGCATGTTATCCAACAATCCAACTTTTGGAAG
This sequence comes from Melopsittacus undulatus, assembly GCF_012275295.1. NCBI lineage: Eukaryota > Metazoa > Chordata > Aves > Psittaciformes > Psittaculidae > Melopsittacus > Melopsittacus undulatus. The sequence goes on from NC_047557.1 coordinate 79,358,323, forward strand.
AAATTAGCTTGAACCTCAACTTTTCTTACTTGATCCACAGCAGTGTGGAAGAACTGGACAGTAGGAATGACCAGAAGTGAATTTCTTTTCACATATGGTGATTTCCATATACATGCCTATGATTCCATAAAAGTACTTCAGGCTTCTGTTATCTGGACTGTGGTCATTTCTAGGAGGTAGGCAAAAGAAAAGGTGGAAAAGACAAAAAATTTACTTGGATTAACTTGAACCTACACTGCATTTATTTGTAAATAAATCTTAATAGTTCACTACACAACACTGGAAGGAAGCAAAGACATAAGCTCAAAACTGTCATCCTCTTGCAATCCCTACATTTAGAAAATCTGTACTTTTGACTTCCTATCACATAGAAGCAAAGGGGGCATAAAGGGTACTTCATTTCCTCTGGTGTGCTGGTTTATCATCCCAGCCGTCAGATGACTGGCAGCAGGAGCCTGCCATCATAATTAAGGCGAATCTCAGAGAGCTTTGCCTATAGAAAAAAAAGCCCCAAGTAAAGCTAATATTGAATGTTTATGAAATTGTGCAAGGTTTGTCAATGCTGGGGCCAAAGCAGCTGATGCAGTCACTGTTGTGGTTTAAACACAGTCAGCCACACAGTCTCCTGGAGGGATGGGGAGAAGAATCGAAAGAATGTAACTCCCATGGGTTGAGATAACAGTCCAGTAATTAAGATATAACACAAAACCACTGCTGCTACCACCAATAATAAGAATGATAAGAGAAATAACAAGGGAAAAGAATACGATACCACCTGCTGAAATGAGCCCAACCCAGAAGAGCGTGCCTTTCTGGGTAACTCCTAGTTACTTCCCTGGGCATAACGTGCTGTGGTATGGAATACCTCTTTGGCTAGTCTGGGTCAGATGTCCTGTCTCTGCTTCCTCCCGGCCTCCCCTTCTCCCAGGCAGAGCATGAGACTTACAAAGTCCTTGGTCAGAGTAAACATTACTTAGCAACAACTAAAAACATCAGTGTTATCAGCTCTGTTCCCAGGCTGGAAGTCAAAACACAGCACTGCACAAGCAACTAAGAAGGAGAAAAAATGACTGCTACTGCTAAACCCAGGACAAGTCACACAGCATCGGAGAAACTGGGGGGCACATATCTTTGAGTTTGGCCTTTCACTTTAGCAGAATAGGCTGAAGCTGAAGAAATTTTCCTAGAATATGGAGGACATGCTGCATTTAGAATCACAGAGTGGTTTGGGCTGGAAGTGACCTTAGAGATCATCCAGTTCCAATCCTCTACCATGGGCAGGGACACTTTCCACTAAACCAGATTCCTCCAAGCCCCACCCAACCTGGCCTTGAACACTGCAGGGATGTGGCTTCTCTGGGTAACCTGTGCCAAGGTCCCACCACCTTCACTTGTTCAAGAATGAAGCAGTCCATCTTATCAGAAACCATCCATCTGGTTCTATCTGGAAAGAAGCATACTGTTAGTCTTCGGGAGGTAGAGAATAAGCACTTTCATCACCTGGATCAACCAACCTTCTAAACTAGGGGTTACAGATGGAATCTATATGAAAATATAGTGAATCTCAAGTTTCTGCTCAGATCTTATCCAAGCCTCCTGACAACAAAAAGCAGAAAATGCCCAGTACTTTCTAAAGCAGCAGGAAAGCTTCAATTGCTGGTAAGTCTAAGGAAGAAATATGGCCATTTGAAATGCCACATACCTGAGAAGAGGCCCTTAGTGAAGGCATCAATGCCACAACAATAAGTAATAAAAGCTATTCACTGGGGAAAAGCAGAAGAAGGAAAGTCTTGTCATAAACCCCATATAAATATATGAAACAAGCACATCCTCCAAATTAAGGTAGTATTATGATAAGCACACATCAATAATCATATCATAGAATCATAGAAACGTTAAGGTTGGAAAGGACCTTAAGATCATCAAGTTCCAACACCCCTACCATGGGCAGGGACATCTGACACTAAACCATGTCACCCAAGGCTCTGTCCAACCTGGACTTGAACACCACAAGGGATGGAGTATTCATAACTTCCTTGGGCAAACCATTCGAGTGCCTCATCACCCTTACAGTAAAAAACTTCTTCCTTATATCTAATCTAAACTTCTCCTGTTTAAGTTTTAACACATTACCCCTTGTCCTATCACTACAGTCCCTAAATTTGATCTACTTTTTTTATACATCATTAGATCTAAGCCATCTAAGCATCTGTTCCATCCTTGCCTATTATGCAACCAAAATACTAACTTAGTTCTCAAAAGGTGTTTTAACATTTTAACATAAAATCCATGAGTCTTGCATTTCTTAATATACAGCTAATAAGTGTTCTTAAGTAAATTTAAGACAAAACAATTCTACAATCTGTATGGACAAACTCTTCGGCTACATTTTCAAATGTTCTAAACCCAAATGAATTTATTCAGCTTGTGAGTAATCTAGAACACAATCACAAAATCACAGACTAGTTTGGGTTGGAAAGGACATTAAGATCCTCCAGTTCCAACCCCTCTGCCATGGCCAGGGACACCTCACACTTGACCATGTTGCCTAAGGCTCTGTCCAACCTGCCTTTGAACACTGACAGTGTTCAAAGACACTGGCACATTCAAAGACAGTGGCACATTCACCACTTCTTTGGGCAACCTGTTACAGAGCCTCACCATCTCGCAGTAAAGAACTTCTTCCTTATATCCAGTCTAAACTTCCCCTGTTTAGGTCTGAACACTTGTCCTGTTGCTACAGTCCCTGATGAAGAGTCCCTCTCTGGCATCACTGTAGCCCCCTCCAGATACTGGAAGGCTGCTATGAGGTCTCCACGCAGCCTTCTCTTCTCCAGGCTGAACAGACCCAACTTTCTCAGCCTGTCTTCATACAGGAGGTGCTCCAGCCCCTGATCATCCTCATGGCCCTCCTCTGGATTTGCTCCAACAGTTCCATGTCCTTCTTATGTTAAGGAAACCATAACTGCACACTGAGTTCCAAGTGGGGTCCCACAAAAGCAGAGTAGAGGGCATGATCACCACCTTTGACCTGTTGGTCACGCTCCTTTTGATGCAGCCCAGGATACAGTTGGCTTTACCTGTGGCAAGCACATACTGCAGCCTTTTCATGTTCATTTTCTTGCCAGACAACACCCCCAAGTCCTTCTCTGCAGGGCTGCTCTGAATTTCTTCTCTGCCCAACCTGTAGCTGTGCTTGGGATAGCTCCCACCCAGGTGTAGGACCTTGCACTTGTCATGGTTAAACTTCATGAGGTTGGCATCAGCCCACCTCACAAGCGTGTCAAGGTCCTTCTGGATGGCATTCCTTCCCTCCAGAGTATCAACTGAACCACACAGCTTGATATCATCAGCAACTTGCTGAGTGTGCACTCAATTCCACTGCCAATGCCACCGACAAAGATGTTGAGCAGGATTGGTCCCAGCACTGACCCCTGAGGGACACCACTCTTTGCCTGTCTCCAATTTGACATAGAGCCATTGAGCACTGTGTCAGATGAACCCAGGGTTTTCCTGTTTTACTGCATGAAAGATGACATTTGGTTAACAGTAAATATTTAGATTCAAATGCTGAGACTGCAGAGATGAGCACGCAGTGCAAGCACACCCTACAAAATGTAAATGCTGGCATGATAATTTTTAAGAATCAGGTTTAGTGATTTACTTGTGAAGATTAACTAGAAAACAACAAAAATTACATTAGTTTTGTGCAGATGAAGTTACACACACAAAATTCAGATATTTATTTAGACTGAGGTGTCCCTGCCCATGGCAGGGGGTTTGGAACTAGATGATCTTAAGGTCCTTTCCAATCCTAACTATTCTATGATTCTATGATTCTGGTAGCCTTCTAAGGGTTCAAAACTGCAGACAAGCACACTGCCTTGAATTATCTTTATTCTTGTGTCTTAGGCTTGAAATTTTAGACTGAAAACAATTTTAACCTAACTAGCTGGCAAACACCTTCTTCTATCAACTATCAACAAAAATGCATGACTCAGCATTTTTATTGGAGTATGAAAAACACCACACTCCAACAAAATTAATGGTATCTTTACCGAAGTTTTTAACACAAAATCCTGCGAACAGAGAGTAATACAAAGTGGTTTCACTTCGACTAATTAGAACAAATTTCAGTGCAAAATATATTTAATTTGAAAAACTAGAAGCATCTCAAATAAGTGTGGCTAATAAATAAGAATCTCTATGTATCAAAAACAAACGCATGATCTTGTAAGAACAGCTTATACTGGGTTCAGCTACAGTGTTTTATCCTAGTATCCTAGGCTTCAACAGAGGCTGAGAAAGGAAGATCAAATAAAACATAACAAGGAGACCATTTTTTCCTCAATATTTTTCCTCAGAACTTACCCAGTTCTTGACCACTTGTAGTTGGGCAGCTTTCACAGACAGATTGTAACATACATTAATAGTCTAGGTTTCTATTTCATCAATTTCTCCAGTTACCCTTCAACCCTTTCTACATTTTTATTACCCATAACATTTTGTAGAAAGAAGTTTCACACTTTACCTATACTGTGGGTTAACAAATACATCATTTGGTTTCTTTGAATATTTCAACTTCTAGCATCACCTATTGTCAACCAGTTTTAAGAATCAGTCAGCTACTGAAACCTGTTTATTTTATAATGCCTCTATTTTATAGACATCTATTGTATCTCACATTTAAATTTTGTTTTCAAACTGAGGAACTGTTTGCTTGCTTATTTCTCCTTATATGGAAGTTGTTCTACATTTTATCACCTTGTTATCCTTAAGTCTTTTCTGCTTTTTTCTACAACTAAAAAAATGTGTTTATAGGATGTAGTCTAGTGAAACAGGCAGCAGCAATACTATAAAAGAGACACATACTGGATTACTAATGAAATCAGAGACAACTTTGCAAAACTAATAGTGAAATTAATATCTATTCTAACAAGATAAATACATTGTAGAGCTAATTCTACTCAATATTAATTCTAACAAAATCAGCATGTCATTCAAATATTAAGATCAAATTCCATGTTGATGCAATGTATCTCGAGCACAGTCTTCTTTTACATATTTGTATCTAAAGATATTTTCTGCAAAATAATGTGACCACTTGGAAGCTCTTAGGAATAAAAAAAAAGATGGTATTAGAGAATTTTACTTCACAAGTGATGAGAAGTGCCCACATGAATTCTCAGTCAGCTAGTAAGTTAATTAAAACATTTTTCAAGCAACACAGAGTGACACAAGTTCAATAAAGTACTTGATCATAGTGCCTGAGCTTCTTTTAAATACTTTTATTCAGTAGCAAGATATCTGCCTTACAACTTAAAAAGATTTGTCCTCATCTCTAAAAATGAAGCGGCATGAGAAATAAGGCTCTGCTGGATCTAATGACCTGTGCACACTTGCTAACATCTGATTCTATAGCATGCTTCAGAAGTGGTATTTTTCTCAAAGCTGTGGCTCTTGAAATCATTAAATAAAGTGTTTCCAATTTCCTTGGTTATAGCCTGGAAGCATTTAAAATCTCAAAAGGCATAAGAAAATATGCATATGAATAAATCCCATAACTTTAACATAACTTTAACACAACTTTTGTGATTTTTGTGTGTGTGTGTGTTTTGGTCTTTTTGGTTTTTTTTTTTTTTTTTTTTTTTTCTTTTTTTTTGTTTGTTGGTTTTGTTTTTTTTTTAATTAGAATATTATCCTATATGTTTTAAAGAATTTGGCATTAACAAGATCTCAAAAAATTGAATGTCTAATTTTGATCATATCAACCCATCCAGGGATGTGACACAGTAAGGTGTAATGCAAAAAAATCCCTGCATCATATGTGAGCTGGCTGTCGATGTTCAAGAATAGCTACACTAAGACAGCATTGCTCTGAGATTAATTAGCCTTACTACTTAGTTTACAGAGCCACATGACTAAACTGCTTCTGAGACTCACGGTGGAATCCTTGGAAAGCAACCTGATGACTGTCTTCTTCAGTGATTACAGTGGGGATTTCTCCCTCAGCAGGAACCAAGGGTTTAAAACCCTTTTAATCAATTTTACTACAAAATACCTTCCCAATACATTAAATATTATTCCCCTGTCCCCATTTATAAGGCTTACTTTCATATAAGATAGATCTAAAATATTGTTCTGTAAGGGACACAAGAAAGCGATGTAAGGGATTTCATCCAGTAAAGCTATTTGAGAAAGAAAATTGAAAAAGTGTAATATTAAACTTAAAATCTACCTACAACCTGTGTACGAATAATAAAGCCCTTTCATAAATGGAACTAACATTTTGTTAAAATCTGAAAAGAAATAGCCTAATAAAGCATCAGAAACTCAGCTGATGATTGTCATTGTGTATAGGGATATTTCAAGGGATAAATTTTCAGAGCTGTGCACAGGGAGTTACATACATAAATTCCATTAACAATAATGTGTTCCTAAACTCTCAGCAATATTAACTTCTAAGTGATGCTATAATTATTATAACAATCTTGCATTTATGACAGCATTCATCTGCACACTATCTCCTAAACAAAGCTTGTATATAAAGTGTATTATTCTTTCATTTGCATTTAGCAATGATATATTCAATTTCTATGGACATCTGCTCACAGTTTTCCCAAACTGCATGTTGGTGTGTGTTTTTTAATGTAACTTATTTAAATAATGCAATGTAAAGGTTTAAATAATTACTATTGCTGGATATAATCACTAATTTCTTCATACTGTAAGAGACAACTTAATATTTCTGCATAGCAGATGTATTACACAATAATACAGAGAATTAAATTATTACAAACAGTGCCAGCAGTTTTCTATACACAGTAGTTAGGATAATTATAAAAAATCATCTTCATTACTGCATGCTAGCATTTTTTTAACAGTTTAATTTGGAGAGGTTACAAGATACATTCAAATCACACAGACACAATTACTGTAAAACCAAGGAGCTATAAAATGTTCCCAACCAAATCCCTCTGACCCTGCAAATGTCTGTTCCTTGTTAATCTAAGGCAAACATTGTAGCATGCATTTGTTATGGAATATGAAAAAAAGAAAGGAAATCCCTTAACAGTTGTTATTGATTCCAGCATTTACTGACTCAAAGTTAAGTGCCGTTTACAAAACAGAACAGATGCAGATGCTGACAAAAAGGTAAACAATTGTTGCATGGCTTACTGCCAGATTCTAAGCCAATATATTAAACTCCAAGTGAAGCACATTTCCCCTATAGATTGCACTTACTGTCACTTCATTTATTCTGTGCTCTGTCTCTCTACTGCTGTGCCTGGCACTGAGCTATTTTCAGTTCTTTGATGACCCCTGAGGCTTAGCACTACCTCACATAGCCATTAGTGAAGGGAATTGCATGTGTCTGACATGGCCTGAAACCAATTATTTGATATTTTCTTCAGAATGATGCCCAACTCTGTTGGGAATGAGCAATCATGAAATAATTTACCTCCTGATTTAATTTTTTTCCTGCACAAATTAGTTGTAGCCTGAGCTAGCTATGCACAGCTGCCTATAACGTATCTCTCTCTTATCAAGATTCTACTTGAAATGATGAAAAACGGAAGGGGGGAGGAGAGCTGAACAGAATAGGTTGGGGAATCCTGCTTTAAAAAGGCATTGACAAGTTTATCAGATATACTGATCACACGTGCTCTCTGTTGATTGAAACTGACAGACCTACAAAGAACTATCACTGTAGCAAAGGAAACCGCATGGATGCAAACTGTTAAGAGTGTTTAAGCTTTTCTAAACACCCATCTTGCTTTGCAGATCTCTGTTAGTTCCAGTGAAACGCAGGAGCCCTGGGACAATCTGATAAGGCAGCTTACACAAACAAACTACAGGGTGGCTTTTTTGTGTCTGGTGGCTTTTTTTTTTTTAAAAAGGTCATAGATGTAGAGCAAACATTTTCTTATTAGACATAACTTGTGACTTTTGTAAGTGCTTATATTATACATCCATACTGTGCATCACAAAAAAAAAGTGAAATAAGGGATCTCAACTTCTGTATAAACATGGTAAGCATGTATGAATTTGCATATATTTAATCAAGAGAGTATGCCTGCCATAGAAAGAGGCATATCATTGGCAGCTATTAAACCTCAGTGAAGACTACACAAAGGTTTTGAAAGAGATTCACTACACATGAAATTTTAATAAAGTCTGCTCCATCATGTCTTCACAGTTAAATAAGATCAGTTTTCACCACATCCTGAAGATTGCTTCCGTATCAGGTTGTTAGATGTTTGCTACTAAATGCTTAAGTCCTTTGTTAACACTGAGTGTTTAGGTCCATCAAAATTAAATCTTGGAACCATGATCACTGACCAACTGATAAAAGAAGGACCACTGGTGGAAACACAGGCTGGAAAGCAAGAACATCGGATTGTGCTCTGACACCAAATGATGTAGTAATCTTGTGCAGATCATCTCTCACCAATCTGACTCCTTGACAGAATGCAGCTACTTTACAAGTCCGTTGAACAAATTACAGAGACTTCCCCAAGGGCTCTGAGGATGAAGTGCCCTGTAGTAATGTTTAATAAAACTGCTTTATACACAGATATCTATCTCAGCTTGCTGTGAAACCAGGGACTTAACCTGCTCTTTAATTTTCAAAAACACACATATCCTCTAATAAATTAGAAGACACTTTGATTGTATACTGCAATTTCTCGTAGACAATGACATTTTAAAGAATTAAAATGTAAATAAATTAATTAGGCTCTGAATAAAAACTAATCAATTATGGGTCCATTTAAGGAATTTAGCAGTTGGTATCCAATAATTTTCTGATAATTATCATAATAATGAAATAGCAGACATTCTTTACACTTCCCTTTAGCAGTCATTTGTAGCATTTATGGGTTTTCTTTTATTAGATGCTATCCTACAGTTGAGAATTTATTCTGAAGTAGTGACTATAGGCAAACAGTCCTCTTTAGAAAACTCCAAGGAATCATCCTGTGACAAAATGCTATTTCTTCCTAACATTTGTGAGTGGAACTGACACTGTATTGTGGCCTTACCAAAGACAAAAACTGGTTACACTCACTTTTTGAACTGTTTTGCCTGCACTGTGCACTGAGGGAGTCATTTCCTTAAGTCTTCACACACACATAGAAAACATCAAAATAGAGTATTTACAGAAAGCATAAATACTGAGGGAATCTGTACCAATCTGGACACACACTTATTTTGAAACAGTGGAGTCCTTGAAGAACTCTAAGAAGTTAATCTTCTTCATCAGTCTTTGCTGAATGAGAAATTACATACTGCCAGGTCTGCCAAAACTTCCCATGAATTCTGTCTTTGATAGAATTTGCATGTTTCCCTGTAAGTCATTTAAAACACTTGGCTGATAAAAACAACTGCACTTTGTATTTGAAAACACAGTAATTAACATATTTATTTTAATCTAATTTCAGTTTCTTTAATGTTTGCAAATATAAAAATGCCTGCTAGCTTCATTTCTATCCTCTGTATCTATATTCACAGTGGAATGGTTGGGTGTCTCACAGATTGGCTCACTACACCAGATCCACTCTATTAAAATTATACTGTTAGTAACTTTCAACCAATAGGAATTTTTGTCAAGTGTTCATCATTCTTTTGTGTACTCTACACATTATATTATGTATTTCCTTAAATAATAGATTAAAGTGTCTCTGTCACTTTTGCTTTTCTTACTCCTTGGAATTTGGAAGATGTAACAGAGGCAGATGGTGACAGCTTTTGTTCTAATAAGAGAAAACACTCAAAAAATACTTACGAAGCTGGAGACAGTACTTGCATTTCTATTTCCTACCTCTTTATATTTCAAATCCCTAGTTAGGCAAAGTCACCACAAAGTACTCATTTTTAAAAGGAATATAAAAATCAGAAATAAGTCTAGGCATACAGAAAAAATGTCAGACACTGTCATATAAAAACTTCTAGAGAATTCAATTTGGAAATTCAACCTCTTAACAAATATTTTGGGGAAAGGCTGAAATAGAAATGAAGGATTAATCATATGTCAGCACAGATACACACATATAGGTTCCTACTCACTGAGATGAGCAAACTCTTAAAACATCTATTTTTAGCTCATGGTACTGTGCATAACAAAACACCTATTTCCTGTGCTACAAAAATTGCTGGACTTTCCCAGCACATGAACAGCAAATCCATACACCATCCCTTGTACTTAAATACGAAGATTTGGATCTTAGTCAGAGAACTGTAAGTACATGAAGCTACTGAGGAAAAAGAAGTCTTCTTGAAAATCTAAGACCAGAAATGATCCAATTCCAGACAGTTCATAACATTTACGGGCTCTAAAAACCTCCAGGGCAATAACTGCTAACTTTAACTAAGAAATTGGACTGATTTATAACCACCTTTCTCTCTAGATAAGACAGGAATAACTCCATTGTCCTGCTATATTCAGCAAATGTAGTAAAAATTATTATAAAATGACTGAAAGCTTTGTTTTTTTAAAAACTCAGTAGATAGAGCAGTCCCTTGCTTGAAGATGGAGGGTTTTTTTAATATTCTAAGCCTAAGTCACAGTGAAAAGGAGATTCATGTTCTAACTTAGCATGTAATATCCATCTTTTGGATGTAACACACCCAATTTAAACACATAATTTTTTTTGCAAAACTGTTGCGATTAAAATACTTTTGCCCTTTAAAATTTTAATTTGATCTCTAAATACACATTTTACGTCAGAAGAGGTTCTCTGTCTTGACAAAAATCACAGCCAGGACCATTTAATTAACTTGTGATTATATGATAGTAGATGCATACATTGAAGATTCCTGTTAACAACTTTCTTTTCAATGAATACAGTAGCAGCTTCCTTATAAGACATTTCTGAAGTCGTCTCTTATCTGTTTTAGTCCTACACAGTCTTCTTCATGCAGGCTTATATTTTGAAGTAAGGGAACCTAGTTTAGTAATTCTCAGATTTTGTCACTTTTTATTATTAAATATAATACTATGATATATTATCTCAAATTGACTTCTGATGACTCAGAAAGTATCAGACTGGAGAGCAAATCAGTTTCACCTTTTAAACTTGAGAACAGAATGCAATAATTAGAGGGCATAGTGAGTTAAATGCTCTCTTCACACTGTGGAAGAACATGCAGGTGTGTCCAAGAGGGCAAAAAGGAAGATAATTAGTCAGTGTTTGGTAATTTGAACATTACAACAAGAAAAAATCGTACACCCAAAGAATGGAACTATGCCTCTTTCAACCTCTACAGAGTTCAGAAAAGAGATTTTCTGTTGGAAAATAGATTTTCCTGCTAGAAAGATGTAGAAGGAATTTCACCAGGACACAACAGTCTAAATACAACCTAAAGAAGTATCAAGAATTTTATGCTTAAAATATATACAAATAATATATAGTGTTTACTTATTAAATGAAAACCATGAAAATACAAATTTGGGATGGGTATCTTTTCAATATGATGAAGAGTAAATAATGAGATTTCACTGCCTGTCTTCATATTATGGGCTTAATAAGTAATTTCAAGCAACTGCTCTAAAAAGAAGGAAGGTATTCAGGCATGCTACCAGCTTTGAAATTCTGTCAGTTCAACTGACATTTCAGTAACTTAGATACTGTTATCTTACCCCCTACTATAGGCTTAACAAGTAACAAGCTTAATGCTTTTGTAATCTTTACGAAAATGTCATTCTCCTGCTAGAAACACATTTGTGGTCCTGGGGTATTATGCTCATATGGCCTTTTAAAAAAGTGTCTCTTTTTTATTAAAACTTCAACTCTGTATGTTCAAGCAGATGGTTTTATTTCCTCCTCAGTATTACTCATATTTCCATTTAATATAATTGTGCAACAGAAATCAAATACAACACTTGCAAGGAAAAGAAATAATATGTGACAGGCTATGAAACACATTATTTCTTATATTAAATGCAAAGACATTTTTTTGTTTCCCCTGAGTAATATGATCTTGTTTGGGCTGTCAAAATTTTATAGGCTTCCCAAGGAACAAAGACAACTGCAGAAATCTGTATCATATATGTATGTCCACTAGTTTTCAATTTTCCTGATATAAAATCCCACCAACACTATTTGCTCCATTATTTTAAATACATGACAATTAAACCTATTGAATATCTCAGTATTGATTGGCTCATAATACAAAAGTAGAAATAGCTGGTATTTATGAAGTAAAAAAATCTAATGATAACATCTGCATTCTTACTTGATCCATTCTGTGGTGCCTATGTAATTTTTGCTGATGTCATGTTTTCTGTGAAGGTTATATATGCATAAGAAAGAAGGGATATGGTTTTACTTCCCCACTTTTAATGGATGGAAACTCTAGGATTTTTCACTCCATCCATGTAAGATATGGTGAGGACTGTGTTGTACATCACCATGTGCGGTGCAGCTCCAATAGTCAGTAGCTGCAAAGCCCATGAACCATTCTTTCCAGTAACTGCTACATACCTTGTTTCATACAGGCCTCTCAAGACCTGTTCCTATAAAAGCTGTCACCAGGTTCTCTGCAGAGTGACAGAGAGTGTGGAAATCAAAGAGAGGAGATGCCAAGCAGGTGAAAATATAATGGAAGCACATCACCTACTGCTGTCATGCAGAAACAGAAGCAAAACCAGCACATCCATCAGAAGGGATGAGCATATTATTGTGGGCATGCTGGAGTAAGAAAGAAGTATGTGCAAGGAAGCCAGGAGGTAAAGTTCCAGTTTCTGTTACCATTCCTTCATTTTTGTCTTTATAATGTCTGTCAGTCACTACAACAGATATGTAGGTCTTGAAATATTTTACAGCTTAAATTAATGTAAATCCCCCTTTAAATAAACCTTCATAATTAACCTTTAAACTTTGTATTTCTAAAATGCTTAGCCCTTAGCAATAGATTATAGATGTAACTGAAAACTTGCTTTTATTAATGCAATGATCTGGAGAATATAATGAATTTGAACTGCTGAGGCAGGGTATGATACTGTGTATTACAATCTGTAATCCATATGGGCTACTTTATAATAGCCTGGTGTACCTGCACTTCAAAAAATGCAACAGGACAGCACAGCAATACGCCAGGTGCCTGAGACACCTCCCCCTTCTAAATACTTCTAAAAAGCCAGATTTCAACAATGTACTACAGATAAGAAAACACCATGGAAAAGCAACATAAATATTGTGAATTATCTGCTATAGTTTTAATCTGGACAGCAATTTCAAAAAAGGTGAAATGACATAAATATTAATTACATGAAACTAAGTCTGGAATACTTAAATTTCCAGATATAAATGGGAGAATAAATTATACTAAAGTTATTTGGTCCTAATTATTCCCAGACTTGAGGAAGTGCTTTTTCTTTTTTTATATCGTGCAGTCACAAACCCAGCAGATATCAATGCTATTTTCGGAATATTTTTCATAGATAAGAAGATCATGGAAGACTGGTTGCAGGCAATAATGGTGGCTGGAGAATCACAAACCAACTGAATTTTAATTAAATGGAAGGATAAAAGCAAGTCTGAAACAAAGGTTCTTTATTTCTAAGGGAAGAAATGATAAACCAGGGGAAATAAAACCATATGCTCATGAATGTAAACAAATCAAATTTAAGTCAAATGTGCAAAAAACCAAAATTCACATTTCAAGTTAGCTGGACAACAGATTTCTGGGAATATGCAAGGGTGACTTTAAAAGAAACTTTCCTTACCAAGTATTTTAATTTCATGTCCAAAAGTGACCTTCATTTCAACAAGTTACTCCAAAGCCTGTTTCTTTTCTCAGCCTCAGCTCCACCCCACAAATGTAGATCCTCTAAACAATATTGAGTCCTTGTATTCAAGTTTAGATATATATCATATTCACATTTGGTGTTCCATCAACACAATATATTCCTTAGGAACTCATGAATGTGTAAAGATAATAAGTTTTAAATATCACAACTTGAATCACAATTTGCATTCAAATATGTCTTTCCAATAAAATGGAAGTTGGTCGTATTCTGGAAAAAGAAAAGAGAAACCTTCTGGACACATAAGAGGGTTACATACTGGGGTAAAAGTGTAAAATACGAATATTAAAATATCAGTAAAGGTAATTTAATTACTTTGTAGCTAAAAGTATACTTAGTCACATCTGTATCACTTCTGTTTTCCTCTATTTTGCAATATTTTCTTAAAAATAATCAACTATTGATTTTGAAAAAGGCATTATGTATGGCCTCAAATGTATAAATAAATAAATGAATAAATAAATAAACTAAAAATGCTGGGATTTTGGTTTCTGGATTCTTTTTTGTTTGTTTGGGTTTTGGTTTTTTGTTTTTTTTTTGTTTGTTTGTTTTTTTCAAATTACATTAGATATGAGAGCCTGTTTAAGGATCTCTGGTAAGTTTGTGACTAAATATAAATATGAAGCCAATTAATTAGTGTATGTCACAAAAAATAAAACTCAAAGCTCTAATCTCTTTTAGTTTTAACCACACAAAATTTAAAAATAAGCTAATTAGTCTTCACATATATTTACACTCCCACTGTAGACATATTAAAAAAATAGAAATAAGTAATATCAAAGAAAACCTTCCACTAATATTCAAAATACATATAATTTCATAGATTTTAAGTTTCTGTGGCTGCTATCATTTATAAAATCAGCTGTGTCTTCACATAAAAAAGATGAAGGATTAGTATATGTTAGTAATGCCCAATTACACTAGCTTAGCATTTCTGTAAACAAAGAATCATGAAAAAGGCTCAAAAGGTAAAAGTATAATCCATATTTAATAGACTTTCTGCAAATAATTTCTGAAAGAAACACATTGGAAACTGAAGCAAAAAATCGTAAGAGTTAAGAGGTAAACCAGCTGTTCTCATGTTTTTTTCCATGCTAAGTATGTTAACAGATACATATTTTTTTAAATACTGTAACAGTACATATTTTTTGAAAGATACATATGATTAGTGTGACATACAGGCTGAAGCATCATCTTACAAAATTATATAAAAAAAATATTGAGGCAAGTAAGAATAATTTCTTGGATATTATTTTAGCAAATCAGAAACACCAATTATGTCCTCAGAGTACACACAGCACAGAGAAATCATGACCAATGTAAGGTAAAAACTATTACAATAACTGAAACAAAACACTAATAGTTTGTAAAACCTGCACTGTTAAAACAGAGTCACTGACATAACCGGGAACAGGATAAAGTTATACCATAAAATCACCTGCCTCCTAAAGTTAACAATTAAAGATGCCAAGCTGCAAAGAATTTTCCTCTTTTCCCATACCATTTTCCTAGCTTCTCTCTAAAACAATTAACATCCTTAATCCTGATAAATGGATACAATCTCATTACAGTATTGACAAAGAACTGTTCTAATATAGTATGAAAACAAAAATGTTAATTCCTTCACAAACAGATTGTTATAAATGAAATATTTTAAAGATTCATAATGCTGTTAAAACTTGTTATAGTCTGCCTGTATTTTCCTGACAGAAATAGGTCATCTAAAGTTTTCTGAGGTTATAACATTGTTCATTATTTTATATTACTTTTTTTCTCTCCTATGCAGTATGATCAATTACAGCAGGACTTATGAAAAAATCAACCAAACCAACCAATGCAAAAAACCCCAACAAATACAACTCAATAAACAAAATACCACATTTCACTGAGTGTGGACTAAGTAACACGAATAATTTTTTCTCCTCTGGGATAACAGTTCCAA
Organism: Melopsittacus undulatus; assembly: GCF_012275295.1. Lineage (NCBI taxonomy): Eukaryota > Metazoa > Chordata > Aves > Psittaciformes > Psittaculidae > Melopsittacus > Melopsittacus undulatus. The sequence continues at coordinate 79,374,075 of NC_047557.1, forward strand.
CTGAACTCCCTAGATTAGATTATTTTGCTGTTCTGAAATGTACTGCTTTGATGGTTCCCACAGGCAGAGGTAACATGCATAAAAAAAAAAAAAAAGTAAAACAAGAAACAGATTTGTAGTTACACTGATGTATAAGTACAGACATCCACTCTCAATTGTGGGAGGGCAGCAAAGGTATCAGAATTAAATAAGAATTCCAAGCAGTAACAGCCGCTAAGCACCTGTCTACCATTATAAAACTCCAAAACCAGTTATTCTGTTGAACTTTTTCCAGAATAGCTATTTCAGTGTGAACTGCCTTGTGAACACTTCAATGCCAAAGGAAAAGTGCCTTCTTCTGACTTAGTGTAGTAAAAACACAGTATATTCAAAAATTTGTAAAAGAAATCTTTTTCCAGAAAAATTTCTTCATAGAAGAGCATTTTCAATAATACACTCAAACTTTCTAATAATAGTTTTGTTAATGATACAAGTATAAATGTTGCTTGAATTTATAAATAACAAATAATAGGCTATGTCGTGTCCACCAAATGAAAAAAAAAATCTTGTGTTACTTCACAACTATGACCCCCTATTTTGCTCTAGTCTGCTGACCTCACTCACTGTTGTTGTTTAGCTGCCTGCAGCCTATAACCAGAAATCATTTAGAACAGTCTGATGCTGCAGAAAACTAGTAAAATAGATTGCAAGGGAATCAAAGCTTGCCTCCCAGACCAGCCTCCTGAAGAAAAACAGTACTACACAGCGAAGAGGTGAAAACATGAGTATGACAGCCACTGTGAAGAAAGTAATTTTGAGGATTAAATGATACTAATCAGCACCACTTCTAAACACATTTTATGGGAGCTAAGAGGATAGCTGCTGCACCTGAAAATCTGACCTTCAATATATTTCAAATCAAAGTAAATCTTTCAAAGTTGCAAGCAGGTACCAAGATTTAATTTTTTATCTTCCTATTTTTCTCTGAATATATAACAGAACTGTGAAAATCTGTCCTGATTTGATGGCACAAAAGCATGTAAAGACACATCTTGTGGCAAAGAAAATTTAAGTAGAAGAATCTAGACTATTTAAGTAGAAAATTTATGTAGAAGAATTAAGACTATCCTAATAGACTGAAGGACTGTTATCTTCCTTCTTGTAAAGCAGAAGCAGTTAACATGTGCTTTTCTAGAGAGCCACCCTGACTATAAATCAGTTTAATCTCCATGTGTTAGATGCAAAATGGAGAGAATAGAACTTCCCTATCTTTGTGAGCTGTTTTGAGATTGAAAGAAAAACAAACTTGAAAACCTCCAGTTCCATATCAGTCATTTTTTGTCAATGAATCCTTTCACTGTGTCCCATTCTCACAATGTGACTCAAAGATACACTTCCCGTCATTTATTTCTTAACTCAATTTTATTCTGACACTAATTCTCCTTGCTTCCCACCAACACTCCATCCCACCAATATATCGGCTTTATGTTAAAGTTCTCATTCTTTCACATAATTTGACTGCATGCCTTCTCACTTACCTTCTTTTGCATATGTTCCACATGCTTCTCCATACTTCAGCTCTTGTTGAAAAGTTATTTCTGCATTTCTTCCAGTGTAGTTTCTAGTTGACTGACACTAACATGCATATTGACTTTAAAACTCACAAGAGTATAACTTTATTCTGTGTAGAGCTGGCAAATCATTACCTCACTCACCCTTTGTGTATGTTGTACTACCCAAAGATCTATCTTTGGTTTCTCTATTTTTCACATTATTCTGAACTTTTAATATTTTTTCTGTCTGCAAACTACTTCACCTTTATAGAAGGCTATGTTTTGAACAAACAGCTCTTGCATACTGAACTATGTGATGAAAATTTCCATTCTGTATGATTTTTTTTTTCTGAAGTTCTGATTCCTCTTTATAGAAATTATGTCAGACTCACCAACTGTAAAAAGTAGAGAAAATACCACATCTATAACAGGCTCCTTTCCTGCCTTAAATTCCTTAGAACAAGAAGAAAGGACCAGGTAGCATTTATGCTAGTTTACTGTATTTTCACAAGATTAGAAAACATTATTTATTTTAGAATCTGTACAGAAATCTTTTGGGTTAGCTCTGATGTACGAATCTATGTCTGTTTTATGGTTGCATTATTGTACAGACTTTCCTATAATATCCTTTAAGCTTCTGATAATTTGAAAATGTGGGTGTAGACAGCAGAGGAGTTTGTATTCTCTTAAACCCAGATTAAATAGTTCTTATTCAATTACACATTTCAGCAGCTGGAAAAAGACTGAAAAAAATTACTATGATGTGACAATGTTATCCACTGAATTATAACTGTGTTCCTATATACATAAGCACAAGATACTCTCCCTAACTTTAAAACATTTTTCATCACAATTTTGAAACAGTCTATAATTCAACTGCAATAATATGGTTAAAACATAAAGCTGAAATTAACAATCTCAAGCCTCTCCCTTCACTGGAAATAATAAAGTACATTAAAAAAAAGGTAGTGTAATTAAAATAACATCTAAGTACAATGGACATAAAACAAGGCTACTAACCCACAGCATGAACTGTTCCTCTATGCTTCTTTGAAATCTTGTTTGCCTTAACTATATGTAGAGCATTTTCTTTGAACTGCAGCTCACAAAGTCTTTCAAGAAGAGCTGTCATTTCTTCAGTGATGGTAACCAGGTAAGTTTCATTAACAAATTTCAATGATGAAGAAGGATCAATAGTTCCACATAGCAGATATAAATCTTCTTTTATCATCATGCACAATGTGGGTACGGAACTTTGGTAACCATGAACCACCTTATCGAAATTCGTTTCACCACAGCTAGACAAAATACAGTTTTGCAGAAGATCTCTAACCACGCTTTTTTGCATATTTTGATACTTCACTAAGACTTCTGATTCAGGGTAAAGGAACAGAAGTTGCTGTATGTACTGAGTTTTAAACTCCATTTGCTGTTGTAAAGCATTAGTAGCTGTTTCTTCTTGACTTTGCAGTCTGTTTACTAAAAATCTTCGAAGATGCAATCTCACATCATCCCAGAGAGATTTCACATCCATAGTTGAATCATCCTCAATGGCATGAAGGGAAGAAGTTAACTCAAAAGACATCCCACTCGGAGTACATGGAAATGAGACACCACACTGACTAGAAAGATCCAGAAGGAAGTGAAGTATCATTTCTTCTTGATTTTGTTCATTCTTCAGCAAGCTTTGCTATCAAAAGTAAATCAGAGTATTTTAGATATGTTTTGTTAATTCCAGTTCATAAAATAAACAGTTTCATCCTATGATACCAAAGGTTTCTATGCTACTTATCTTACCAGCAAATAAGATACTCAAATTATTATATAAGCAACAGAAAGAAGAAAGCTTGTTTTGTCATGGATTTATGTGCCAATCCATCTCCTTTTCTACCTGCTCCAATAACTCACATTCATCTTCCCATCCTTCTTACATCCTCAACCTCTTCTCTTTACCAATTCTAAACTGCAATACAAAGGAAAGCTTTGGAAAGCTTATTAGGTAAGCCTGCACAGCCTGTTGTGGTCTGCACACACATCTTCAAAAGTATATGATATGAAAATGACTCAAGACTTACAGAGATAATGACAGGTTTTGCTCATCAAACCAAGACAGGAATTTATAAAATGAAATATTGCTGCTTTGTTTGTTCTGTCTCAACAACCATCAAAAAGGCCATTCTAAGGATAAAATAAACTTCCCAGGACCCCCTTAAAGAACTAAAATTGAAAACTTGTAAAGAACTGAACAGGCTTAGATCACACAGGGCAGAATAAGAGGCTGTGTATCTTGTCAAATCAAGAGTCAGATGAATACATCAACAATTTATCAAAATCTTCTTCCTCTTTCAGACAAAACCCCCTGCCTTTTTATAAACGCATTTCCAGAATCTTCAACATTTTTCCTATTTGAGGTTGGATGTGGCCACAGTCCTAGGCCAAATTTGTAAGGATCTCTTCTCAATCTTGAAGCTACACTAGAGGTGCCTACAGATTTCCCCATCACAGTCACAAGAAAACTGAGTAAAACTGATGGTATTCTTGATTTTCTGGATTTCAGAAACCGAATAGGCAAGTCTTTGGTGAATCGGAACATAGAAACCTCCTCCCCTGCTCCCCTGCCACCTATCACTCCTCTCCAACACAGAAAAGCATTCTGACAAATCAGTTAGGGTTAGTTCTTTCCACTAAAAGCCTTCATCTGGGTCTCCCAGCTATCCTCCATCCTGCAAATAAACAACTGGCGAACCTCCATCTTCAGAACTGCTCATTTATTTACCCTACAGTACTTGAGAAAATTATTTTTTTTAATTGTGAAAGAGAAAGAAATCAAATTTTACTATGGTACTACAGAAATATTTCCAAACAAAAAAAAAATACGATTTTTCTACTGTATCAAGCTTTTATCAATAGATAATTTGCAAAAATGTAAACAAGACAGAATTTAGAAAGAAAGCTTCAATAGGCTGTTTTTTTCCTCCCTCATGCTTTTGAGTCACAAAAATTTTCAGTATCACACCTCAAATTCTTTGTTTCAGATGATTCAAAACTGTTGCACTCTCATGGAAGAAACCAAGAGTTTAACCTTTCAATTGCCTTCTACTTTGGCATACTCCATGGTGAAAAAAAAAAAAAAGAAAAAAAAAAAGACTTGCACCACAGTAGCTAACTCTAAACAAAAGATGGAGAGTATACTGCCTACCATAAAAGAAAGTCTTAAAAATAAGAGACTAGTTATTTTTCTTCCATTTTACATATTTATTTCAGAATGTTTCCTATGAATTTTTTTACTTCCAAGCTGGAAACACATGGGAAAGAAAGTATAACAAAGAAAATTATCAGTCAAATATCCTACAAAAACATTTGCAGATGACAGAAATATGAATATCTAGGTAAAATCCTAAATCATACATAACAATACGCATATACATAAGGCTGATTTGATTTTCTGTTATTATCTGCTGACGTATTCTATAAAGTTTTGTGGTACCAAAGAAACTGTTTCAGTGTGTAAACTGAAATCCTAATCACTAACCACTGTGATGAACAGTTAAGTCTCCATAGGTAGGCTTCTGGAGCTTAAATGTTGGGTTATTTTTTAATGAATCATGCTCAATTACTATATTATGAAATAAAGAAAATGAGAAGCTGTCATAACAGTGAATGTAACTGATGTATAAGGAATAATGATAAATCCAAAATGTCTTCCAAGCAAATCCCTACTGCTGTTTTTTAAGGTTAAGCAGAAATATTTGTATTCATGAAAGCTAGTAAGAACTTAAGCACTGTTTCAAGCCCTTTGCATCTTAAATTAAGGCTTACAGATGCCATGTTAGATATAGGGCTACCCAGAAAAAAAAGCCCCTGAAGTGAACTCTGAGGTTCTGAAAACAGTGTCATCAAGTCTTTTTGAACGTTCCCTATATTGGCATAGGCTTTCCTATTTAAAAATTAACCTGCAAAAATACTTCAGAAGATGATGCCAAAACTATTAAAGAGAAAAAGATCCAAATTAGTATCCAAAAGTTCTAAAGAAGCATGAAAAGCTCTTATGAGAAATTTAGTGACAATAATAAAGAGGAAAACATCTGCAGTCTACCAACTGGACTACTACCCAACTACAGACTACTACCTATCATATCAATAAATAAATACAATAAAATTAAGATTTCATTTAGAAAGATTTTTTTCATTAGTTTAAGAGGAACGGAATGTAATGAAGATCAGTCCACAAACATTCAGCTTTTAAATATTTAGAATTGTAAAACAGCATACAGGATGACAAAATTCACATAATTAAGATATTTGGGTTTCATAAAGAACCTCTCAGTATTTGCAGGACAGTTCACAAATGCATGAGAATACCACACTAATAATAAATCTAAATACAGCACTTCAGCTAAAGCACATATGCAACTCCCCAGTTTTTTTTAATTGTTCCAACAGCTTAAAAGATAAACAAAATCCATAGCACATTAAACACACATAGAAAAGGATAACAATGATTAGGGACATTTTCCTGACATAGAAGGCAAGTTATTATTACTGAATATGAATTATATGATGCTTAATTAAAAGCTTGCTAGTAAGAAATTCAGTCAACTGAGTAATTAGTTCAATGAATGAAGATACATATTTAAGGTCAGACAGTAATAATCTCATTAATGCTGGATATTACTGAAACCAGTTTAATGCAGAATTGTTTATGGAGCTAAAGACTATCTACTGCAAGTATAACTTCTTACAAATGGTATTGTCTATGCTAATACATGTACACTTTTCATCTGTAGCTTCATCTACACAAGAGGCTGGATTATCTTGAGCCTGGAAACAGTGATGTCCAAGTTTCTGAGCTCCTGATGTTTTCTTGATAAACTGGGCAGAATTGAGACTTTAAGGCTTCTCACCCTTTGCTGTCCACTTAGCAGCCCGCCACAGAGCCATTTTCAAGGACTAACTGTACTCCAAAGGCCACATCCAGACTGTTATGCAGCCAGTAAGTTCCTGGTAAGCCAAAGAGCTGAAAGCACATCTTCTGTATGAGATACCCCAAATATTGCAGAGATGGGGCCATTTTAGCGTTTCCCAAACAAATGCCGCCACCTGGTGTTCAGGTATGTTTTGAACAGACATTTAAGAAGAGAGAAAGGAATGAACAGAAGTCATCATTGCCATGCCCTCTTCAGAGGGGGTTTAAGTAAGGAGCTAACTGGACAAAGAGGAGTAACAAAAGACTTCATAAGTCAGCATTTGCTGAGATTCTCTTATTTTTTCTAGATGAAGTGTGACATCAAGGAATCTCAGACATCCTTGAGTGTGATTATTAACAGCAACACTACTACTGTGTTAGACGGGGACAAGAATCTTCACTGCATGACCTGGTGTTTCTAGAGATGCCTTCCTCAACTGACACAGCTTAATATTCAGTCAATTAAAGGGTGACTGAAAGATCAACAATCCCCTTTAAGAAAGAGTTGAAAAACCAAGAGGTGAGTTGATGAAGCTTGAGCTCGAGCCAGGAGGTAGTCCCAAAGGACAAAATATTCCACTTCTCCAGTGTTTTCCTCTGCCAATACAGCCAATCTTAATCTAAAGCTGTTCATGGCCTATAACTAACCCATGACATGGGAGTGACAAAGAAAAATTTGCCAGATATCATTTATTTGTTTTGACACTCATACATACTTACATCATCTAAACACACACATACATAGTTTATACATAAATTTGCAGGCTGTCATTTACCGAGGTATCATCCTTCATTTCTCTTGCTAATTCAATTCCTCAGATTTCCTTTTCCACAGGTATTTCCTAACATTAACTTTTAATAAAAAATTTTGGATACAAATGGCTTCTAAATTTTTTTATTTGAGTGAAATTTGATTTCTGGTTATATCTAGTTGTACAACTTTCCAGGACAAAGGATGTAGCTCCCACACTTCTAATAACAAAAAGTAGAGAGATAATTAATACTTAAATAATGCACCAGGAACAATAATCTGTATTAGAGTAATTAAATTATACTGATACAAGTGAAGAACAAGCAGTAACAGCCTCAGGGTAGACAGTAACTTCAGATGTTTTTACCAATGTGCGTTCATAAAACAGTCCTAGTAGTGCTGAACACGTGGTAGTATCAGTGAAAAGATTTTGTCCCAATTTTGTTTATTTAAGGCATGATCAAAAGGAAACATAACTCCCTCCTGCAGACATAAACCCAGTACTAAGCCTTATAATAAAAATTCTGGACTATCCTCACCGCAGTGAAGACTGAAATGAGAACACTAATTAACCTTAGCTCCCCCCCTCCTCATCACATAACCAACTTTCCCAAATATTGAAGCGTTTTTACCAGGGTCCTAAGGAACTCCATCAGCTCTCCATGGTTTGTAGGACAAGGTCTGAGAGAACTAAAATTACAGTTGTTTAGCCACTGAAGGCAGTCAGTTGTGCTTTGCAGTATTTCATCAGGACATATTTCATTTACTTCTGATTGCAGGTCTTTAAGATACTGGTCTATGCTAAAAAAAAAAAAAAGGAAAATTAATCAAAGGATTTTTTTTCAAGACTTGGAGATAAAAGCATTATATAAGATGTATATACACATATAAATATATAAAAAGTATATAACTCCATTTTCCCCAAAGAAAAACTATATTAAATTAATGTAACACTAGTCCTTCTTCATAGATTAAATTACTCTTGCAAAATAAGGCCTGACTTCTGTGCAGGATTAATATTTAAATACAGTGGAGCTAGAGCTAACATAAATTTCCTTCAGGACAGACTGCACCATCCTCAATAAGTACTACCCCACTTCTCCAACAATCTTTTACTTCTCAATACTGTTGTCAGTGAATAAGACATCATCCAACCTAAGATATGGTCCTTGGTGTTTAATTAGCTAAAACAGAGAACATAACCTGAATCAACTACCATATTCAAAGGTGAATTTGTCATTTTGCTCTTTTAACAGTCAGCAGTTGTTTTATAATACATAACTGTCATGGTTTTAACCAAATCTGCACAGTTCGCTCACTCACTCCCCCCCCCCCCCACTTGCTCCCCCAACTCCTGGAGAGTTAGGAAGGAATATCCAAAGAATGTGCCCCCCACGGATTGAGATAAGAATGGTTTAATTGCTAAGGTATAACACAAATCACTCCTGCTACTACTACTACAAATAATAATGGTAAAGCAAACAACAAGTGAAGAGAATAGATCATCTCACCAGCCACCAACCCATAACTCACCCCACCCTGTCCACCGGCACCGAGCGATACCTCCTCCATCCCCCCAGAGCTCCAGCCCTTCCGGGTCTCTCCCGGTTACATCCTGGGCATGACGTGCTATGGTATGGAATACCTCTTTGGCTAGCCTGGGTCAGGTGTCCTATCTCTCCTTCCTCCCAGCCTCCCTCCTTCCCTGGCAGAGCATGAGCTCCGAAAAAGGCCTTGAACAAAAAACACCCGAGCAGTAACTCGAAACATGCTCACTATCAAGTAACTGTTCCCAGCCCAGAAGTCAAAACACAGCGCTGCACCAGCTACAAGAAGGAGAAAAAATGACTGCTACGGCTCAAACTAGGAAAATAACATATATTAACAACTTCTGAAAAACTCACTGACATCACAGAAAATGCTGAAACAAATTTTAGAGTCAGTTGTGCTGAGAAAGCAGATTTTTTCTTTCTTGTTTTTGTCATTAGAGTATTTGAAAGAAAACAGAGTTTGTTTTTGAGGTGCTGATTCACTCTGTAAGATTCACCTAGGATTATCACCCTATCTATGAAATCAGATGTGGCTGCTATGGTTGTTACAGGAATTTCAGTTGGACAACTTGCAAGATCAACTGAATATCCAGAATGATTTTACTTCTAGTTGTGTGGAGACTGAAAACAGTAACAACAAAAAAAATCCAGAAACAAACTAAGTCTGTACCTTTTCTAACAAAACTACCTTTTCAATATTTCAGAATGCCTTTTTTTTTTTTTACAATGCTTAATATTTTATATAGCTTCAGTTAGAAAAGCAGTATTGCCTACATCTAGGCAGATCTAGGCTTAATACAAAGACAGCCAACAAGATTGTTGCTAGTTTTGGTTTAGTGAAGTACCAAGTGATTCTCACTACTATTTGAATTTCATTTTGGAGTGTATTAGTTATTCTATTTATGGTCTTACATAAATGGATACAAGGTTTAACACAAATTAAAATTTAGTTCTTTCTATCTGTGCAGAGATATGGGATCAGATGAGACTTGGCTCTTAACAGGTATTTCAGTGTCATATACTTTTGATCATGCTATCTTCTATTTTCATGACATCAACAAAACAACAAACTTGTCTATTATACTGCTACTTGCCACTCTATTTTGTAGAGATGAAGTATGGCTGTTTTTTCTTTAATTGTTGTCTAACATTTTCGAACTTGACAATTTTTGCCAAAAGCAGACTGGAGAAGATTTCAAAAGAGAAAAGGAAGAGAAGGAGAATGAGAGGAAAAAAAAGAAACTGGGGAACAAGCAAAATCCTTAAGTGCATTACAGGCTGGGACAAAATACCAATTTAAAGACTTCTAGTTTAAAAAAAAGAGAAAAAAAGGAAAACTATTTTTTAAATGACTAGCCCTGAATAAAGTTTTAATTTTTTTTTCCACATAACATCTCTGTGTGGAAAGATTAATTTTCCATGAAATGTGATATTTTTTTAGGAAAATATTTTTATGAAAAAGATAATTGGCTTTGATTATGAAATTAAAAAAAAATATTAAACACTACTAACCCATAACAATTTGTAGAAGAAATCAGTGCGGAGATACATTCTGCATATCACCCACTAACTGACTTCATTTAATTCTGCCTGCAGTACTGCTTTCAGGGTGCAGAAGAAGTACTTATTTGATTTCCTACTGGATTCTGTCTTTTATAGAGTGATTTGCATTTCACTCTTTTGCAGGTGTTATCCAGTCTACCCTAAATTCCTATTAGCTGCCTCATTCTGATCAACAGCAATTAAGTATACCAGTGTCATCCATACCTTTGGAAACTGAGTATGTTTGAATTGACATTTAAAAAACAGTGGAAAAAAATAAGCAAATGATCACACTAAATGAAGTTCAGAGATAAACAGTAGTTTGTTATTTTCTTTTCTTTTAACTTACCTATAACAAACACATAAGAGAGAAGTATACTTTTTCTGAGAATGACATCCATAATTATCTGTGATAGGTTTTGCTTTGTGCCTTTTGTTTCTTGAAAATACAGTACTAAACAATAACAAGCTGAATAGGAAAACTGCATCAAATCTAATTATAGAATGCAAGGACAATCATAAGAATGTAAGTGCAGAAGAAGTGTAGCAATTCAAATGTCAGAAAAAAACCCTAAAATTGTTTCCAAAACTATTACTATAAAACTTCTAAAAAAAAATCATCAAAATAAGTAGGTAGTTTTGAACATCTTATTTTCCCATATTTAACTGTATTTATTAAGAATTATGGGTATATTTGCTTTATGCTTAAAAGACATCAAGTAAACCAAAGTGTACCTACTTTAACAAAATGAAATCACATTTTACAGCTTCATTACCTTCAGAAACCAAATTCAGTAACTACAACTAATGATAAAATATAAAAAAAAATATTAAATTTAGGAATACATGGATGGCCTGTAAAACACCTCTATAAAATTGATGTAAAAGACTTCATCGTGAGCATGACCAAGTTCAAAATGAAGTGCACTGGAACAAGTATCTTCTATCATCCAATGATTTACCAGGAGCAAAAAGGACCTCCATAAAAAGCAATTGCTCTCTGCTTGTGGCCTAGCTCAGGTTCCAGACAGGACTGTCCAGCCATGAATGCCAATTCTGAACTTGATAAACTATTGGTATCTATTTTTCTAATTTGTGAAACCAGTTCTCAGGACTAGAAAACTGAATGCCCTGTTCACACACCTGGACTCCTGAGACAACACCAAAGGCTTTTATTGTGGTGTGCTTATGTGTCTCATTCAAACATACCCAAATAGATTACGGCATTGTGAATTGTAAAAGAGACTACTGTTGTTAGTTTCTGTCAATCTGCTTCAATTACATACCATTTTTTACACTCATCTTTGACACATGAATCTGTGTGCTAGCCAGTAAACTACAGCCTATGAATAGGCAACAGCCTTCTCAAAGCCGGATATTTTGGTAATTTGTCCCAACACTGATAAGGATATTAAAGGGATAAATTTCAGTGACCCTCCCTGTAGGTACAAATCATGGTAAATCTGCTCATTTTATTTAATCCTTTTATCCCAATAAAGTAAACAATGAATTAGGACTAAAACTGGTTTTCACTGAATAAAAATATTTTCATCTTGTTTGCTTCCAGTATACTGTATGTAAACAGGGTCTTGGAAACACTGCTATCACTTTTAAGATTTTTCTCAACACTTAGTATTACAAGAACATGGTTAACTACAGGTACTTATTCCTTCACATTAGCTACATATTTAAAAATTTAGGATTTTGGTTACCTCTGGGGGAAAAAAAATATCATTCAAGTTTAAACTCAATCATTTTAAATAAAAAACTTCTGACAAATAGGATTAAAATTATCCTCACTATGTAAGCTAGTATTTAAAACTTTGTAAGTTCTTATAAGTGTGGGGAGAATGAGACTTTGAGTTCCTTTTCTTAGGTAATTTGCTGGAGTTTTCAAAACTGTAAACATAAACATACTTCAGAGATGAAAAATGTGCTTAATGTATTTAATGAATTTCACTCTTAAAAGTACAATTACAAAATGATATAAAGTGCTAACTTCCTTTTCCCCCACAAATAATAGTTTTTCATTAAATGCAAATATATTTTAAGTTCAGTGCAGAAAATAAGCTCCATTCTTTAACAAATTGAGTCATCAACCCAGTTGATATCAATTGATACTATACATGTATTATAGAAGCATGTATCATCTTAAAATCATGTGCAGTCAGTGGAAGAATACAACATAACTGCGTGCAACCCCAAAATTAGACACATTATAGTACTTAATGCTTTTTTTCCCTGTCTACTACTGTTAACTGGTCCTGTGCTCCGTATGTATGTTTATTGAAACAACCTCTGAAACACTAAACCTTAATGATAAGGCAAGGCACACAATTCATAATTTGGCTGTTCATATCAATTTTGAGACATTGCTGAACCTAACTGGAAGGTACTTAATTCTTTCATTGGAAACTAGCCTATTCCTGGTCAGATGGAAGGTCTCGAGTCTCTGACGGTGGTCATAAGAAGATGCCAAAGAGGAATAAAATAAAAATCATAAGAAAAAAATATTTAACTTATGAAAATTAATCATTGGAGGATATTGTGAATATTTTGAATGATTTATTCAAAAAGTGTTTAGGGAAAAAAGTTGTAATAACACTGGTCAACATCTATAAGGTTCTTCCCTGCGAGGGTGGTGAGGCCCTGGTACAGGTTGCCAAGAGAAGCTGTGGCTGCCCCATCCCTGGCAGTGCTCAAGGTCAGGTTGGATGGAACTTGGAGCAACTTGGTTTAGTGGAAGGTGTTCCTGCCTCTGGTAGGAGGCTGGAACTGGATGAGCTTTAAGATCCCTCTCAAGCCAAACCATTCCATGATTCTATGATGATTCTAATATTTTAGATTTCTCAGATTATTTTCATCATCTCTATCAGTTTATGACACATGGACTCAAGTCAGATAGTGTCCTGGTATTTATCAGCCCTCAATTTTTCTTCTGGAGACAATTCCACTTTTTGCTGAACTTGTGGAACTGTTCAGACATAAACAGAAAAAAAAAATAATCACCAAGCTATTAAACAAGCAGTGGAATATAAAAGCTCAAAGAAAATTTAACATTTTTCTGTAGAAAAGAAATTATACTTAGGCTCATATGGATTTCTGTAAAATTCACTGATTTTCAATAAAGAAATCTTTTGCCCCATGTAAGCGGCATCTCGAGACTTTGTAGGCACATCAGTGCTTGTGGTTAGCACTACTGGTATACCATTACGCCAGTGAAAATTATTTCACTGAAATCGTTACTACTTTTTACAGTTCAGTTTTGGGCTGTTTTACAAGCTAAGCGTCAGCTCTCTTATGTTGTCTGTCTCCACACTGGAGTGCTTTTTCTGCAGTAGCATGTCTATACCATTTGGTAAGTATTCCCAATGCAGAGAGGCAGTCTCAATTTGAGAAATTCTAGGTGCTATTATTTATTAAGTTAATGACAGTTTTTAGGAATAAATCATGTGGAGAGACTGCTTTTTACATGTCTGCATCAGAGGACAATAACAAGCCACATACATACAATGGAACTGATAGTGTAAGCACTGTTATACTGGTAGAAGACGATTTTGAAAAGCACAGTATCAAAATGAGGGTTGCTGTCTCTATCATTTTCCATTTCCTAAGAACACTATGAGTAAGCTGAAGGATGATCTAACTTTTCCATTTCTAACAAACACTGTTTCAATTTATTTCACATAACATATGGAGCAGCCATAAAAATGACAATGAGATTGGTTAAATTAAACTGCTAAGCTACAAAGTGAAATTATCTTTAAACCTCACGTTATTTATGCTTAAGATCCTCATATTCATGGAGATCTGCTTTTAGAACTAGTTTACATGTCTTCTAATGAGAAGAGACAGTTGGTTGAAAAATAAATACTTGTTTCCACTGTGTTTTGAAGAAACAGTAACATAATGCTACTTTATTATTATTATGTGTATTCATTAAAAAGATTGAACACTAGAAACCATTTTGCAAAAAAATAAGTAATATCATTTATAGACCTGTGTGTCAGAGTAGTAAAAATTTTTTGAGAGAGACTTTTACCAATGTAACACCCATAGGCATTTTTATTGTTACAATTTCTCCATGATAACCAAGCATTTTGGCTAATTTCATGAAAACTGAGCTGCCAACAGAGAAATAGTAAGAAAATTTCCCAGGATCTACAGAAATTTTCTGTGGGCATTGCTGATGATGCAGAAATTTAACTAAAAATATAAATAGCTTACTTTCTAGTAACTTTTAAAATTATAGATACAATCTAACTGAAAAAAAAACCCACAAAACCATAAATATTAATGCAAAGAATGTTTTGATAATCATCAGAAAACAAGAGATTTTACCAAAAACGGCTGTTTAGAATCTTGCATGTTCCTGCAACGCTTATGATAACCTACTGTAACACTCATGGTACAATGTATCTCTGAGGGTTTCTAAAATTCTGGAAAAAAGAAGAGTTTATTACAGTTCCAGTTCTAGAATGTTTATGTTGTTCCATTTTAGTCTATTTGACCATCAGCTTACTCTTCCTGGCATGACCATTTTTTCACTTTCATTAACCCAACTGTATAAATGGATAAAAATCCTGTTAATATTTTATGTTCTTTGCAATGGTGACCCCAACAGCACAGGAGAAAGCCAGAAAGTAAAGCTGATGTGCTAATAATACAGGGTTTTTTGTGTGTATGATCACACTTTTTTCATACCTTGACTAGGAACTGAAAATACAAAAAAAAAATCCCTAAGTGCTGAAGAGATTTCATGTTTACAGTCACTTCCAAGTTATGTGATTATAAGCTTGATTTCAAGCTCTGTATCTTGTTTCCTGCTCAGAAATATTAAATATCAGCTAAAAGTTTAGTTCTGTGAATTGCTCAAAAATTAACTCTTACTAATTCTTAATCCTCCAATAAGGAAAAGAAAATAAATCCAAAGAGTTTTGATTAACAGTGAAAGCCAAGGCAAATGCAAGGGAAAGAATGAAAGCAAATGGCCATCCTAATGAAATTACGAAAACAAAACCAGCAAATAACCTGAGACTATCATTGCACCCAAAACTGGCCACCAATGAAAACAGTTTTGAGAGTTCATAATCACCTGCTCCTATAAACTGATGCAAAAATAGTTAACATTCAAGTGTAACAAGGGCTCTGCTCATAGAATAGTGGCACTTACTCCTTAAACCTTACAAATAAGATGATTTCACACAGATGGCCTTTTTTTTTTTTTCTTCTGTTATAGTACCAAATAGAATTGGTACAATACAAAAATAGTGAAGGCAATTCAACTGCTGGAAAGCATATCTGATTTGTCGTGTCACACAATTTCATAAAAGCTATTCAGTTGGAAGGCAATAAATGAACATTCAAATGATTTACACACTTTTGGATCATAATTCTTTACACAATGTTTTATTTTTTAAAAAAATATATATGCTGTATACAATTATGTTTATTCTCTGTGGTATAATAAAATCATAAATCTATCTGATGAAAAATGGATTGTATTCCAGTTGTATCACTGTAGCGCACAGAGCTGATCTTATCATACCACTTACAAAGATCAATGGTAACTTGAAAATGATTTCACTCCATGCTACCTCTAATATATTAGCAATAAAAGGACTCTTTTTAATTTAAAAGTCGTACCAGCTGCTGTCCATCTTCTTTTAAACTCCTCTCCATTTCTGAAACTGACATATTACAGGAGCAAAATATCACCTGGTAACTACAGGGCTACTTTCTGATTTTTGCTTGTGAAAATTAGTTTGAAAACTAGCTTAAGTGTCAGTTCAGCAGAAATACAAAGCTTTTCCAGGCATGCGTTGCTGTGTACCACTCCCTAATCCATTTTCCTGCTGCCCTTGCATAAAATACAATTTTGATCTTACAAAACTTACAGAGAAAGTCCCTTCTAATTTGTAGGTCCATGTCCTAAAACAGGGACAATCGGCCTTGTTAAAAAAATTACAAACAGTTCCAATATGATGATGTTAATGTAAAATGCACCATAAAATGTCAATATAAAGTAGCATTAAGAGGAGTGAACATCTGGCCTGCTTTGCCACAGCCCAAATTTTCTCAAACAGCAGCAAACATCTTACACAAATTAAAAACAAAAATAGTAGTAAAGCATGCATTCCAAAGACTCATCTTCATAATAATCTTTCTAACTCTTGAGGCAGCTCTGTATAATTATGACAAAATCACCTTTATCTGGTGGCTGTAGAGGTGACAACTGCCAAAAATGCTGATCCTTTTTTTCCCAGATATACAAGACCATAGCAACTCAAAACTTAAGTACCTATTACTGTATTATGGTATCAACAAAACTCTGAGTAAGTATCTACATTTCACTGATGTCAACAGCTAGGTAACTGCAATATGACTCAACAAAATTGCAGTATGTGGTGGTCCACAATAGCTATTTCCCATATTTTCACTATTATTGCTACCCTCAGATTATTACTACCCTCAGATTACTATCACAACTGCCTTTGTAAACACTATTTTTAAATGAGAATGTTCAAACTATGAGGTAAGAGAAATATAAATAAACAGCCTCAAAAATGTCTCAAGTCTGGCATAAATGATATAGCAATAATTCAGAGATGGCCTAAATCAGTTTTCAGTGAGATATAGCAATGGTTTATTTCTATTCTTCAGGAAGCTGTTTGGGAGCAAAGACCTCTCAGAAATGTGGGCTTCAAAATGACACAATTGTAAAACAGATGTCATCTAAAGATTATTTCCTTGAAGTCATACGACTCTGTAACATGCATTGTTATCCAAAGGCAAGTATTTTCAAAATTTAATACAAAATTATGTTATTTATTGTACCTCTGATAACAAAAGGGGCAATTAGTTTATTTGCCTGAGAGCATCTTTCAAAGTATTTTAAAGGTACTGAAGTACTTAGCCACAAAACACAGCCACTGCTTTTAAATAAGGCACAAAACCTTGAGCTGATATTTTTGTAATGGTGAAAAAAATTGGCAGTCTTTCAGCACTCCACTGTTTCTGTAGCACTGATTACACATATTAACTTCCTTGCTTTTTCTATTTCCATTAGAAAAGCTTAAAGAACATATGGGGTTCAAATTTTGACTTCTTGTAAAATTCTGTAGCTCTTTCAGTGATTAAAGTTCTATCTCATAGCTGTAGGAAATACAACTGTCATGGGACTACACTTTTTCTTCCTTCACTATCACACCTACTGTAGTAATTCCTAAGATTAAGATGATTCAACAGTCAAAAATTCCATTGAGAGAAAAACTATAGCACAAAAATTATATGGCATTAAAAATTTGTTAAATGCTCAAGTGGTTAAGGTAAAATTACTAGTAAAATAATTATAAAACTTTTAACCTACAACTAGAAACAAAAGAAGAGAAAAGCCATATTTCTTCCTTAATGCAATGACTTTCACTAGTATTTCGGATACAAATAAAATACTCTTTACCTAGAAGAGTTCTTCTTTATTTTTTCATCAAGATCACTAAGGGTTTGTTGAAACTCCAGTTCTGTAGGAAGGACATCCAACAAACAGTCTAAATTGGAAGAATCTAGAGAATACTCTCCTCCCCATTCCATTTTCAGAATCTGCAAAATAGATACAGTGATTAAATAATGAAAAAACTCCGACTCAGAAGTATCAAAATATATGCAATTTTGTTCCTTGGAAACACTTGGACTAATAAAGGATACATTTATGTAGTTCTTTAACCTTAATCAGAGCAGTAAATTTCTTCATTATCCCTATTATAAATTTCTATTATATAAAAATAAACATATCAGAGGGTAAATTTCTTTTTCTGCGTGCTTATAATTTCTGTCTGAGAAGTAACTGCTGTCTGGACAATAGGCACATCATTGCAAATTATCTAGAACACAAAATTTCAGAACAGAACAAGTGTCATCTTGCTTTGTACGTATTTTATTCAATAAATATTTTCTCAAAACATGTCAAAACCACTGGCCTACTGTAAGACACTAAATCCCAGTAGTCTTTATATTAGAAGAAAAACATTAGCAGAGCTTTTCCTGTTTTGTGTTTTTACTGTACTCTTTTGAGAAATAATGAAGTTGGTTTTACAAAGAGTGGTGACTTACTACCAAAGTTAAAATTACATAAAAAGTGGAAACTTCTTAATAACCAGCATATTTCATATCTACTATTTAGGATTTAATAATAGTATTCATATTGCAGTAGCAACGTGAGGAACAAACATAACTATCCAGATGCACACAATTTTTGGGCAACAAAATGTAATGAATTCATAAATATTTTTCTTATAAGCAATATTCTTTTATGAAGCAATTACATGGTTGATTGGAAATTTACCTACAGGCACTACGAGAAAAACAGAGTTTTTCTAAGTGCATACAAGCTACATGCTCTAAAAGAACATCAGATTTGATGTCAAAATGGTAGTTTTTGAACAAAAATGACTGAAGATCTACAAGTAGCAGAGCTGTGCATTTCTTCAGCAGAAGGACTAATTCTGGTTTTCTTCTTTAATAACGAAGAGAATGCGAAGATACTTTAAAACCTACTATCTTGCACATATGACTTAACAGCCCAATACTACAAAATACTTCATGGATACATAATTTTCTTAAATTCTCAGAAGCTACAGAATACCGCTTTGCAAATAACAATTCAAGGACTTTCAATATTTTGGAACGAAGCTGAAACTCAAGTCATCCTTCCAGTTAAAAGTTTTGAATGTAAACCAAATGCACATAACGCATTGAGGAAAGGTCAGTCTTTGAATGTAAGACTCAAAGTATCTTAACATCTCTTACTGCAATTCAAAGCAGAAGTTAAATGGAAAAGATTAGGCAGTGCTTTACGTAGCTGAGATAAAAACAGTACTGAAAATCAGTTGTTCACTCACATATTTTTATATTCAGATAAGGTCACTCAAATCCATTCCCTTTTCTCTTCAGAAATATCTCAGGATTTCTATAGAATACGATGCTAACTCCATTCAGTACTTATAATTCAAACACATTTTTTATTCAACTATACTTGCAGAACAGTCTATGGTTGGTATAAAATGTACTCTGTAGTGGATATATGTAATGCAAAAATAACAACAGCTTGGAATGACTCAGTTTTCATTAAATAGCCACACTATCAATATTTTATATTTATGCCAATATTTTTCCATTACACGATAGCCAAAAGAAGCTTGTGTTCCTCAGAAAAATATCAGTATAGTTTACAGACCACTTACTGTTAGAAAAATTCATCATATGAAAAAAATCACCTTGTTAACATGACAGCCTAGTTTTCATGTATGCATTCCCGTAAGACTTCTACGTCATACTTCTTCAGTTCACTCATCAAAACAAGGTAATTATTCCTTTCACTCTCAGTTTATGAGAGAAAAAGCAACATCTGATTATTCAGTTTTCAAATACTGTTTTAGCTGGTCAACAGTAATTTCTTCTTGTAAAAGTCTAAGAACTTCCCTAATACAAGACTATCACATGAAAAAGAAAAATACAAAAACGTTTTAGAAGGGAAAATAAGTACATCAAGATATATATTGATAAAAATTGAGCAAAAATTCTACTGTTATTTAGCACACCTAGTGTCAGGGCTCTGGGTGCACTTAGATGCTTTAACTGCCTGATGCCCTGGACTCTCAGAAGAACTAGACTACCACTCTGGTGTCTGCCTCTCTTGCATCCCTTAGGGGCAGCAGGATGGACATCAGTTTGTCAAGGCCTCTCCCCAGCCACTTAGATTATCCATCTTCTCTCCTGGCCCTGAAAGAACAGCCAGTCATTGCTGCACCCTGATAGCCAGTATGACACAGTCATCCTCTGATGGCAAAACCCAGTTTTTGTTAATAAATACATTTCTTAAATTTTTTATTATTTGAGATATGGGGAAGAACTCTTCTGAAATGTCAAATTCTTTCAAAGTATTTTAGACAGTAGCAATCCATTTTGTCTGGAAACGCCAATTTCACACTTGTTACTATGCTTCATAAAAATATCATTTAATCCTATTTCTTTTTACTATTACAGTGAAATCCTGTGTGTTTTGAGACAAATGGTCCTGGAGAACCTTCTTCAGATGCAACTCTATGTCTCCCTATCTGTAATAGGTATAGTTCCTTTCAAAACACATTAGAAGGCTATTCATTACCATTGTAATAATGTAGTTGTCAACCTTTTTAGTAGCTACTGAAGAAACTTATGTACAGAGTAGCTTAGGAAGAATTATTTTTCAGGTCTCTTATTTTAAACCAGAGTATCAATGCAATTTAACTTCACTGTAACAATTCACCACTTCTAACAAACCTAATGATAAGAACCAATTTTTATCAAAACCCATTAGTTCTATCTGAAAAAACACTAAGGAATATTCAAGTTGAAACAACAGATACTTCTTGCTTTTTCAGTTCACGTAGTGTTTACCACCAAAAAGCACTTTTCCGTTTTAGCATTTTCTTTTTCAGTGTCAATCAAAAGGAAGGATTCTTCTCTTAGAAGTCCTATATAAAATGATACTTAGTTCAAATAGGTATTACTTCATTCTGATAAAATAATTCAGTAAACATCTTGTAGAAATCTTCCACTACAAACATACATAGGAAATTCCACAGGATTTCGAAGACTAATTTGAAATGTTTGAATTACTAAAAATAGCATTCGTTCTCAAACACACTGTTCAGGTGGACATAGAACTTGAACAGACTTTTGTACAAGCACTTCTGCTGAATTCACACATGTATGATATAGCTTAATGTATGAAAGTCATAATATTTAAATATAAATTCATTGCCTAACATACTGTAGACAAGCACGTAACAAACATTTCCTACTTTTTGACACAAACACTATTCTTTAAAAATATAGATTATTGGTGAGTTCTACAATTCACTTGGTAGAACATTACTAGTTCATGTTTATAGCATATAAACTAATTCCAGCATTTTCAGAAACTTTGTGAACTTTGACAGACTTTTTGGGGGTATTGGTCAATGAGAAAATGAACACGAGCCAGCAGTGTGCACTCACAGCCCAGAAAGCCAACCGTATTCTGGGCTGCATCAAAAGAAGCGTGACCAGCAGGTCAATGGAGGTGATCCTGCCCCTCTACTCTGTTCTTGTGTGACCTCACTTGGAGTATTGTGTGCAGTTCTGGTGCCCTCAACATAAAAAGGACAAAGAACTGCTGGAACAAGTCCAGAGGAGGGCCACGAGGATGATCAGGAGACTGGAGCACCTCCTGTATGAAGACAGGCTGAGAAAGTTGGGTCTGTTCAGCCTGGAGAAGAGAAGGCTGTGTGGAGACCTCATAGCAGCCTTCCAGTATCTGAAGGGGGCCTACAGGGATGCTGGAGAGGGACTATTCATTAGGGACTGTAGTGATAGGACAAGGGGTAACAGGTTAAAACTTAAACAGGGGAGGTTTAGACAGGACATAAGGAAGAAATTCTTTACTGTTAGGGTGGTGAGGTACTAGAATGGGTTGCCCAGGGAGGTTGTGAATGCTCCATCCCTGGCAGTGTTCAAAGCCAGGTTGGATGAAGCCTTGGGTGACATGGTTTAATGTGAGGTGTCCCTGCCCATGGCAGGGGGGTTGGAACTAGATGATCTTGAAGTCCTTTCGAATCCTAACTATTCTATGATTCTATGATTCTATTCTTTCATCAGTACTCAGTACTGCTACTCAGTGACTTCCTTATGGCACTTCAGCCAGCTAAGGTTCTTGTTCTGACTTCAGTGTGTTTCAGGTATTAGAGAAGAACACCACCAGGGAGAATGCCAGGCAAATTTTATATTACAGTTACACGGAACATCTACGGGTATGCAAAAAAAACCCCAAAAAACAAAAATCTAAATTTCAGTTCACCCACAGCTGCCTCTGAATCAACTGCCTAAGCCTAATGGAAAATTAATCAGCTGGGCTGTCTGTAAAAAAATCATAGTACATGTATGTTCAAGCAAATAATAGCAGAACTAAAGCAGTAAGTGTAAGGTGAGACGTGGTTTCTCATTATGACGGACTACACTGTGTCAAACTTCCAACTAAACGTGAAATTTTCATGGGTTTTCAAATGCTTGTATACATTTATGCAAACCCTAAGCAAACTGAGAAGCCTCAGCAGAATATCCCTGCATACAATGCAGATCCAAAGAGATACAGCGAAGATGCTGTCGTCTTTGAGTACTACAGCACCTACTTCAGCAAGTTACACAGCAGGTTTTCAGAAAAAAGACAAAACAAATCATTAAGTTTTCATTAAGGTCCAAAGGCAGGCTTTTATACACATAGTACTGCGTATGACATAATCTAAAGAAGTTCTCTAAACCTAAACTGAATCTACTACTTAAGCACTTGCAGATATTTAATGGAAAAAAATCATTTATAGGGTTATCACATCAAGGAAATGTATATATGTGTAGAAGGTCTTAATTCCCAGTATTTCTAACCTGGTAAGGTCAGAATTTGAGGCAATATGCAACAATTTTATTCCTGGACTGAAAATTAACAAGTAATAATCTTGTTGAACCCTGAATCTTTTCAACATAAACAGTTTCACAAAGACAGAGAATAAAATACCAAGGTTGCATCTAATAGCTGAAGAATAAAACAAATAAAAGCTTCCTGATTTATTCCAGATAAAATGTTTTGGTTTCATCATAACTTCTGTTATTCACCACAAGCAGCATACATATGTAAACAAACCTCTTGAGTGGATAAAAAGAGCAGCAGACTTGTATTGTTTTGTCCAAATCATTTATTTTTAAGTCAAGATTTGTATAAACATAAATCTCATTATTTTACAATTCGGCTTTTAAAGCATTCGAATGTTAAAAAACACAAGACCTGTCATTAATCTCATTCAGTTAATGACAATGTACGAGACATTGTACAAGACATTTATTTCCAAATACTTCAAATATTACTTTAAGAGTATTTCAGCATAACTTGAAAATAGCTATATTTTGAATTAAAAAAAAACTAGTACATATAAACCACTTAGAAACTATTAACTAATACATTTATTAATTTAGCAAATTTTTTTCCGCACATCATATTCAACACTTTTGTGCAAAAACCTTTGTCTAAGTGAAATCATGGCAATCACCATGGCAATCAAATTTTCTGGACTACTACTTTAAGGCCAATCTAAATATTTGAAAACTTACTTTAACATTATATGAGTTTTATCCCTAGAGCTCTCATTCCACCCATATCCAGGACAATAAGAGAAAATTGTTACCATTAGCATTACTTCAAAAAGAAGATGTCAGTGTAGCCATGATTTGAAAACAGGGCTATTTCAAACTGCAGAACTGTAGGTAGAGAGCTAGCCAAATCATTGAAGCTTTTTTTCTGATCCTGTCTCTTACCTTACAGGAGGTATCTCCTTATTGCCCTAGCATTCTTGCAAAACTAAAAGGGGATGAGACAACTGACAAGATTTTTCATCACTTAACTTACGCTTTCAAACCATCACCTTAACAATGATTTCCTTTATGTATCTTTAGTTGCACAACTGTTCCCAGGTGCTTTACAGCACAGAAGATGTCATCTGCAATCACACAGCAGGTAGAAACAGTGATGGCAATGGACTGAGATAATACTATTCAATGTGAAATTCCTACTGTTCTGGACTCCACATTGCCTGAATATTTAAAGGTTTTTTTTGAAACCACATACAGCTTACACAAGAAATACATTTAAAAATTATCATTTCTTGAGCTCTGTGTTGACACAGTAAAAGCTTCTGTGGGAAAACTTTCAAAATTGTATCACTATTTAAAGACAGCAAAAGAAAGGGAAGAAATTATAAAGTCTAAAAAAGAAAATAGCCCATTTTCAGTTCAGCTAGGACACAGGTATTAAAGATCCATATTCAGATTTTCAAATTTACCTTCCATATTCACTTATTTCCCATACTTTGCTGAGGCATACACAGCTTTTACTAACAGAATACCATGTCATTCCAGTAAAAAAGAACATTTAATGCATAAGAAAAAGTCTCTGAATGTTTACATATTTTGAATGTCACAAACTTTTAAACAAGTTTTATTAAAAAAATCTTGCAAAGTTCCCCCTGCAGACTTTCCACATTTGCTGTTGACACAAACTTGTATTTAAATGTTGATTTTATATTCACCTGTTACTTATTATTCACTAC
Source organism: Melopsittacus undulatus (assembly GCF_012275295.1). NCBI lineage: Eukaryota > Metazoa > Chordata > Aves > Psittaciformes > Psittaculidae > Melopsittacus > Melopsittacus undulatus. The sequence continues at coordinate 79,398,587 of NC_047557.1, forward strand.
ACACATAACACATTTTTCTTTACATCTTTCAAAGAAAGATTCTACCGATCTATAATTAAATTTGTAACCATACTGAATACAGTTTTTTTCCCCAAATACTGTTATTATAACATACAGCAAATAAAAGAGTGGGAATAAGATAAAATCCACAGTGGGACTGAAGAAACAGTCCTCACCATGGATGAAACAGAAAGCTGTGCCTTCCATCTCAAGCTGTAATATTAAAATGCAGTCCTATGATCTAAGGCAGCTATATCAGACATTGAATCATCAAACCTTTTCAAGCCTTGAAAAAGGACTCTGAAATACACATTTCTGCCAAACAGCAATATGCTATTATTTTTAGTGTCTGCAGGTTTTTTGAACCATGGTGCTTAGTCCTGTTTTCTAGTCATATGTACATACAAAAAATTAAAACTGAGATACACAAGTTCTCTCTACTGCCTCTCCCCCATTCTTTGACTCACACAATGTGAAAAGTTGGGAACATAAAGCAAAGGAATCAGCATTGCTTTTTTATATTTCCTGCTACTTGGGACTGGTAAGACATGTTCAAAGACAAGGAGAGAATTCTCATTTACATAAACTTAATCAAACACTACTGGACAAAAGCAGTGACTTCAAAAGAGGAACATGGCATCTGGAGATGCAAGGAAACTCCTGAGGAGTTACACCAGAAGAAAGGAATAAGGCATAACATGACTTCATAAACTTCTGAAGAAATGGCCATTTACTGAGTACATATTGAGTGAAACAGTCCTATATCATCTTTGTCTCTCTGCCAGTTACCCCATAACTGGAATTCCACAGTGTACAACATCCAAGAGTCAACACTTACAAGCCATTCTTGGACCGGAAGTCCAAAGACATTATGCATCATACCTGTGAAAAGTCAGTGGTATTTCCTACCTTCCTATTAGTGTTTACAGTTACTAAAACCTTAAGTTTTGTATACAACTATGTACTTTTGTCTTCAAGTGTGCTGCTTTTTTATTTTTCTGGTTTTTTTAGTAGAGATAAAACAAGGATTCAAGATGCCTCTTCTCACGGATTTGCGTGTGTGTGTGTGTGCCTGTAGTTCTGTTATATTTAGTAAGTTTAAAACCCAGATAAATCTGGTGCTATGTTTTCTTCTTTAGATGTAAAATCAGTAATCAACATTTCCGCCACTGCCACATATACACAAATGAGACATAAAATCCTCTTCTGCCACTGTCCTCAATTAAGACTGCATCAATCAATCTCATTGTCAAATGGATATGCTTTATGAATGGTGGATGCTTTAAAGGTACTTTTCAATTGCAAAATAATTACCAATCAGTAGGCTGCTGTAATCACTAATGCATAGACAAAATATTTTTAGAACCCTAGTTAGAAATGCCTACTGTATGTTCTTTTATCATCCTTTTTTTTTTTTACTAATGGTATTTGCCAGGAAAAAAAAACATTAATTAGAATAAGCTCTACTTGGCATACAGTATGTATTTTCTACAGCTACACCTGAAGATTGTAAGTATGAAGCAAATTTTGCATGCTGGTATGAGAAAATGTCTGAGAGCAATAATTACTTTTCCCAGAAAGACTACATGGCATCATTTTTTCCTGAGGACAAGAATATAAGAGATCTCCTATGTGTGAGAATAACAGCATGTCTACTATAGAATTGTCTTTCCAATTGTGGCAATAAGAGATGCTATTTAGGTGAGTTTTCACATTTTGTCTTACTTACAAACTCAGAAGGAAGAGGCAATTCTTTATAAAACCACAAATCCCTCTCAGAGCTATGCTCTCAAAATCACCTGCTACAGACTTATCTTGCTTGTCATTAATGTTTAAAACTGCACAGATTTATAAGGACTGTACTGAAGAAACTAATCTTCTAACACAGTGGTAAAGAACCTAACTTATACAATTTTCAACTAAAACCCTTACAAATAAATACTACCTGCTTCTATACTAGACCACAAAAGCCTTTTCTCTTCTTGTTTATTGGAAAAATCCTCCATCCTGATACAATACTCTTTGAGCACAATGGTATTTAAAGGAAAGAAATTTCAAGACCTTTGAGATCTTATAGTTGTGTAGATCAGATACAGAATTGTTACAATTTTAACAGGAAATAGCTTTCCAATAAAACTACTGTATTTAAAAGAATTTTAAAAAGTCTGTAACTGCAGCTTTGAAAACATACTGTATTTCAGTCCCTTCACTCCTGCACATTCTATTTCCTTCTTTTATTTCTCAGTTTAAAGCTAAGGGTTAGAAAAATGTCAATTTTGTAACAATGGAATACAAAAACTCTCCATGAATGTCTCTTAAGTGGGTCCAAGTTTACAGTCACTGTCTTAGTGGCTTGCTTAGTAGCATAAATGTCATGGACTTTATTTTCCCAAATATTATAGCTTCTTCCTAAATTCTAATGGTGTGTGACACACTTTACTATAACTGAAAACTGTAAATGCCCATTAGGTTTCCTTTTTAAAAAATATCTTTCATTTATTAAATCAAATGTTTAAATTAGTTTTGCCTTGCATAACTCAACTTGTAAAGTTTCATGCCTTACTGCCTACTGCTCAATACATCTTTAAGACACTACTGGGTAATGCAGCCACATACTGCTTCTTACTACTTACAGTTCTCAACTTCAAAAGCACTGTAAATCTTCTGCATCTGTCTTAAAAAAAAAAAACAACACCAAAACCCCAAAACCAAACTCCAGACATAAGTAATGGCACTCTACTTCCTTTTACCATGTATACTGGAGTACACTATACTTGAGTACACATGATCTAGGAAAAGTTAAAAATTTTCACAGTTGCAAGACACAGCCTTGTTTGAACAAAAAGCATCTGCTTGCTTCACCCATGCTCCAAATCCAGTAGAATGAAATTGAAACATGGAAGTTTTTTAGTCAGTCACACCCAAACTTTCAAAGCAGCCAGTAGATCAAATGAGACTTATCTTTAGGATGCAATCTCAGTCTTTGCATTTGTAAGAAACTGTCACTGCTGTTACTCAAAGTATATCAGCAAATTCATGATCAAGCCCAGAAGAGACAAAGTGTTTTCGATGGGAATATTTAGTTACACATAAACTGTAGGAGGACTGCAAAACAAGACTAAATAATCTTATAGACCTGTATCATCTTCTTTCAGAAAAAGGCTTTTCACATAGCGTGAGAATAACTACACACTGCCTATAATAACACCTTCCTCCCCAGTGTCTATATCCTTTTCTTGTTAAAAGCACAAGTATACAGAATTTAAAGCTGACTGTTATTTCCCATTCTTTTTTATACAAAACTATTTTCTAATTAATATATGAATTTGCTTCTCACCTTCTATTCCTCTATTTCAACACTTTGTGTTGCTGCTTTCCAGTCTACTTTCCAAAGAAAACAGGCTTACACAACCATTGTCTGTGCATCTTTCTCCACTCTGCCCCAGGCACATACTTTTCCCAACTTCAGCCAAGTTTTGCAAAGGAGTAGAAGACTCAGAGATAATTAAGTTATAACAATTTTCAGGAAAATAGTTGCACAAATGTAAGAAAATCCCTGTAATTAAGTCTGCTGAATTTACCTAGAATTTGTAATCCAATATGAGAGACAACGCCTTAAAACATTAGGTATGTCTTAAGAATGCAGCCATGATGTGATGCTGGAAAACATGGAAAGTTACAGTATGACTTGCACACAGGATGCTTGCTGTTCGGCCGATGCAATGTTTCAAATAGTGAATACTTCTGACAGGCAGAAGCAAAGAGCAACCTGATGGAGAGTGTGGCACTTTGGCACCATTTTACTAAATAGTTTGAAGTGGTTTTAAGTACTGATGACTAACCTCTGCAACATCCAGGAGTGTCTGCCAGAACTCCTCTCCCTGTACCGGTGACGGAAATCAGGAAAACAGCGAGAAGCTATCTGTGGTCCTTCAACTTACTCAGATGCAACTTCTGTGTTAACAAACTTTTCTCAAAATGCAAGATGAATGACTGATGGAATTGGGAAGGCCTCTGCACATTCTAGGCAGTGTTCTGAAACACTCCTGAAAGGTATATCCTGACATCAGATCTCTTTGGAAATTTCAGCTATGGCTAAATAGTCTGCTGACAGAAAGTACAGGGACCCTGGCAGAGCAAAGTCCCATATCAGGATTTCAGGACAAAAGTTATGCAGAATGTTTGGCTTCATCAGGCAGTTTTGAAGCCTCTCGCTGAATGAGAACCTAATAGAGAGGCACACGACACACTAGTCAGAAGTATGTTTCTCCATTGACTCTCAGAACCATGGTACCTTCTGTGTTTTTGAATAATTTTTTAAAACATTTATTTGCATGCTGCTGCTGCACATTGCATAAGAAGTTATTCAGAAACACAGGAGCAGAGGAAAGAAAAAACCCAAGAAAACTCAAGAAAACAACAGCAAGGTATGTGTGGATTCTTCTTGAAAATAATGAAAAAATTAAGTGCCCTAACTGCAGAATGCATGAGACTCTCATGACTATGATGTGGCTGAGAACAGAATTGTTTTACATAGCTGAGAGGAACTCAAGCAATGCCAGCTGCATAGTGGCTTAAACATTAATACATGAAGCACAAGAAGCAGGAGGGCTTAACTGCAAGGTATATTGCCCTTCAGAACACTGCTTGCAAAATACTGACTTGCAACTCTCTCTTACAAGAAATCTGTCTCCTTCAGCTTTTAATCAAACCACAAATCTGTGTGGCTTTATAAAAACTGTTGACTTGAGGACTTCCACCCTAGACATCATATTTGTGAAAAGTCTATTTCTGTTTGAGAACATATATACAGTAAAAGTAAGTCTCCTGGCTTTGCTGAAGCAGCATAATAAAGGTAGAAAGAATGTACTATTCTGAATCTCCTAGCTTGTCATAAGTTGGGGAAAAACAGATAGCACTTATCAAAAAAGGGGGAGGCCAAAAAAGATATGTATATAAGTGGGTCTCAATGGGTATTTGTTAGCTCTCAGAATATCCAGCTAGCATTTCTACCTTGGAATAGCTGCTGTATGACTAAATCTTAAGGTTTTTCATAGGCAATCATATACTTGTACTCAAATGTAACTGGCATCACTGTTTAAAGAAGGAAGATGGTATGATTCCACATTTAACTTAGCTTTTCTTCCTAGATCAGACAGCAGTTTGCAGCCCATAGCTTTTCAACCTGCAGGCCAATTTGAGCTTTAGAAAGCAGTGTAGTAAGTCCCTTCCTGAAAGTGAATACCATCAAGGACATGAAGAAGTTTAGCTCAAAATAAAAATGAAAGAGAGCGTTTGACAAACTTTACGAATACTTAACCTTATGTAGAAACTTAAGCTCCTTGTTCATTTAAATTTAACCTTCATTAATACAATTTTATTTTTGTGTGAGGCTTACATTTTATTAAAGTTCAGCTTTTAACTGTAATCAAAATAAAAGATCTAAATAACATAAAGTATTTGTAGAGAAAACTAGTCAGATCTTTTTCATTAGTTGAATATGCTACAAAATGTGGTAAGAACCTGCACAACTGGTTTAAACAATGGAAAGAAGACAACTGAGGCCTTGTCTGGGTTGCAGACCAAAGGATTTCCTTTCTTCTTCTAAGTTTAGTCCATTTACTGACAATAAACTCTATACTCTTATTTGAAACAACCCAATTTCTTAATACCACATACACATTGTCATCTTTCTTACAAATTCTACTGTTGATTTTGACTGAGTTTTTAGACATTTATTTCTCAGATATAAATTAAATTGCCTGTAGCTTCAGGCTGCTACTCCTGATCCCTTCTTAATATTTAAGTTAGTCATCATGTTTGCATTGTGACAATGAACACCAGAATAGGTGTCAATAGGTAACCATAATTCTCTCTTAGGTAACAGGTTAAAATAGATGTCATTAGTGAATTTGGGTGGTATTTATACTACTGCATATAAACATAATTTAGTAAGTCAACACAGGAATCTTTCTTTCAGATACTAATTTTTAAAGCTTCTCAGTGTTTCCAAAAATCTCAGTTCAAAAGCAGTAAGAGGTCTCAGCATTTTCTCAAAATCCTTGTAACAGATATAGGAGCGCCTGCTAGATAAAGAAGAAACAGACCCTCTTTAGAATAAAAATAATTATGACGGCACAGTAACATTTAGTTGAGAAAAATACTTATGTTTGTCACATACATTTGACTAAACTTCATTTAAATGAAATTTCAGTTATGTGACTTCTGGAACACAGGAATTTATTTCAGTTGGACAGCCTATCAAGATGTTTTAAAAATACTGAAAATGCTTATTTAGTATAATGCCCTTGCTTCAAAGAATTTTTTTTGTTCACATTACATTTTTATTTCAAGCTTTTAACAGCTTTTAACAGCTGATATCACAAACAGGCAGGAGATTAACATGTTAGTTTACCAAAGTGTAGCATTAGTTTCTAGCTCCAGTAGTTCTGGAAACAACAGCCACCGCTTAAGGACAAATCAGTCTTTTATATAAAAAACAGATAGAAGGTGAGGTTATCCCTTAGAAATCAACAAGAATTTTTTAATCACTGTGTGAACTAGATTCTGCTGACCATGGCCTGTGCAGAGGCCCACCAAAATCCTTTACTGACCTTTAACTCCATTACTTAAGAGATGTCTTTAGGAAAAGATTCCAGGCTCTTCCCTTACATTTGGCTGACTAAACCTTTGGGTGGAGGAAGAGGTGAAAAGTGAACTTCTGCTAATCACAAATACTGGCTCTGAATTATGATTTATTTTTAAAAATAAGAAATTAAAAAAGACACACTTTTCCCACAACTAAAACCCCTGCAGTAAAAAAGAATTATAAAAGGAAAGGTGTCTCAGCTGGTAACTGTTCAGTAGGAACTGAAATAGTAAATTACATCTTCCAAGACTAACATACGCCAAAATGTAAATGCATTATACTTGCAGAAAAATATGATATGGTATAAATTGTGAAAGACATTTCTGTTTTCATCTTAAGAATGAAACTCAGTACAACCATTACACACTAACGTAAGCAATGAAGAATCTGTAATTAATTCTGGAATGATGCAAAATAATTCATACTCACTTTTGCCAGAAGCCTCTCCTCTGATCTGCTGTGTTCTGAATCTCTAGGAAATATCTTACCTCTTGTACTTGAAAACACTGTAAATACTGAAATTAGAGGTTTTGTGTTTATTGTTTCTCTCTCCTTGCTCTTCAGACTAATTCCACAGCCAGCCACTTGAAAATGTAGCCTGATTCAACCAACCTCCCCTTTGATAAATACTAGACATCAGGAGACAAGAGATGGATTCCAACAAAATAGGGATATTTTCAAAATGACGAGTATTTGGCTAAGTAACAAACTAAAATCTGCACATTCAGGAAGGGCAGCACTCCCCAACCCTATCTAGCCTAGAATAAGTCCACACAAACTGTACACTGAAATTTAACTGTTGTTCTAATTAAGTACTCCATAATTTTGGGTGACATGGTTTAGTGTGTAGGGTCCCTGTCTATGGCAGGGGGGTTGGAACTGGATTATTAGGTCCTTTCTAACCCTAACTATTCTATGATTCCATGAATTTGTGTTAATATTGTTTTTATGCACTTGGAAGTACTCTAACAAGACCAAAGACTACCACAACCAAACAACATAGTGTCATTTAAGAATAGAGAAGTAAATATGTAGCTGACATCTGACACTGTTTGTCTGCAAATGGAATGAATATCCTTCCCATTTCCTTCAAAGTGACTGGTTTTCACTTCTACACTTTTATACCACAATTAAGAGTTAACAACAGGCTACAAAACACACAGATGTAACATAGTGCTGTTTACAATGTCCTATCAGTAGCTGAAAGAGCTAAGACTGTATCTCTAAGAATCAATAAATGCTTCACCATAAAATGGCAGATAGCTAGCTTGCTTTTCCCTCTGTCTGGGCAGCCCTGTTTGTCTCTAACTTACTCATTACTGCTTTTTGTCAGGTGATGTACTGCTATGGCTCAAGCGTACTCTGTCTCCTCCCATCCAGTATTAACATCAGAATGCCATCTCACAGCTGCAGTCAACTGCTGAAGCCATGCTTCCAGTCACAAACCTACCTCCACTATTTTGACATAATTTAATATTTCCTTGCACCAAAGAGAGACACATGGTCACTAAACATCACGACTGCTGACAGTGCATAAGCACCCTGTAGCACTACTATCAGCATAACCCATGGAAATGTGTAAGCATTTTGTAACTCAACTAAACAGGTGCACACAACTCCAAAATTTGGATGCAGAGAAGGACTCTTCATCAGGGACAGCAGTGATACGCTAAGGCGTAATGGGTTTAAACGTAAACGGGAAGTTCAGGCTAATATAAGGAAGTTCTTTAATGTAAGGATGGTGAGGCACTGGAACAGGTTGCCCAAAGAAGTGGTTAATGCTCCATCCTTGTCAGTGTTCAAGGCCAGGTTGGACAGAGCCTTAAGTGACATGGTCTAGTGTGAGGTGTCCCTGCCCATGGTGGAAGAGTTAGAACTGGATGATCTTAATAAAGGTCCTCTCCCTTCCAAACCATCCTATGATTCTATGACAGGAGTAAACAAAATTATGCTACGGTTGCAAACAAGGGGCTCAAAAGAACAAAGAGGATAATGTGCAAGATTAGGGAATGGTATATAAATAAAGCAGAAAAGACATCTCTTGGAACCAGAAGAATCCTGCAGAACAAACAGAAAAGATGACTGGCAAAACCAGAATAAGTCCTGATACTAGAAAATAAAATCAATTATGTTGAAAGCAAATGAGATACTCCTTTATCAAAAAATTCCCAAAACAAACAAGAAAAAGCAGTGATGCCCAATACAATTGCTCACCACCAGACTGATACCCAGCCTGACATAAGAACATATCTAGGCCTTCCAGGTAAGCCCCATCAGTTTACCTACTGGGCATGACGTGCTGTGGTATGGAATACCCCTTTGGCTAGTTTGGGTCAGGTGCTCTGTCTGTGCTCCCTCCTGGCTTCTTGTGCCCCTCTTCACTGGCAGAGCATGAGACTGAGAAGTTCTTGATCTAGGGTAAATACTACTGAGCTGTGGGAATTCTTAAAGAGACAAGGCCACGTAGTGAGCGATCCTGATACCCTGAGCCTTTTTACTGTAAAGTAAGAAGATTCTTGGCAGGCATAAGCAAGGTCAATTGTCTTGTCAGGCCTCTGTAATTTTCCACTGAAAACGTGCAGAGAATGATCTCTGCCAAGGTTGTAGTTTCCCACTGTATTTCTAGAGTAAGGTATTTAATCACAATTATAACAAGTTGTAAACATTAGCACTGTAAACGATAGTAACCTCTAGACTAACCAATTAGAGCTCAGTATTCAAGGCTGTTACATAAGGGTGTAAGGGTATAAGAAGAGCACTGTATCTAATAAAGTTTGGCAATCACTTGATCACACTGCTCATCTCTGTGTTGTCCATGATTCCTGTGTCTACACTGAGCAACAACTAAAACATCGGTGTGTTACCAGCATTGTTTTCATTGTAGATCCAAAACACAGCACTGCATCAGCTCCTAAATAGGAAATTAATTCTATCCCAGCCAAAACCAGGAAAACAGAAAACTAAGGTTAATCTAACTTTCTGAAAGTACCAGTACATGCTTCTGTAACTACAGCACTAAGCCCTTCCTTTCTTGTACAGGAGCAGCTCACTGCTCTGCCTTTTATGTCCCTCTAAGATTGTCCCCTGCACACATTTTCAATCTTCCTTCATCTCAGGGTTTATTATGGTGCTTCACATTCTCCCCTCCAGCCTACATCGGGGTCTGCACACTCTTCTCACATTAGGCATTTTTATGCTCTTTTACCAGTGTCTTCACTGTTTTTTAACATCACACTTTTCTCTCATGACAGTCCTTATCTTGCAAGACTGTGAACAATTCTAGGTAACCTCTTTTTCCTCAGTCATTCTGCTCCTTTACCCTTTTTGCTCAGAGGGATGAATCACTCTGGGTGCTAATAGCTTCATCCTGCTACAAAGATAGGTGCAGACAAGAAATGCGACTTGCTATACTGGCATGGCTCAACTGTTAGAACGTTGCATGACATGTTTGAATCTATGTTAGAACATTGCATGACATGTACAAATCTATGGCTATGCTAAGTAGCAGCAAAGGCTTTCATGTGTCACTTACTTTCCTTTTAGTTTTCTAATTTCCAAAAATATCCTAAAACTCTACACTGAAAATTGCTCCCAAAATGGATTTTTTTTTGAAAAGTTTCTGTACTGGAACACAGAAAAGAAAACCACATGGAAATGAGAGTAAACTTCAAACTAGACTTTTATCTTATTTCTGCACTAACTTGCATACTCAAAATCTGAAAGTTTACCTATTGACCAAGAGATAAATAAAAAGACTTCAGATAAATGATACATTTTGTATTCACTAGACACCAAAAGATGCATACAGTTTGAAGCTAATGTATCTCCAGCAATCAAAAATTCAGCTATATGAATATTGCAATAATTTTAAGTTTTTAAATAATTTATATCAAAGCAGCAGCAAAGATCACTATACAAAAATAAGAGGTAAGATGTAAGTCATAAAAATTTCATGTGGATCAGCGATCTTTAAGTCTTAAGCTCACTTTCTGCAAAACTATTAATGTTAGAAAATTCCTACCAAAATTCAAGTAATTAGAAAAATACATTTTATGACCTGTTCCGTGAATTCTTAATGCTGAGCTTTATTCCCTCTGAAATACACTGGCAAGCTGCATGATCTCAAAAAAAAAAAAAAAGAAAAAAAAGGATAAAAAGGTAAGGAGGTGTTTAAATCAAACCACAAAGGAGAAAATTCAATTAATTCTGATTCACTCCCTTTTTCCTTTCATTTGCCCCTCTAGTCTTTCATTTTCTGCTACACTCCCCCTTTCAAATTTATCAATGAAAATAAATGCTGGATGGTTTTGTGTTAAGTCAGAAAAATTATCTATAACTGCATTTACTGTATTTCCTGCTTAACATATCCCAACAGTAAAACTAACATTTAGAATCTATCATATCAACATAGTCATCATGATCCAAGCTGCAAATAACAGAGAGTGTCACTGTCAATTTTGCTTTCTCACACCTCCTTTCCTTCACTTCATCTGATTTTAATAATCCCTGTCAAACCACAAACAGTCCAAATTACCTTCTTGACACAGAAGCTTTCAAGGAAGAGACAGAATCTCAACTTTCATTTAGAGACTACAAAAGCAAGCTGTCCTACTGGACAAATATTATTTCCACTTTTGACAATCTCTACAGTAAAGCATGCTTTTAAATTTTCACTGAAGCTGCCAAGGGTTCGAGATAAGCTTCTTGTTTAGTGCAGACTGACTCACAGGATTAGCAAACCAACAATTGTAATTGTGCTTACAGAAGCCAGTGCTTTCAAGTCGAAGAAAAAAATTACTTGCAAAACGTGACAATTGTATGTCATAAACTAACTGAAATAAGAAAAAGATTATACAAATAATTTCAATTTAGTAGATCGCATAGGATGTGTTTCAAGATCATTTTACATTTCCAAGATTGACCAAAGGCTTGCAGCCAAGCTGCAATATAAATCAGAATTTCAGGGGGGATAACTTTATATTCAACTACATCAGATGCAGTCTAAGAAAGGTTAGCATTTGACAACAGGAAATATGTTCAAGCTTCCACAGAAGGATGTGATCTGTAATCATTTTCCTCTCTGTTGGCTTGTCTTCAAAGCAAGCTGGATAACATAACTCGCTGCTTCACATATATCAGTTTAAAAGTAATTGATTTCTCTGATGAGGCACAGCATTGTATAATTAGCATTCTATTTGAAGTTTATGTGGATTAATAAAAGCACAATACATTTTTAAAAAAATATTTCCTTCACAGAGATACATCAGTCTCTCCTATCATCTGAAAGTCTATTGCTTCTTACTATTTTGACTTATTTAAACTTGCAATCAGGTTTTAAAGTGTTACTAGCTATGAAAAAAAACCCACCAAAATAACCAGGATGTTTCCCATCAGAAACCTCATGAAAAGTATTTGTTTAAACATCTCAGATTGCCTGTCCCATGCACAGGCCTAATTGAAGACCCATCAAAGCTGTTCTAAAATATTCTTTGTTAACTAGTCTAAATATACCAAAACAATTGTCTTGGTTTGAGCAGTAGCAGTCATTTTTTCTTCTTCTTGGTAGCTGGTGCAGTGCTGTGTTTTGACTTTCAGGCTGGGAATGTTTGCTGATAGCAAGTATGTTTTGAGTTACTGCTCAAATGCTTGGTTTGTCCAAGGCCTTTTCTGAGCTCATGCTCTGCCAGGGAGGAGGGGAAGCCAGGAGGAAGGAGAGACAGGACACCTGACCCAAGCTAGGCAAAGAGGTATTCCATACCATAGCACATCATACCCAGGATGTAACCGGGAGAGAACCAGGAAGGGCTGGAGCTCTGGGGGGATGGAGGAGGTATCGGTCGGTGCTCAGGCGGGCAGGGTGGGGTGAGTTATGGGCCGGTGGCTGGTGAGGTGTTGTATTCTCTCACTTGTTATTGGCTTTATCATTATTATTTGTGGTAGTAGTAGCAGTAGTGATTTGTGTTATATCTTAGCTATTAAATCGTTCTTATCTCAACCCGTGAGGGCTACATTCTTTGGATTCTCCTTCCTAACTCTCCGGGAGTCGGGGGAGCAAGGGGGGGAGTAAGTGAACGAGCTGCGTGTGAACTTGGTTTAAACCATGACAACAATAAAACCCTACCTTTGGGAAATCCATAATTTCACTATGAAATGCAGTGTTTAGATCGTGTTTAGAGTTCCACAGCAAGAGAATTACGCTCTCTACTAACACAGCAGCATTTTAGAGTTCTTGTAACAGTTTGAGCTGGCAGCTGATGCTGGTGTTCCATGACCACTCTTCTCTGTTTATTTTTAAGACCAGAGCTTCTTACTAATCCACAAGCCATATATAACATGTTTTTTTAACTTCTTACTCAGAGGTAGCCTTGATCTTCCCACAGCATTCTTTATTTTGATCCAGTTTTATCTCACTCACCATTTACATTGTCAGGTGTTTGCCAAAAAAAAAAAAACACCCAAAAATTCCAAGCAAAAAAACCCTCCAAAATAGAAATGGATAACCAAGTGGCACTTCTAAAGAATGTTTATCCACAATACCTTTCCATTGCTGCTGAAGAAGAAAGAAAGAAAAATAAAGGAATAGTTACAGTGGCCTTCTATGTCGGGGCTACAAAAGTGACAGACAGGGGTCGAGCGGTTGACATCATCTACCTGGACTTGTGCAAAGCATTCGACACTGTCCCACATGACATCCTTGTCTCTAAATTGGAGTGTCATCAATTTGATAGGTGGACCACTCGGTGGATAAAGAACTGGCTGGATGGTCGCACTCAAAGAGTTTTGGTCAATGGCTTAATGTCTGGCTGGAGATCAGTAACAAGTGGTGCTCCTCAGGGATCGGTGTTGGGACCGGTCTTGTTTAATATCTTTGTCGCTGACATGGACAATGGGATTGAGTGTGCCCTCAGCAAGTTTGCCGATGACACCAAGCTGTGTGGTTCGGTTGATACGCTAGAGGGAAGGATTCCCATTCAGAGGGACCTTGACACACTTGTGAGGTGGGCTGATGCCAAACTCATGAAGTTTAACCATGCCAAGTGCAAGGTCCTATACCTGGGTCAGAGCAATCCCAGGCACAGCTACAGGTTGGGCCAAAAGGAAATTCATGGTAGTCCTGCGGAGAAGGACTTGGGGGTGTTAGTCAATGAGAAAATGAACACGAGCCAGCAGTGTGCACTCACAGCCCAGAAAGCCAACCATATTCTGGGCTGCATCAAAAGAAGCGTGACCAGCAGGTCAAAGGATGTGACACTGCCCCCCTACTCTGCTCTCATGAGACCTCACTTGGAGTATTGTGTGCAGTTCTGGTGTCCTCAACATAAAAAGGACATGGAACTGTTAGAACAAGTCCAGAGGAGGGCCACGAGGATGATCAGGGGACTGGAGCACCTCCCGTATGAAGACAGGCTGAGAAAGTTGGGTCTGTTCAGCCTGGAGAAGAGAAGGCTGTGTGGAGACCTCATAGCAGCCTTCCAGTATCTGAAGGGGGCCTGCAGGGTTGCTGGGGAGGGACGATTCATTAGGGACTGCAGTGATAGGACAAGGGGGAATGGGTTGAAACTTAAACAGCAGAGGTTTAGATTGGATATAAGGAAGAAATTCTTTACTGTTAGTGTGGTGAGGTATTGGAATGGGTTGCCCAGGGAAGTTGTGAATGCTCCATCCCTGGCAGCGTTCAAGACCATGTTGGCCGAAGCCTTGGGTGATATGGTTTAGTGTGAGGTGTCCCTGCCCATGGCAGGGGGGTTGGAACTAGATGATCTTAAAGTCCTTTCCAACCCTAACTATTCTATGATTCTATGATTCTAAATCAACTTCCTTCATCTCAAGCATCTCTTAAATGATACACTCCTGCCTGAAGATCCCTATCATAGGGCAACTAAGTTCTGTAGCTGTCAGCTCACGAAGGAAACATCTCATACTTCATGGTGAAGTTCATTTACCTCTATCCTGTTAGGCTGTATATGCCATGCAAATGCCACATGGGTATGATTCAAGAATACTTGTGGAGAACTCTAACACATTTCTACCATCTTTTCTGGGAAGATCCTGTGTCAAGAATACTATTTCAAAATATCAAAGCAATAGTGTTACAAAGGAGGGAGACGGAATCATAAAAAAATGTATTCACAGAGGGGAAAAGATGTCTTTCTTTGGAATCAGAAAGGTCTTAAATTACTGTGTAAAAAGGAAAGATAATCAGCTGATTTGTGATGCAGAAAGGGGTTCCTCCTACCATCTTAAACAACTACTGTAAAATTTATATTAAGATCTCTAGTGCAGAAAGCACTTAGCCTTTGTTTTCATGATTAAAAAGGCAAGTGTTCATAAATAACTTACAAGTGAACACCATGAGCTGCGTTATTTCTTATGTACTTACAAGGCTCAAATGAGTTCTGCAAACAGCCAAGAAGTGGAACTACAGTGTAAAAAAAGTGCACTACTTGTCAATCACATGAAATCAATCTTTTGCTTCAGAACAAAACTGGACTGAAAACTGAAGATCTGTTTGTTTGTTTATCTGGAAGTAACAATACATTTCAAGATTCTAGATAGAAAGAGAAGGGGACATCATACTAAAAAAAAAAAAAAAAACAAGGAGTAAAACTTTTTTTCCAGGGTCATGTTAACATTTTAGCACATTTCTTTATCCTTATGTTAATTTTATAGCATTTTACAACTTTTCTAGAGTTAAAAATTAATAAGCCATATATCATTCAAGTTGGAAACTTGTATTATAATCAAATACTTAAGGTTCAATCCATATATTTTTTAACTGCCTAAAACTGAGTGTAGTTAACAACTCTAGTAGAGTATCTTTCAGAAGCATGAGTTGTGATCAAATCTATTTTTTGGTCAAAGCTATTTTTGTATAAAAAATAAGGTTCTGTGGTTTCAACTCTATTCTATTAGCCTGTAAAATAGATCATGCTTGTTGTGACGCAGCCAATACCATGTGGTCCCAACCCAAGATTCCCTTCAGTGGTACAACACCAGGGAAGAGTGTGCAGGATGTTACAAGCACAAACAAAACATCCAGTAAGAAATATAGTTAATTTTATGCACTCTGGATAATGGAGAAAAGAGTTCAGGGACAGAAAAGGGAGGGAGCATTTAATGAAATTATATACTTTTCCTAGATAAGCTGGTAACAAGTGACATTGCAACATCCTGCCCAATGCTAATCTTTGGAGCTGAACATTATTCAGAAATCTCTAAGGTTGTTCCAAGTAAGAGAATCAAAAGTCTATTGCTTTGCCAGTGTGTATCATGGAATGATATTGAACAAATAATTTGAGTTTTAATATCAAGACAGACTAGAATGCTTCTTCCACTGTTTTCTTCTATCACAGTGTGCATGAGGACAAGTTTATTACACAAAAATAGCAAAGTGTGCTGTATTCCTCACCAGCTTCTAGACTTGCATTATCTTACGTAACTCACATGCTCCCAGTCAAAAGGCATATTAGAATTTTAAAACATTTTACAGTCTATTATTCCTACTTCAAATAATTCACTTCTTCATCTGTATTACTGGTTGATATAGCTCCCTAATCCACTGCTTCCTGAAATGGTCACAAGTTTTTATTCAAGTTAGATTTTTGTACTATTATGCACTAATGGCAATGCAATAAAAAGAGTGGAGAGAAATTGATTGATTATACTGAGGTAAAGAAGTTTAGACAACTTGAGAGACAGGCACATTTTCTGACCTTTCTAACCAAAGATAGTTTACTAGGTTTTTCTGTATATTATAGAACAGAGTGTATTCTGCTCCAAATATAATAAATGTTAGGGACTATTGCACTTAAGCAAATGCTGCAAAGTACAATATGTATTTAAAAAACAATGCTTTCAGCTTCCACAGTAACTGTCTAAGTCCTTACTACAAAGAGATAACTTATTGAAACTTATGAAATTATACTAATCCAAAGTTCATACCTATCAATTTCTTAACAGTTAAAACAGCTAGTAATTTTTGTAGCTGCTGCAGAGAGGTAAGAATTTACAAAATGGTTAACCTGAACAAAGCTTATTTAGACCTTAAAAAACCCTTCTTAAACTTAAATGCAGCATTTCCACATTTTCTTTAATCGTAAGAATTTATATATATTCTCGATTAGTAGCAATTCTTATAAACATTACAAGTCATCTAACCACCCTGTTAGAACTTTTTAAACATTTTATATTTTATAGCAAGTCAATTTTAGAACACACCAATGTACAATTTACATAAATAAATACCTTCAGTTACTATTTTCTTTCTGTAACTGAAATCGTTTTGTTTTCCGTTTTAAGGGCCCATGCGTAATGCTCAGTTAATAGTTCACCAGTGATTCTACGTAAAAAGAAAGTATTATAAATACCAGTAGGCAGTATTTGATGAACTAACACTTTCACAGTTAAAAATCCTAATTGCTTAAGTATTATATAAAATTGCTCATATTCTAGGAGAGTATTAGTCTTAATTCCAACCAGTAAATAGTAGTCCAAGTTCAGAATATTTTTAAGTTTTAGCTTTAGAAGCCTCCATTTCTGTTGAAACTTACATAAACCATGGTGCTACATAACACTTCATTTCATTGTTGCAAAGGTAGGAATACAATGGAGAGTAGGTATGCATGGGATGGGAAATTATAAAGTCACAGAATCTCCCAAAATAGTGTATGGCATGTTTAAGAAATGCTTAGGCAAGGTCCCATTTTGACTGAGAATAATCTACTTTGTGGTCACCCATTTGAAAACAAGCAGCTTACAAAAAAGAAGAGGTAGAAGTTTGAGATTAACATTCTGCATATAAAGGAGACTTATAAGAAAGAGACTTTTTACTAGGGCCTGTAGTGACAGGACAAGGGCAAGAATCTTAAAGTAGAAGCGGTATGACTTAGATAAGATCTAAGGAAGATGTTCTTCCCTGTGAGGGCAGTAAGGCCCTGACACAGGTAGCCCAGAGAAGCTGGGCCCAGAGAAGCTGTGACAGTGTTCAAGGCCAGGCTAGATGGGGCTTGGAGCAATCTGGTCTAGTGGAAGGTGTCCCTGCCTGTGGCCAGAGGTTGGAACTGGATGAGCTTTAAAGTCCCTTCCCACCCAAACCAGTCTGTGAATCTGTTATTCGATGCCTGTATTAAAAGAACTAAAGACTGACTGCTGCATCCAGCTGTGGATGTTGGCACTAACATAATTAATCAAGTAGAGTAGCTAAAAACTAGCTTGGTGGCTTGGTTTTGGCTGGGATGGAGTTCACTTTCTTCATAGCAACTTTTCCAGCTCCTTTGCATTTCCAGTACAAATTTGAATCACAGCTCTGTACCCTGTACACAGGGATGTTTTCATTAATGCTGAGCAGTTCTCAGCTTACAGAGTCATGGCATTTACTGATCCTTACCATGTCCCACCAGCAAGCAGGCTGGGGATGCACAAGTTGTTGTGAGAGGACACAGCCAGGACTGCTGACCCCACCTGACCCAAGGGATACTCCATACCATATGGCATCATGGTTAGCTGTGGGAATTCTTAAAGAGCCAAGGCCATGTAGTGAGCGATCCCGATACCCTGAGCCTTTTTACTGTAAAGTAAGAAGATTCTTGGCAGGCATAAGCAAGGTCAATTGTCTTGTTAGGCCTCTGTAATTTTCCACTGAAAACGTGCAGAGAATGATCTCTGCCAAGGTTGTAGTTTCCCACTGTATTTCTAGAGTAAGGTATTTAATCACAATTATAACAAGTTGTAAACATTACCACTGTAAACGATAGTAACCTCTAGACTAACCAATTAGAGCTCAGTATCCAAGACTGTTACATAAGGGTGTAAGCGTATAAGAAGAGCACTGTATCTAATAAATTTTGGCAATCATTTGATCATATTGATTGTCTCTGTGCTGTCTGTGACTCCTGCATAGACAGCTGGCATCTAAAGCTGGGGGGGAAAGGAAGGTGGAGACATTTCTGAATGACAGCATCCACGTGGTGGAGCCCTACTGTCCTGGAGATGGAAGAGCACCTGCCTGACCATGGGAAGTGGTGAGTGCATTCCTTAGTTTGCTTTGCTTGTGTGTGCAGATTTTGTTTTACTTGCTAAACTGTCTTAATTTGAACCCATAATTTTTCTCACCTTTTACTCACCTCATTCTCTCCCCTTATCCCACCACAGGGGGAATGAGCAAGTGTCTGAATGGGTGCTACTTGCCAGCTGGGGTTAAACCATCACACATGGCAAAAATACCAACCTTCTGTACAAGTCACCTACCCCATGCAAGCCCATCCATCCTCATTTACAAGGCAATCATGGTTGGATCAGAGCAGGTGACTGCAGTGAGTGGCTGCTGCAGGCCTGTCCACTTAGCAGCAGTGGCAGCTTATGCTATATTAAATTGGCAAAACTATGATGAAAATGATAAATTGCCTGTAGTAGACTTAGGGACCTTGAGAAACCACTCCTGCAGAAGAACTGAAAGGATCATGTTTACAAACCTGACCAGAAATGTCCATTATGTTCAACAGCAACAAAATGCTAAAGTGTATGTAAGAAGTAACAGCAAGTATCCTGTTCACCTGCTTTTATTTCACAATATTTTAAGTAATTTAAATGCCTTTTTACAAGGTTTTCTACATGTATTAAAATTCTCATTTGATTCAGTTACTTCTCTGTAACACAGTTCTGTAAAAGAATCAGCAAAGGCAAGAACAAAGGAAGACTGAAAGAACTGCATGTAAGTTTAGCAATGGGAGAGACAGCCCCTGTCCTTTGACCAACACTTTCTTACCGGTGTTTTAAATTATGAACAATGCCAACAAAGCCTGTACTTCTTCCATAGTATTTATTATTTTTCTAAAAACAGATGCTATGCAAAAAAAAAGCAAACAACAAACTATATTGAAAATGACAGTAAGGTTGCAACTTCAGCCCACAAAAGTCAAGAAATTTAAAGTTAGTCTGACACTACATCCTTAAATCATGCAATTGGGCTTCTTCTTGAAAAAGCAACAATGCAAGTTAATGACAAGTTGTCAGCCCTGAGTTTAAATTGCCTGAAGTTTGTCATTTGGCGTTTGTGTCACAACCTTAATGTTATTTAAATGTAAGTTTTAGTATCTATTATTTAAAAAGGTCTACTTTATCACAGCAAAAAGCTTTGATGGAATAAACCTCAAAGTACGCTCAGTGCTAGTATGCCACTTCATCAGAAGTAGTGCATAAAACATATGCTGTCGACAAATCTAATTCATTAAAGGTGAGGTGGAAGCACTTTAAAACAACTGGATGGCATCATTATCTACAGTTCCTTTTATAAATTATTCTTCTTTTCCCTTTTGACTGAACTTGTCAGTGTTCCCTTTAGAGACTGTGAATGTTTTTGCCTTAAAATTCAATACTTTCAACATGTTTGGACAAGTTAAGAAGCATGCACCACACTGATTATTTCACCTACATTAACTAATAAGAAATAAACTAAGCAACAATGCATAAGAGTTTCATCTCTATCAAACATAAAATTTAGGAATGAAGAGATTACAGAGTACAACAGAGTAACATTCTGGCAGCATTTTGCATTGCTATCAGATGATTTGGATTTTATATTGAACTGAATTCCACAAGAGAGAATACCAGGCACATCACAGAGCTGACAGCTATCTGACATATTTAGTTATAAAAGGAAGAATTGCTAATTGTATTGCTCAGACTTTTAGGTAAAGACCAATAATAGTATAGGAACTAAGGGGGAGAGGTAAAATCAAAGATTCTTAATAATGGATTCTTTCTGTAACATAATTTTCCTTTTAATTCCTTATAAAGTGATCTAAACCTATCCATTAAAAAAAACAAACAACAAAACAAAACCAAACAAACCCAGAAGTAGAATGCATGATCATTCTTCAGTATATCAGTACAAGTATTTTGTAATGAACTAGCTGGATTATTTGCCTTGTTCAAGAAAAGCTCCTATATAGCAAATAATACTACCTTGTGTATTTGTAGAGACACATGTACACTTACACATTTTTAACTAATGCAGTGCCTCAGAGTTATTCCATGCTGTTTCTCTCAGAGACAAGCTCATTCCAAAATAACACTGATCCTGAAAATTTAACTGGTAGATGTTTTGCATAATAAAAATTGGCATATGAGTAACTTAAATATGCAAACATCTCCAAATATTGAGGCCCATTCCATGCCTCCATGGACCACAGCATATCCGTTTCTGAAAGCAACTATAAATGTTTAAACTATAAAACTGACATACCAATTTACCATATTTCAGTCAGCATCTACCATTTACCTCAGAAGATTTACAGCATGTTTTCAATATGCTACACATGCAACTCTCCTAATTAGTCTCCCCATCAAGCCTCATCCTGCTCTTTTTCATTTTGTTGCCTCTCCTGCCATAGTGTCCTTAAACCACGAGTGGAACAGGAATACTCTTTTAAGCCTTCCACCACCAAAACATGGGTTTAGTTAGCTGCAGATGGACAAGTGTACACTAGTACTACACTGGTCTGACTAATAAATTTTTGAGGATGCCACTGGGGGAGCAGGGAGGCAGGAAAATGAGAGAAATGGGGCTGTCCACTTTAGAGAGTTTATGCTTATGCAGCAGGGCCCATAATGCCTTCCCAAGGGATATTTGCTTTCCCAGAGGTGCCCCCCAGCACTTCCTGAAAAGATACTCTGTTCCCAGTCAAGGATTTCAGTCCTGCTCTCAGCCCTTACTGATAATCTTCATGAGCAGTAATGTTACTAACCACACAAACCCTTTTGTCAATACTGGCACTACAGATGGGAGAAACAGCTAACAGCAACAACCTTCTGCACTAATGTCATTGCTTCACTGAGAAAGTGGAAGAAAGACCTTACCTATGTAATTGCTTCAAATGAAGTCTTTCATTCTTCCATACAAAAGGGACTGCCAAAGTATCCCTTCCGCAAAAGGTCTAGACACTACTGCAATCCTCAGATTATTTTCAAAAAACTATCTGGAGGACCACACCAATTCTCTGAAAGCTCCTGGCACTACAGATCACGAAAGACCATTGCCATCTCTTTACTCGAGGGAATATAGAATCATAGAATAGTTAGGGTTGGAAAGGACTTTAAGATCAGCTAGTTCCAACCCCCCTGCCATGGGCAGGGACACCTCACACTAAACCATATCACCCAAGGCTTCGGCCAACATGGTCTTGAACGCTGCCAGGGATGGAGCATTCACTACCCCCCTGGGCAACCCATTCCAATACCTCACCACACTAACAGTAAAGAATTTCTTCCTTATATCCAATCTAAACCTCTGCTGTTTAAGTTTCAACCCATTCCCCCTTGTCCTATCACTGCAGTCCCTAATGAATCGTCCCTCCCCAGCAACCCTGCAGGCCCCCTTCAGATACTGGAAGGCTGCTATGAGGTCTCCACACAGCCTTCTCTTCTCCAGGCTGAACAGACCCAACTTTCTCAGCCTGTCTTCATACGGGAGGTGCTCCAGTCCCCTGATCATCCTCGTGGCCCTCCTCTGGACTTGTTCTAACAGTTCCATGTCCTTTTTCATGTTGAAGACACCAGAACTACAGACAATACTCCAAGTGAGGTCTCACGAGAGCAGAGTAGGGGGGCAGTGTCACCTCCTTTGACCTGCTGGTCACGCTTCTTTTGATGCAGCCCAGAATATGGTTGGCTTTCTGGGCTGTAAGCACACACTGCTGGCTCATGTTCATTTTCTCATTGACTAACACCCCCAAGTCCTTCTCCGCAGGACTGCCATGAATTTCCTTTTTGCCCAACCTGTAGCTGTGCCTTGGATTGCTCCAACCCAGGTGTAGGAACATGTCCCTCATAGCACAGAGTACTATCTCGGGATGGGGAAACGACTTGTATGTTTTAGACTTGAACATGCCAAAGACAAGCAGAATCACACCATCATGTTCACAGCAACAAAACTCCACACCTTACCTCCCAAGTCCACAAGTGTGATGGGAAACAAGGAACCATTACACAAAATTTCTTGTTCATCCAAATGACTTCACAAGACTCAGTGAGAAAAACAAAAATTATGGCTATTTCGCTTATTTTGCATTGAAAAAGACCTCAAAGCCTACCTGAAGAGAAATCCACCTTCTTATGTCAATAGGTTACTACATTAATACTACACTAATTAATATTTTTTTGCTATTACTCTGACAGTCAATTATGGATTTACTCTGTGCTGAATGCTGTCTGCTTTTTGAGTCTACTAGACAGTGACAGCTGCTAAAATTAAAAAACCAAACCAATAAAAGCTAATCGTTTTGGTACAGAATGCTTCTACTACAATCTCCATGAGATTTTAAAGAGACACCAGTATCCGAGGGTAAGTTGCCACTGGATGCTGACCTGGAGTTCTTTTGTAAGGATATCAAATGAAGTTGTAAGAATACAAGAGTTATTTACAAGATCTGCTGATAACAGGGGTTTCACCTCAACTTAAAGAACAACTGAACAGTTACAAGGTACCACTACAATGCATTGTGAACTTCACCTAAAATAGCATATCTGTATCTGATACCTGTATTTCACAATTTTATATAAGCTTCAAGTTACATTTTGATAAAATACACTGACAGAACTGCAACATGCTATGGTATTTTGATACTAGCTTGCTCTTGTTGCACCTTCATTATCTTCTCTATTATAATTTATGCCATATTTTCTCCTAACTTCTTTTTAGTCTTTTTCTCTTCTCCATTCATCCACAATCATCTGCACCTTTTGTCTACCCTCTGTACTGACCTGAAGTACAGCAAACAGCAGAGAAGGCAAAAAGTGTACATGCACCACGTTGCCCCACTGGTTACATCATGTCTAACTCAATTTTCTAATGTCTATGAGCCTGGGTTCAGGTTTATCTGCATTGTGGGGCACCAACCATGCTGTTGGCAGCTGCCTAATAATAAATAAAACTAAGGGAAAGGGGGAAGAAATGGGTTACTGCAGAGAAGAAACAATTCTGGAATATTGTAAGAAATGTAAGAAATATTTATCATTTTTCTACCATTACACACATTCACCATTCTGACAGCAGCTACTTAGGAAAGGATAATACACAAAAGACAAATAAAATACATTTTAAAACACACCACCAAAAATTCAAAAATTAATAATCAAACAATACAATCTGAATGAGCTTATGTGGATTTGATGAAAAAAAAAAAGGTGAAAGGACTTTGACAAAGTCAAATTTGCTGATCACATCAGAATGGATCTTCTACACAAGAGAAAATACTAGAAGGTCACTGGGGGAATTAGCTCAATTAAGTATTCCAGGCAGGTACAGTGAATTTAGGTCAGGGCAGAAGAACAGTAATATGATTAAGAAAGAAGGTGCAAGATGCCAGGGACTAACGACAGGAAACTTAAACTTTACATGGTGGGGAGGTTAAGTATTAAAGTCAAAATGAAACCATTCCACTACCTGTATGTTAAAAAAAATCAAAACCAACCAATGAAAAAAAGCTTATTCCAAGCCATGAGTGACTGAAAGTGCACTAATGAAGTGCAGTTCATTAATTCATTAATAAGTGAACTAATACACATAAAGTATAGAGCCCTGCACCATTTACATAAGTTATTGAACAAGTTGCTGAACACCATTCTGCGCTGTCTGCATTTGACTCTCAGCACTGATTCAACTGACAGACATCAGTGGAATGAGACCTGGCAGAAGGGCTGATGAATGCAAGGAGGTAAGAACATAGCCTGAGCTTACAATAATCAGGAAAAGAAACACTGGTTGCAAAAAAAAATAAACTGAAACACTACCTCTCCTGAAAAGACCACAAAGATGTCTCTAACCACACTTACAAATTTACGATAACAAGTACAAATGTATGGTAACATATTTACGATAATATATTATCAATCATAAATTTACAATAAATTTATGATAATTTTGTCACTGCTTTGTACTGAAGACAGACTTACAACATGGACTTAAAATAGGGCATAAAGTTAGTTTTTTCTCCACATGAAGGCAGTGTGGAGACACTTCATTCTGTTTTAGCTTTTAAGACTGACTTTCCAGTATCACTTCAGGATTTGTGTGTTTTTTCTAACAAAGCTCTGATTACTGTTTGACCAAAATTTGCCTGTGGCACTGTAATTTTTGTTTTGTCAAAGGGTACTGCTTAAATGAGTATATGTGTTACGTTTATGCAACAGAAAAAAAAAAAGCTCTAATGAATAATTTTTGAAATTCTAATATACTTCTTTGCATGATGGAAAATATTTTAAGCACATAATGAAAAATATCTTCCACTAGATGAAAAATATCTGTCAGATCATATTCCAAAATTGAAGAATGTTTTTGCTTGAATTGTATCACTGTCACAACTACTGAAGAAATTACATAAAACTTTTAACACAGCAAGACAAAACCCTATTTAGAGATGAAAAAGCGAAAAAAAAAACAAACAACCCAAAACCCACCAAACTGTAAGTTGCAAAGTTAAGGATAAACTGGTGAAGGCCTGCAGAAAGAGGCTGTGAGATTTACAGAAAAAGTTTAACATTGATCACACTGATCATGGCAACACCAGTGAGCCCTGGAAAAAAACAGAACAGCTGTCTATGGGAAAATGTAAGAAGTAAAATTTCGTGGGAAAACACATGGTGGTAATACGATTCTGTGTCGAACATAAAGGGAATAAAAGGCATCAGGTAGAAAACTAGAAAAGTGGAATGAAAACAAAATACTTTTTTTGTCTCTCTAGGAAATAAAATCAAAAAGGAAACTGTTTTGGAAGTCTGACATAAGCACCTGAAACACTGTGAAAGAGTAAAAGGAATACATATTCTTCTGATCTTGTCTTAATGAACTGAGGACATGGAAGGTGTACAGCCATTCTTGGTAGTCTAAAATGCAATTAGAAATTTTGTAAGTCAAAAACCATTCACGTAGGACTGAAAATCACTTCTGCATTTTTACAGAAGACATCATAGGTACTGTAGAAGAGGAAGTGGAGAAGTAGATGTCCATCTAAAACCCAGACACAAACAGCTTAAGCATAGTTTATAGTACTGTATTTGACAAATCACATTAAAAGAACAAAGAAACCTAGAGGTATTAAAAATACACCAGCTAAAAAGGCTGCTCGCTAGACCTATGACACCTAAGTTACGCCTGCAGCTAAGAAAAAACATAATGCATTATGAGATATCTAGCTACTATAAAGAGATCACAAGAAGGATAGAAAGGAGGAAAATACTTCAGGCTTTTTGCAAAAAAAAAATAGTGAGAGAATAAGTGAAATTCAAACATCAAATATCATTAAAATGAAGGTAACATGTTCTTAATTTCTTAAATCTACACTTGAAGTATACACTTCATGTATTTTAAAGTGAATATAAATGTGAAATGTTTGAGGTCAAATATTTTGAGTTACTTTAATTCCACATATTTCTTGTGCCAGCAACAAGAAAAACAAAAAAACACAAACCACCAAACACAAAACCTAGAAAATATTTAATTCCCAAAGGTGACAATCATCATAGAGGTAAGCAATTTCTTCACTAGAAGCTAGTTTACAGTACTGTGTGCTGAAATTTATCATACTGTATGCTGAAGACCCCTCCAGCCCCTTAAGAGCCCTTAAGAACTATTAGTTACCAGTTAAGTAACAGTTAGTAGCCAGTATCAGTTGATAAGAACTATACTGTTTACATGAAAGTGAAAGTTTACAAGAATTAAAATGCATACCTTTACAGTGCTGACAACTCAGAAGGGAAGGTAAAGATGTGGAACAGTGCAAAACAGAAAACAACTTATTTTCATTGTCAATCAATAAATGCAAGCAATAAACACAGCCACTGTATTCTGCATTTTCACGCAGATGTTCAGAGGTTTTTCAGTGCCACATATCAAAAACACATGTCAGAGGTTGTTGATGGTTACATTATCATGCTTGCATACAAAACCACGGTTAGAATGTTGAGGAAATAGAAGATGGGAAGAACTTCAGTAAGCATTATGGCTACCAGAATACTTTATAAACAGCAACACTAGACCCATCTGACACCCAGCATAACTATTTATCCATTCTGATATCTGGGAAATTCAGATTCAAAACCAAGTTTCAATGTGCTGCCGAATTTTAGATGTCAGAGGCTAGGTGGTTTTGGTTTTCTTTCCACAGGAATACCTATGTTTTGTAGCACTGGTGAGCTGAAAACTACAGATCACACCAAGCCACACACCAAGCACTTGTGAAAGATCTGTCATACATATGTCAGTTTACAGGTCTTAAATATGAAGCTGGTACCTCAATGAGTACAAAGTGCCTTGTTCACTCTCACATGAGTTTTATGAAAGCAGAGAGAGCAGCATTCAGGTAAGGAGGCAATTCAGTCCTTTCTTTGCCTGAATCAGGATGTGTGCCTTCTACACTCCAACTATTTCAAAAAAGCAGTTAAAGTGTTCTACAAAGCTAATTTTATTATGAAGTGGCAACAGTATTCTTAAAAAGCTGGACCATACGATCCTTGTTGACATCCATTCACCACATTGCATGACAAGGGAATCAAGTCAAAAGTCACCTCTCAAATACATAAAGTTTCACAAAACATTCATAACACTGCCATTGCTAAATTTCTAAATTCTAAACTGAATGCTTGAGGTACAAGCTGACGGTTATCTTCACCTTTTCGGGGTGCTCTTTAACGTTAAAAAAAAAAAAAAAAAAAAAAAAAAAAGAAAAAGAATTAAACCCTGACTTTCACAATGAAGATTTAGCACCAGTCTGATCATGGGGGCCAGGAATGCCTTTCAAAACATGTCTGGCTGTGGCAGCACTTGGCCACCTTCCCTGAGGATCAGTCACCATGTAGTACAAGGCACTGTGAAAGTTTCGCTGAGATACAATCATAAAAGGTACTTGAGATCAGAAATCCACTTTTAACTCTGCTGAGCAACAGAAGTGGTGATTTTTCACAGGATCTGAGTCGGCGCCGACGTGTCCCGCCCATCTCCCTTCGCCACTCGCCTGGCTCAGCCCCAGGACCCAGCGCCCGCGGCCTGAGGGAGAGACAGATTCCCTTCCTCGCCCCACGCCGAGGTGCGAATTCGGGCCTCTGAGCGGGGCACCTACCAGCCTCACGGCCGTCTCGAACATGCGCAGCGGTCCCCGACCCCGACCGCACTGCAAGGGGAGGGGAAAGGCAGCCCCGCCGGGGCCACTTACCCGGCTGGGCTCCTCCCGCGGCTCCCCGCTATCAGCCCCGCCGACCGCGGAGCGTCAACGACAACGTCCTGGAACGGCCGCGCAGCCACATCCGGGGGCGGGGCAGGGAGGAAGGCGGGAGCGCGCAGAGGGGCGACCGCGGGATGCAGCTCCCTGCTCGGAGGGGAATAGCGTGAGGAGGGAGGGGGGACCTGCTGCTGCTGTAGCGGTTGTACGTGAGGCCAGCGGCTCCCCCCCGCCGCGGAGCGTGAGGCCATTCGCTCCCTGCGGATTCCGCTTGGGCTCGCCTCGTCGCTGGTCACTTCTCGGCGGGATTCCGTTGGGGAGTGGGGGTGGGTTTCCCTCATGGCGGGTGGAGGGAGCGGAGCTTTTCCACATGGCGGGCGGAGGAGGAGAAGGGGGAGTCGCTTTACCTCATGTCAGGCGGGGTGGCCCCTGGAGCCGCAGGGGCTCAGCAGGCAGAGGCTTTACAGGCGTAGCCTCTGGCTATCCGGGCTGCGACCCCTTATTGCCGTTGGGACGGGGCGGTGACTTAAGCTGTGGCTAACCGTCGCCCAGTGGTATTCGAGCCTGGCGGCGGGTTTCCCCTTTTGATCCTAGCAACGTTTCTCTTGATTTGTATATTTTGTGTTAGTTTCCTTCTCGTGTGTTTACCTTTTAACAGATGGCAAGTGCCGGGCACAAGCGGATAATCCAATTCACTGGATTTAAAAAACGGGAGAAAAAAGCGCTGCTGAAGTGGCTGTTCAAACTGGACTGTGTGTTCATAGATACTAAGGTATTGTTCACTCAAGTACCTGCCGGTTAGCGCAGAGAATATAAATACGAGCCTTAAAAGAAAGGACCACGCAGTTTAGAATTGTAGATAAATAACCAGGGAAGTTGGAACTGTTTCCAGTGATACAAGTGTGTTTATTTGTTTTTGTTTTGTTAGAAATACAGGAATTGTACACACCTGATAGCAAAAAAGCTGTGCAAGAGTGAAAAGTTTTTAGCTGCTTGTTCTTCTGGTGAGTAAAAGGTTTACCTTAAAATTTCTTAGCACCATAATGTAGGACTGGAAAAGACCACTAAAAGGTGTATCGTTATGTGCATTTATTTCAGGAATGAGCAGCCTTACAAACCCTTGTGCTTGTTCCATTAACCTTGGCTTCTAACATAGCATTATGCTCAAGTTCTGATTTACTTATTTTTGGTTTGGATATTTTCTTAAATGATATTCCTGCCATCTTCCTTATTTGATCCACATTTGTTTCCAGGCGTTTGATTTTATGTTAGCATACTAATATATTTATTACCTAGATCATGAAGTCATAGGCAAGTGATATAAGCACTTAAAAACAGATTACTTGAGAAGGGGCTAGGGAGAGTATGGCCACCTGTAGCCAGCATGGGTTTTTGACACCAAATTCACATGCAGCATTCGCTGGCAAAGGTCACAGTCTGTACATTCCTGTTCATGCAGCAAGAGAATATTCCAGTTTTTTTCCATTCTGACACAAGCCTCTGGTACTTACTCTTGCTTTTTTTTCCCTTTTCTTTTTTTTAAACCTAAGTCCTGATACTGAAGTCCATTACATAAGCAACTAAAGGGCTTGTAGAGTGAGAATTTCTTACTTTTTGGAACTTAAAGCATCTGGAGATACTTTCTTGAACTACGCGAAGGCAATATGTGCAGTGGCCACATGGCAATACAAAACTGTCATGTTTCTGTACTTACAAATCTTCCCCAGTACCATCTACTACTCCTGGAAGAGGTGCTATTTTCCCATAATCATTGCTCTTCCCCTTTATGGCAGAGGGAGTGTCTTCATTCCCAAGATAAAGATTTTTCTTCAAGTAAGTGTAAAAGATCATATTTAAATCCATTTAGAACTCCCTAGATGTGAATAGAAGTATTAACCAGGATGCCTGTCCTCATGGAGATCCTAAATGTCAGAGGTTTTGAGGTGGAAGCTTTGACTGAAGGTGGTTTTAACAGACAGGTAGCTCACAGCATTATTTTTTCTAGTCATAAGTCTACTGGTACCTATGCTAGGTTATGTGGAAGTACCATCTGTGCTCCTGCACTGAGACATTTTGCCAGTCAAGCCTGCTGTTCCGTGAAACCAATTAGGTTCACACAATTCAAGTCAATTTTTTCTTACAGTATCTTCTGTAGATAGTGTTTCAGTACAGGAGCAGGGTACTAACCACAGCTCTTGACCTGAACCTGGAAGAAAAGTGAGACAGAGAAAAAGGGGGAGTCATTATGTACAGTATCAAAAGCATGCATGTGGAAGATGAAAGGAGAGGTGGAGGAGGTGGAGCCAAAGGATGAAAGAAAAGGATGTGAAAAGAAGAAAGGGGAAAGACAAAAGTCTAAAACTGTATTCCCCTCATGTTGGTATTCACTCGCGGTACAAGTAATATTAAGAATATATAAATGAAGCAACTTACATGCTAAAACC
Organism: Melopsittacus undulatus; assembly: GCF_012275295.1. Classification (NCBI taxonomy): domain Eukaryota; kingdom Metazoa; phylum Chordata; class Aves; order Psittaciformes; family Psittaculidae; genus Melopsittacus; species Melopsittacus undulatus. Next base: position 79,428,889 of record NC_047557.1, read on the forward strand.
TTTGCTCCTTTTTTTAATCATTGGTGATCGAGTATTTTCTCATTTTACTACATTCTAGTACATTTGCAAAAGTGTTAAATAGTATTAAAAATAAAGGGTTAAGCAAGGTTCTGTGAAAATCTTAAAGTCTGGGAAGCTGAAAAATTCCATTTACAGTTTTTTGAGAATATGAACAAATATTTTATCTAGGAAGTGTAGAAAGGTACGTCATCCTTAAACAGTTTCAGTGGCATTGTAATTCTGAAGTGTAAAGAGGAGAACTCTTGTAGCAGGAAGAAATTTCAGAGATGGTACTCACAATTCCAGCTTTTACTTGCACAAATAAATTGTTAATTTTATATTAGATCTTTTGTGGTTGACAGTTCATTTGCTTTTTAGGAAAGTGGATACTAACTAAGGAGTACATAATTAATAGTGCCGGAAGTGGCAGATGGCTTGATGAAACAATGTACGAATGGGGATATGAAATTGAAGTAGACACCCATTATTCACCTCAGATGCAATCTGCACCTAAAAGATGGCGCGAAGAACTGACACGTTCTGGTGCTCCAGGGGCCTTCCACGGATGGAAAGTTGTCCTTCCCATTAAGGAAGGTGATAAACAAATGGCATGTATTAGAAGGTAGGAGGATATGTCTTAAGAGCTTAAATTATGAATGATGGAACACTTACTGTATGGTTGAACACATTTCTCTTCTTCCATCCCAGTTAATTTGGTCCATAACAACCTCCAGCTCTTTAAACTCTGAATTGTTTTCACTAAACATACACTAATATATTTCCATACTTTTAATAATAAAATGACTTTAAATCTTCAACATCTCTGCTTTTCTTTCTTTCTTTCTTTCAGCGTGTGAAAAATAACGCGTTCACATATGTTTGTGTCTTAAGGAAACTGCTTACAGAAACTTTCTTCATGAGGCAGGATAAATAGGCTTATATTTTTTTGTAAGTAATTGTTTATTTGTATGGATGTTACATTCAAATAGCTAGAACAGGATAAGTAATTTCGCTTGGGTGGGTGACCTGAGCCAGCTATAAACTGTTGCAGTTCTGGGCCATACTGGGTCTGACCTGAGAGGCGATGTATGCATTTATGTATGCATCTATGTAACAGCTTCTTGTAGGTCTGAAGACCAAGTTTGTACTGTAATGGATGTTTATAATATTATATAATTAGAGGTAAGTAGAGATGGATCAGAAGGGAAAGGGCAAAAGCTTAAAGGAAAAGCAGAGAAAAGGAAAGCAACTGAAGGGCAAGAATTTTGGAAGTGCCTCCTCCCCCCCACCCCATACTCTTACTGACACATTAGGGTTCCATGGTTTGAATGCTACATTGAACTGCAAACAGAGCATAATAAGTAGTGTTTGCTTTGGTACACTGTCTTAGAGCTTTATGTTCCCTACAGGAGCAGATACTGTGCTACTCTCCTCTGTGGAAATTCCAGTTACAAATACTCAGGTCTGGGAATGGCACAGATACAGGGGCAAGAAGGGAAGTGCAGTTTGTCCAGTTGAGCATGCTATGGGTCTGCATGCTGCATCATAGGGTGCCATCTGTCTAGTTCATGAAGGCAAACTGAGGTGTATGTGAAGATACTGTCTTCTGATTTTGTCAACTGAAGACATTCTAAGCGCGCTGTTTTCTTGGCTGAGCAGAAGATTTTACTATGTGCTGGCTAGCGGAAGGATGTACTCCTCCTGCTATACTTGTGAAAAATGCTGTTTCTTTTTCCATAAAAACTGCTTATGTAGATATTCATGATAAGACTGTTGAAATGCTGTCTTGCACAGCTCTGTTTGTAATGGAGAGAACCTTTAACAGGAGCTAGATCAGCAAGAGAGATGAACAGGCAGTTTTGTGGAAGTAATTCTTTTTCCTGACTTTCCGATACACCGACATCCTTTTACTCGATTAGAAACCATTGAAAGGTAGTTTTTTTTTTTTTCTCTCCAGCAAGTTCTGGTTTGAGTCATTAAAGTCATTATAGCTTTGGGGAAAGACTTTTTTTTTTCTCTAGTATTTAATAAATCTCTGCCTTTTTCCCTCCTTTTATGCCCTTCCTGCTTTTAGTTGCTAGCTGTTGGATGGGTAAGTGTGCAAGACCAGCATAATTGTGTTTTTACATACCTGGATTGTATATATCCAGCATCTCAAGAGAGCTTATTTCTTCCTTTTTTTTTCTGTCATCTTTTCTAAATGATAGGAACAGTTGCAGCAGTACAACTCTGGAGAAATTTACATGTAATGGTGTCTCAAAGACAAACCTGTTTTCTATGTATGATATAGGACAGCCCCAAATGCTGTTAAATGACTCCAAAATGGAGCAGAAGTACCATATTTGCATTACATAAATATCATGTTACAGTTAGAAAGACTATCATCATTGTGGCAAACATAATACAATAAATCATAGCTCCTGTCACCAAATTTGATCTTTGAAAAAAGGCACAGGTAAAGCTTTCTGTGAGCTATGTAGGAGGTGTACATTGATTTTAATTGATAGTGTTAAATTGTGAAGAGAAGGCAGAAAAAGTTCTTTCCTTTCCTGAAGGCTATTAAGTGCCCTACTGAAGGCCGGGCAGTGCCATACATCTAGAACCCTTTTTCACTTCTACTTGCATGCTTCTAGTTTGTGAATGTAGCTTTAGGTGTTATTAATGTAATGCAGTAAACATCTTCCCAAATATGTTTATTTAGAGTTCTTCAAGCTGGAAAGGCAGCAATATGTTCATCACAAGAAGCAGAGGATAATATAACTCATATTTTCGTCAGTAATAAGACTTTTGCTATGCAAAGCAAAAATTGTCTCTCTGAAGCTCATTACTACCCTGTGCAATATGTAGGACATTACATTTTTGAGGTAAGTAAATTAAAAAGCATAACCTAAAATTAGGGGTTTTTTCTTGTCACTGTTAGCAATTTGTAATGTTTACTGATTAGTTAATGCAACATTAGTGATTAGTGATTGATGGTAGATTAATGGCAATAACAGTGGTCAGCCTAAATGTTCTGTGATTTAATTAAAGGTAACAAAACATTCTGATTATAGGACTGTTTACCCAAGGTGAGGGAAGGTTGATGAATGTATATGAATACCTGAAGGGAGTGTGAGGGAAGACAGCCAGGATGTCATCAGTGGCGCCCTGTGGCATGACAAGACAAGAGGCAATGGGCACAAACTGAAGCATAGGAGGTTCTGTCTGAAAGTCGGGAAATACTTGGATTTTTACTGTGAGGGTGATAGAGCATTGAAAGAGGTTGCTTGAAAAAGCTGTGGAGTCTCCATAATTTTTTTTTTCTTTCTCCATGTTCTTCCTTAGCTCCTGCTTTGTTCACTAGATTCCACTTGTCTCTTTTCATGTCAGAAAACCTGTTGCTATTCATGACAAAAATTCTTTCATTAGTCAGAAGTTAAAATTCTTGAGAATGCAAGCTCTGTATTTCTTGGTTGATAGAGGATTCTCCAAAGTCACTCTAACTATATAAAATGAGACAGTACGTCATCAGATACACTAAGACATGAAGTCCTGGGTGGACCTTATTTGAGACAAGCCACACTAAAAGTCATCATTCCAGAAAGATTAAGGTTTTTTTTGTTGGAATAGCTGAACCAGATTAGGAACCCAGTGCAATATCAACAGGTTCAGAGTGTTAGGTTTACCACTGAGCTACAAGCTGCAGATGTTAAATTTACAGTGATGCAAAAGACATGGCAGAACAAGAGAAGCAGCTTATTTCCCTTTTATTTTTGTATCTTAAACTTTGAGGGAGCATGGCACTGTTGAGTGAATTTTCCTGTATGTATTGAATTCATTAGAACTATAATTTTTTTCTTGCTATTTCCCCTGATAGAGGTGCCTCATGATTGGTAGTTGTTTGCTCACTAGATGCACTATTTGCAACTTCTTTCAGTATTTGCAGGTGGAAATACCAAGGCCTCAGAAGATTCTTTTTATCTGATAGTCCCTTAGACTGTGAGATGATTTTAGTCAACTGCTAATTGAAAATACCTTTGCAAGCAAGTAGGAGCTAAAACTGTTTGCTAATAGGAGAAACCAACTTAATTGAAAGTCCTTTGGATTCTTCAGCTCAAAGGACATACTTTGCTCTTTAATGAGCAGCAAAGCTGTATAAAAGGGTCAGAAAAGAGTTGAAAGGTCTTACTGTTTGCACTGTGAGTAAAATACACATCAACATGGAATCTGAGTCTAGTGCTTACTCTCTTAAGGAAATTTGTTCAGGGAAATTGTTCTCTATTGCACCTTTCAGCTCAGATAGACATTTACATTTAATAGAGGAATGAGTGTCAAGTTTTTATGTCTGCCTCACCTTTTATTGATCTCAGAGAATAAAATGTTTCTTGCTATGCATGCTGAATTCTTCCCAGGCTTCCATCTTAACCAGTTCATTAACTTGCACATGTCTTTTTTTTCTTAGATTTTGTTAAAGTAACTCACCTCAGAGGCGAAGAGAGCATTGCTTTCTATTAATGCATCTAAAGAACTCAGAAAACTGCCAAGGCTCACAGTCTCTTAAAAGGAAAAGAATAAAACATAGGCAATCAAATTGCAGCACTTGTCCAGATGTATTATGCTTTATCAAAGAATGTTATGAACGTGATCTTTTTCTCTCCTTTCTAGAAGTACTTGGCACATAATTCATTAGACTGTTCCAACTTTGTAACTTTGTAATTGTGCTATTTGCTATTTCTAGCAAATATAAATACACCTCCTCCTCCCTTAAACACCCATATGCATGTCCAGATGCTGAATTTAGCAGAACAGTATTATATTCTTTTTTTCAGTGTAACTGCACTGGTTCAGGTTACTCTTGCTGTCATCTTTTTTCTTCTTGAAATAATTCTTTGTTTCACCTTTATATTTCTGTATCCGTTCTTATAAGCTTAACCTCATAACTCTCTAGTGTTAAAATGCTATTTGGAATTGCCATTAATGATCTGATCCTACAAGGTGTCAAAAATTGGTTTGAGATATTAAAACATACATGATTTTAGGGAACTGTTCTCAAACAAGAGGCTTTAAATGCTTTGTTGAATGCATGCTGGAATTAGTAAAATTTTGACAAGATGGCACTGTAAATTGAGTGCTTTTCTAAGCATGTGGTAAATAATGTGAAGAAAATGCCACAAGAGGTAAAGATTAATGCATAAGAGCTCATAAAAAACTATTAATCTTTCAAGTCACCAAAAATACTTAACTCTCCTGTAATGTGCAACAAACTCAGTATTTCGTTAGAAATACAGTAAGGCCCATGCCAAATACTTTTCATTTGAATTATATATTGAGATACATATATTGGTGTGAATCATATTTAGGGGAAAATCAGGATGAAACATGCATAAAATTTTATCTTGCAAGCCACAAACAGTTTTATACTTTTGTCTTGCCACTGCATGCACTACTGTGGTTTTTTCCCTACTGTTATTTCTCATATTTCTGATACTTCATCCACCTATCAGATATATGTGTTTGAATAAGAAGGCAAGCTACTCCAAGCCTTCCACACCTGCTCTCATCAGTACTGTGGCCAAGGGGAGCACTTCCGTTGTATCTACCTTGTATTCTTAACTCATCACAGTGCTGGAGGAGTCTGATTTTGTAGTTATATGTGTGTTTTCCTAAAACAAAGATGGTGTTTTATTCTTAGTCTTTGTGTCTTTAATGGCAAGCACACATTGAAACTTTTAGTAAAGTGTATTGTCCTCGTATCCTAAATAACTTTAAAATATTTTTATAGTTGTTTTTTATTACAAATATTATCTAGGGGCTTTACTGAGAGTCTTTTCAGAATGAGTTGGAAACCAGTTTCAGAAATGCATCCTCATTCCAGTGCTGATGAGATAACTGGAAATAGTAGAAATAAATTACCAAAAAAAAAAAACAACAAACCAACCTTCTCCCCCCAACAAACAAATAAATAAACACATGGGAAAAAAAACCCAACAAAACAAAAAAAAACCTTAAAAATTTTAAATTGCTAGCTTACCTCAGGCTTATAAGCAAGAACGGAAAAGATTCTATTGTAGTGGCCTTCATAAATGAAGGCATGGTCATACTCAAATTGATGAAACAATGTCTCAAAAAATCTCTACTACATTTTCAGCTACTTAAAAATGTGTAGGCTTCATTTTTATTTTTTTGTGGAGTTCCATGAAAGAATCCATTATGGAAACACAGCTCTTGTTTCAGCCACATGGTTGGGTCAGAGTTAAAGTCAGTTAGGAAAAATAATTCTGGGGAAGCTGAGATTGGTCATTACTATACTATAACTTCCCACAGCATCAGTAGCTTGTTTCCAAACCACCAGCTGTTTATCTGGCACATAATGTAGAATCTTGAACAATTACATCAGCATGCATAAACAAGGGGTTATAATAGACTATGTAGAGAGACTTAGCACATAAGAGCGGGTTTAGAGCATTAGCTTTGAAACTAAAAGGATTTTTTTGTTCCACACAGAATGAGATACAAAATACTAAAGATACTATAATGGACCATTTTCCGGCTGCACAAGAAGGAGACAAAATCATGTCAAACATGCAGCTTGCTGAAATGAAAAATGCTGTTATAAAACATATGTATTTTGCTGAGGTAAGTAACAAACAGTTAATGCTTTCTTAGCTTACAATGTATACTATTAACTTCATCTTTCATTATAGTGCAGAGTGATTAAAGTAGATATTTTACATCTTTTGAAATAGTAATAATGCCTTTTAACCTTCAGTGTTTTATAATCCCATATTTACTACATCTGTCATTAGCTGAATTATAATTTAATATTGGTGGTGTATTTTTTAAGAGCTTGCTTACGTGAAGCACTGTATGATTTTGTGATGGCAAAATCAGGTACTCTATGTATATGAAGTTCTTAGTAGCAAAAGAACTAGAATTTTTAACTCCTCAATGTACAGAATGTTTAAACACAAGATTAACAAACAGAAGACTCTTGCTGCTTAAATCTATACACCTTCAAATGATGCGTCTTACATTCAGAGACATTTTGTCACAACTATGCCCTCCAGGCCTTTAAAACATGTTGACTCTTCATGTATGGTACACACAAGTGCACTTATTATCAGATTATGTTTCTCTCAAACTGTTACGTAGTCTGCATTTGCAAATGGAGTAAACGTAATCCTGAAGGCAGTCTCTCTTAAAAGACTAGTAAAACTGTCCTTACTGAACAACCCCAGAAACAAGAAACAGAGAATATTAGGAAAAATGGATAGAAAAAATGCCCATATTATTTTCCTTTTAGGTCACTAATTCAGTATTTCATGATTTCACCATCCAAATATTGAAATAGAAATAGATTGCTATGTTGAATATTTTGATTGTACTGCGTTTAACAAAAGTTGTCATTTTGGGAACTTTGCACAGTATTTATTGAATGTGTTTATTGGTAGATTGACTTTATCTTGTTTTACAGGCTATTAAGCACAAGTTTGCTCAAGAAGACCAGCTGAGCAAATGTGGTGCAGAGGTAAGTATAGTGACAGAGAGGTCGTGTTGCATATATTGAATTTGTTACTCAATTAGGCAAATGCACTTTCAGTGAGAAGCCTGCTATCAGAGAAACTTTTTAAAATATTTGTTGTCCAAAACTAATACAATTATTGAAGAGTTAAAAAGCATAATTGGAATGATGGATGTGATGATCTTAAAGGTCTTTTCCAATCTGGTTGGTCCTATGTTTAATGTTGCCTGTTCTTACAGCACTTTCTGTACTATCCCCTTTATTACAAAGGAACTCTTTAACCCTGTTACTTAAGAGAAGGTTACCTGTTAGTTTTAGATGAAGCAAAATGCCCTAATATGATTTAGAGCATCTTAAATTGTTCAAGCACTATATTTATGCAGTAGCAATAAAGTATGCACGTTTTACAGTGGCCACCTGGTTTTGCTAGTAGGGACAGACTTTAACTGAAGATTGTCTCACGGTAGGAAAAAAAACAGTGGCTTTTACAGCATGAGCCTTAAACATCATCATGCAGGTTTCAAAGTCTACTGAAGCGGAGACTGCAAGTGGAATACATTATGTTTTCACAGTTAGTTTGACTTAACTCCTTTTATTTTTTTGTGCTATTGGGTTAATTTCCCGTTTTTCTTCCAATTAAGCAAAATAAATGCCATAAATCAAGGTACAGGTCAACCGCAGGTTTTATTAAGTCTTTGTTACATTGAAGTAAATACTTTTCAAAATTTTCCTTTTCTATCTATAATGCTAATCATAAAACTTTAAATAATGTTACTACATTGCTTCTTAGTACTTAAAAAGCATTATACATAGTAGCAATGAGGTCCTGTACTTTATGTGATAACTTCTGTTATTAAAATGTTAAAATAGGAAACACTTGAAGTTATCTATGAGTTTCCTGTATTTCTTGGTAAATAAAGATTTGGTAACTTCCTGAACTATCCTACGTAAATAGTTATGTGATGTATGGTGAGGTCCTAGTTTGACAAAATCAGCTCTCAGGCTTCACATAAATCTCTTTTTATCTGATTTCTTTCTGTTAACACTGTAAGAAAGGGAAGAAAAAATATTTTTAAAACGTGAGCACTAAAATGCATTTGTCATCCAGCACTGCCATTAATGGGCAGAATGCTGTGTGCATTTGTTATTGGACAGATTTGTAACTGAACAGATTTGTATTGAAATTTAAGGTTAATGTTTAGTTTATTGAATTTATGGGGGAAAGACCCCTTTAGCTTTTTTAACACATGTAAGTTGAAATTTTTCTTCTGTACTTTTAGTATATTTTTTTTGTTTGGAAATTTTAAGACTAATTTAAGACTTTTCTTATGCATGACCTGCCACTGGCTTTCATTGCTTTGCGGAATATCCGTTGCTAGTCTTCGCATCTTGCATGGGTCTTTTATAAGCAGTATATTAACAGTTTTTAAAAACAGCTCCAAGAAACATTTCCAGTAAGCTTCTAGTGAAGCAAAATATAACATGCAAACCAAATTAGCAGACTAGAACTACATACTATTTTCAGTCATCTCGATTTGCATCTGCTAGGAAGGCTTAACTCAGATGAGTGTTCTGTTATCATCTCTAAAATATTTCTCTTTTGTCATCACCTTCTTTTCCACATTATGCTATATAAACCACAACTTACTTGTTTGTGGATCTTTGTTTTTGATTTGTTTCTGCTAAAGTTTTGGTAGTTGTACTAGCAATGTTTCACAAGAAACTGCTAGTTCCTCATCAGCCAGAATGTGAGCCAGTGCAGCTTTGTACAGCTTATTGAATATTAAGGCCCTACAGTAGGTGTCTCTGCTACTGAATAAAGTTCATTACCTCAGTTTTCTATCCTCCTTCCTTTCCCTCTTACAAATAAACCGAAAACCAGTTCTCCACTTCCTCCTTAACTTGAATGTAATAAAAAGGCCTCACACTCTCCCAAAATAGCTTTGTGTCGGGGTACTTTCCAAATAATGCATCGATGCTGTCATTTGTTCTCGTACTAGAATTTTCAAGAGATCCAAGTTTCAATCACAACATAAAAAGATGGCTGCTGGTATGATCACCAGATGAGGGCCAGTAGTAATGTGCTTGTATGGGCCCAATATACTGAGTCATCTTTAGACATCTTAAATCCAGGCAACACAGAAGTTGTTCTTTGGCTGCTATTACACAATTTATGATTGCTCTTTATATGTGCTGTTTGCATATCATTAACATTACAAAAGTATGAATGCAACCATTATTGCCAAAGGGAAATAATGTGAAGATTTTAATAGTGCATATATGAACAAGAAAATTGAAGTAAATGTGAGTTGCAAACGCCAGATGCACAAAGACTTGTTTAAAGAAAATTGTCTAGATGAGCAGCTTTATTTATTGTTAATGTAACAGTGGCATACATTTGGAAACTGAGAAATTAAACGTTTGCAGAGAGTCTTGTGCTAAGGTGGAGCTCATTTGGTGAGACTTTAGCTATGCTATAACTAAGATTATTGTTTCCTTCAGAAGATTTTTCAGGTTTGACCTGAGCTCCTAACGTTTTTATTAGTGAAACGTTTTTGAAAAAAATCTTGCCAATAGCAGTGTACTTCACAAACCTGAAAACCACAATTTGATTCAAAATTTGTGTTAATTTAAATTTTAAAATAATTTTAAATCAGTTAGTTAGGATGTGTTGAGTAGCTTTATCTAATGTACATGAGGTGACAGTTTTTTGGCAGGAATCATAAAGTCTACAAGTTATCAGGGTCAGAAGCAACAATAAATTTATGTAACTGTTTAACCCCCAGCAGACCAGTCAGTGGTCTTCCTGACTGCTTCTCTGAGTTGTGGTTTCCTAGCCGAGTTTCTTGGAATTTACCAGAGCCTCAGGGAGTGTGGTCAAACAAAATAGCTGGATTTCAAAACAGAAATTTTATCAGGCAGAGGGAAACTGTGCTTCTGTTAGCAACATGGTTGTGACCAGTTAGTACATCTTGGCTTCAGCTTGAATCTGGACTAGAAATAGCAATACCTTGCTGGAAGAAAGAGGTAAGTAACAATGTAGCTGAGATATTCAATAGCTCCTCTTTCCTATCATTAATCTGTGGAAATAAAGGTTTGGAAAGCTAAGAGTACATACAATAACAGGGAAATTGCAGGGCAAATGCAGCATTTCATGAAAGCCATTAGAACCTTCTGGGTCTTCTGAAAGCTTGCAGAGTTAAATGTTTCACTGTCAGGAGTGGTGGAGAATTAAGAAGGAAGGCCTGTACCATTAAGATGGTCTTCAGAGCTTTGAAAATCCACTGGGATCAATATCTATACTATCTGTAGCATTAGCTGCTTTCTGACATGCTAAATGGGAATAGGAGAAGTGGGGAGATAAAACAGTTACATGGTTTATGGTTTTATAATGTGTACTTGTAAATGATATATTTCATGATTTTACATTTTTCTCTAACTTCAGTGCTGTTCAGAAGCTGTTCATTAGTACTAATTATCTTAGTGCTCCACTACTGTGGGAGGTACTCTGCACTTTTAGAAATATTAACACTCCTTTGCATACATTTCCAGAATAAATTGTAGACAAGTTATTGGGTGTGAATTCTGTTTTGTTTTTAAAAAGGGTAGATGTATTCAGGTCTTCTAGGAAGAGAAGCACATTCTGGAACCTACTGTCTTTTCAATGAAATCCTAGTTCAGTAAGAGCAACTTTTCTAGATAGCAACTTGTTGGATCAGGGAATGAGTGGTATTTCTGTTTTAATTTATAATCTCCCTGTTTACCAACATTTTCCTGATAGTTCTTGTAAGGTGTTTTTGTTTGTTGTTGGTTTTAGTTTTCCTTGTTTTTATTAAGTTGTTCTTTTACTTACAAAGTTATCTTATTCCTAGGTTAAAAATACTGACCTGTCCAGAGGCACATGGTATATGCTTGAAGGATTAGTTGAAGAGTGTTTATTTCCTGATGTAATCACAGAACTTGCTGCTAATCAGAAGTACTTTACACCTCCTGTGCACCTTATTAATTCTCTTCTAGAATATGTCCTATTGGTGAGAGATGAAGACTAAAAATGTTATTAAAGCAAGAAATTGAAGTGTTATGATCTTTGCTTCTGATACAGTATTTAGTGGTTTTTTTAGTGATGTATTTACCCTTCACTTTGTGTTCATCAATGTGTGTTAAAAAGAAAATAATTTAATAATTAAGGATTTCTTTTAAATTATTATTTATTTACAAATTGTATGAATGTAATGCTCTAAAATCGTGGAAGAATTGGCCCATAATATTTTTTGTTGCTTTTAGAAACAGCGCTTCTGTGACTTTTTTTTAACCTAGTAGACAGCATATAGAGAGCATAATTGAGAAGGTTTGTTCTAAGCAATGCTCAGCTGGAATATCACACTAGAGCAAGGTCTCTTTCTTCCCTTCCTTTTTTTTGTAAACTCTGAATTTTGCTGCTGTAGTTATGCATTAGATTGCGTATTTCTTCAGTGATTAAATTTGGTCACCTGGGATTGTAAGAAATAAAGAAAATGTATAAACTCTTAGTGATTGGGGGATCCTTGGCCAGTATGGAGCCAATAACATTTTCAAATTTTATTACAGGGAAATACTGATGCATTATTTTATGCTAAGTTTTATCACATTTTGTACCTTATTCTCCAACATGATCCACCTTGGAAGTCCCCATCTATGTTAAAGTATTATTTGGAACTTCTTCAGTGTCCTGTCTGTAAGAAAGGCACATGGTCCTTGATTGAGGTGCTTGTAAGGTAAGAATAATGAGGTGCTGGATGCAATAGTTGTTATCTTGCTCCAGACTCTGATATAGAGGAGGATACTTGAAATTCTACTGTATCAAAGTGAGATTTTCACCAGGAAAAATTAACAGAATGTGAAGGTCTAGAATTGTGACTAAGATCTGGACCTTTAACTTTGTGGTTCAGTGTTAGCTCACAAGAAGAGGGTTTGGGTTTTTTTTGTAAATAAAAAGAAGTACATTTTCTCATTCTCCTTCCTTTAAAAAAATGATTTCTTTTAAGCTTTCCACAAATTACAGTAATCATGTATTACTGCCGTTCTGGTGTTTATGTATGCGTACATATATGTATACACACACACATACAGCTGCAATTACAAAGCAAATTCCAGTCTTATCTTACCAAATATGAAGCTTCATGTTTTATTTTTATTTTAATCATAAACTTTACCATCTTGTTCAGGAAGTCAGTTTATACCTATACACTAATAACAAGTCTCAGTGAGTACATAGGAGCTGTTTGGGTAGATGGTCTATCCTTTAGCTTGAGAACTCACTTTTTGTAATGTACATCAATAGAAATCAATTCATCTGTACGTTTGGAAGGGAAGCAGTACCTCTTCTTATTACTGTCATAAAATGTTAAGTAAAATCTAAGTATTTTGATGCAACTGTGATTACAGATATATGAACATGTGTGACTGTAAGCATATCTGTGGTTTTGAAGGGCATTGAATCACTGTAATTGGACACTTAATAGTTTTTATTAGGTACGTGTCACATGGAATGCAAGCGAATTTATCTCTTTGATAAAGTATTTTATCTTTTGGTACTTACTTACAGAATATGAATGCCCAGTAGTTGTTAACCTGATGGTTCCAGTACTCCAGGAAATGTGTTCCAGTAGCCAAAAAAACATGTGTTCACACTTGACTTTAAAATTATCTCCAACATATTGATCATTAGACTTGGTCACAAACTGTGAAACTAGTCCTGTCAAACAGTATGTGTGAACTGTTACTTTAACTAAGTTTTGCAGAATGTTACAGTGTCCATAAAATATTATCAGACTACGTTGTAATTAAAAGATTTAAAGAAGTCCTGTTAAGTTCAGTAATTGTGTAGTACCTCAGATAGAGACATCATAATTAAATACAGTAAAATTATTTAGTTTAGGCTGTAATAAAAAATCCTAAGCTACAACAAAAAATCCCAGTCACAAACTTTTTTATGTAGTTGGGTTTTTTTTAATAATGCTTTAAAACAAGAAAGTTAGGCTTTAAAATTATGAATGTTGCTAGGGAGCAAGATATTTCCTTGTCAGAATTGTCAAAAGTCAATTTTAGCAGGCAGATAGACTATGATTCCTGACATACAAATGGATTTTTGGTGTTTATTTTCAGGTCTTGCCTTCATTGCAAAGCCATTTGTCATGCAGTCCCAGTTTCAGGGGGAGGAAATGAACAGAGGATAGTTCACAAAAGATTATTGAAGTTTTTCTTTGAGTTAGTAAAATCTGAAGTAGAGTATCTGACAAAAAGGTAGGTTTTATAGGATAATACATTCTTAATATTTTTCACAATTTCATATGCATTTCTGTATCTACAGCAGGTTGCATCCTGATTTTGGATATTCCTAATAAGATAATATTCTACAGAGATGGCAGTTTAGCATTTCTTTTTGTATTTTTAAATTATTAATATGCTTACTGTAATTTGTATAGGTTTTTTAATAATCATGACTTAAGGTCTCTTTTACCAGCCTGTTATTTCTCTATATTACAAGTTTCAGTAAGCATTTTATTTTGCTCATAAGGTTGTATTTTTAGCTTTGCAATGCTTTGATACTCATTCTTTAAGGTAGACAAGCAGTATTTTCCTTTCTTATTCAATTAACCTTTACCTTTGCCAGTGAGACAATTACCTTTCCTTAGTTTATCAAGTATAAAAATAGTCTTGGTTTTTCTCTACCTTTATACAGTAAAGGCAGCCTTTACTTTATGTAATATTAGCACAATATTAGCATTCCTTCAGTCTGACTGTAATAGTCATTATTTTACTTACTATTCATCAGAAATTGTGTCTGATCTTTCCCCACTTAAAGATTGCCAAACCTGTGTGTGTTTTGACAGAAGACAGTGTTTCTGTCTGGTAACTACAGTAATCAAAGCAGCATAAAGATTTAAGTTTTTTCACTTTCTTTTTTTTGCAGTTTGGTTGAAGGGACCAATTCACAGCATCAGCAAGTCAGGCCACAGACAGTTCTTCTAAACACCTTTTGGCTGGGAAGTGAAACCTCGGTGCTTTTTACCAAAAACATAAATATGTTAGCAGATTGGGTCATAACTTCCCATAGAAAATTGAACAGAAAAAATGATGTGAGTATGAATTTTATGCTTTAAAATAATGAAGACTGACATTTTTTTTAAAGGCATTCCTTTGTTCATTCCTTTGTGAGGAGTTATATGTAAGTATCACAGCTGCTTGTTATAGCTGCCTTTTGTTGTGAAGCATGCTGGTTTTTGCTCCACTAAAGGAAATGAATTAATCCATAAGATTCTCATATTGATCTGTAGAGAAGAAACGAATCATGAGTAGCTTGTTGGCTGCATTCAGATGTTCACATGCCCTTACCAGCAGGTGTTACTGTGGTCATTAGGGACACCAACTTAACACATCCTGTCAAACAATAAGGTGTAATGGAAAAGGTGATTATCTTATTTTACAGTGATTGTATTCAGGAAATGTTGGAAGGTGATAGCTGACAAAACTAATGTTTTGGGGTTTGGGTTTTTTTTTTTATTTTCTACAGATATGCATTATTTTATTTTAATAAATGCCACAGTTTTCTTTCCAAGTCCCTTGGTTTCATTTGGTATCTTCCCTAGGTCTTTTCAGAAAAATGGAATTGAAGGCAACTTAATTGCTGTTCTGTGACCTGCTGACCAGCAGGACATTGACCTGAAAGATACTGAGTGTCCTCTGTACCATCACTTTCTTTTCAGAAGCTAGAGGCCTTGTGAAACATCTTTGACTTCTAGATTCTCAAATAGAATACAAACTTACTGCTGTCTCTGCGTTCTCTTTTAAATTATTGTGAAAGCACAGAATAAATAGGTGCTTCATTCATTTTTTCAGTACAATAACAGAACAACAATAGAAAATGAAGTATTCTGGAGAAAAAAGCACTTTTAATATAATACCTAGTAGTTCTTCATTATGTTAAGAAAGAAGAAAGGTTAAACATAATGAGAGCTTCACTCATCTTACCTAGCCAGACCTCCTACCTTTTTTGAGGGCTATCAAAGCAAGACGTTCTGAAAGAGTGCTGCCTTTTATCTTCGGTCAAGATATTAAAAAAGTGCCTAAAATTGGGTTTCTATACCTGTATTTATATTTAAACAACCTACCTTTTCAAAGGTACTGAGCACCAAGCAGGCTTGCATTCAGTTGGTGTCAGTGGCCATTCTGTTTCTTTGGAAAAAGACTGCTTTCATATGTTCCTGGTGTTGAATCTGCAGTTCAAGTATAGGCACCATTTTCTTTTTTCTACTATGCCTTCCTTTGATAAGTTCCAGCACTTTATGCCATACCTTTTTCTTAAACCATTATTTGCATAAGCAGAATAATCACTTGTGTCAGAGTGTAATATGTATATGAAAAATAAAGAATAAAACAACATAAAATATAGAGACCTACCTCTTGTTTAGATTCTATTTTCTTTATATACATGTATATAATTATTGTACTTTGTAGTATGTAAGAATTGTACTTACAAGGCCTCTGGCTTTTGAAAAGAAAGAGGTGGTATACAGAACACTCCATCTTTCAGGTCAATGTCCTGCTGGTCAGCAGGTTACAGAACAGCAATTAAGTTGCCTTCAATTTGGTTTGTATTGTACATGTATATAAGAATTTGTACAATATCCCTGGAGATACGAATTCTAGCCTTAAAAAGCACCTTGTTGGCTCATATATCTGTAATGTTGTATGTTCTTTTTTACAGCTTTATTCATTAATTATTTCACTTCCTTTCCATTTGCATTTTTGGGCAAAAATAAACTCTGAAACAAAATACTATATTTTTATGGTCAAAAATACTATGTTTTTCTGCATTCTCAATTTTATTATACTAAAAGTTGATATGCTGATTTTTCCATATATTCAGAGAGTCATTTAAAATTCCATGACATAGTTGAAAAGGTCATTCAGAAATCCAAAGGAGCAAGTCCTCCCCACTTGTTTTTTTTCTCTGTATTTTTTTATTATTTTAGAGATGCATAAGTAAAACCAGAGTATTTCCATTTCATTAAATATAGAATATTGGATATGAAATTTCCCTTCCTGTCTTGAGTTTAAAGGTATGTGTCATTGTTATCAGTTTTGTTTTTTTAAACACTCCTTGCTTAAGAGGCAGTACATTGGTGAGAATCATGTAAGGCCATTCAGAAGGATAAATGGAACTAATGACTCGGGATAGTCTTATTATCTGCATAGGCACAGAAATTAAGTGTTTTATAGCACTGTGTAAAGTGGTGACCATGTTTCCCAGTTTTACGAGCGTGTTAGCTGGTGGGAAGAAACAGGCATGCCAGTTTTAATACACTCAACTTCTGTGCAGTTCTCCAATGAAAATATCTGTACATAAAAACAAGTAAATAATTTAATTTTTATTGGGATATATCTAACACATTCTTTCCTACATGGTAAAAGTGGGAAATTATTTTTTCTTCTTTAGCTTTTTAGAACCAGCTTGATTCTAAGATTGCAGCAAATCATCACTGGAGGGAAGATACTGTGTATGTTTCCTCGCTTCCAGTGCTGATTTGTTGCAAAGTTGTGGTTTATAAATGTGTGTGTTTGTAGAAAGAGCAATCCAGAAGCAATTGTAATACTCTTAACTGTGAAAATCCGTTCTGAAATTCTGAGTTACTGGCTTCCTTGGCTTACTTACTCTGAAGGTATTTCACTGTTGCTATCTATTATAACCTACATCAGAAAAAAAACAAAAAGAAAGAATGAAGGGCTGTAAAGTCTTAAGTTACATATATGAGTGTAATTGCTTTCTGGTGTTTGATAGATGTTAGTTTATCTTAAAAATACCTGAAAGTACCAATATAGTATACTTGAAGTTAAAAATGCGCTGCCAGATAACATACAAGTTTTTCCATGACTTGAGATCTTCAGATCAATATCAAACATACTTCTAATATAAATAATATTTTTTATTTATTATATTATTTAAATAGGTTTGATACAGAAATTACTGGGTCAAGGTTCTTTGACTCAAAGCTGTTAATTCAATTTAAAAATTTACGAAGCAACCTGTATATGGCTTATAACACTTTGAGTAGCATTGAGCGATTGCATGGCTTTTAATATTGCCACAGAAATGCTTTTCATTCCTGATACTACTGGTGGTTTTTTTTGTCCTGAAAACAGCTGTCTTGCTTAACCTGACAAGTGAAAGAAGACATTAATTCCATTTTTTCGTTGTATCATCTTACACATTTCTAATTTGTCTTCTTCCCTGTTTCAAGTACTATTACCTGGTATAAGTTTGTGTGGTGTAAATTTATAGATCTAAATGTCTTTTTGGTCTAGCTGTCACTGCCATTAGTTTTCTTGGAAGTATGTTTCAGGCACTTCCGGAATACTGCATTTACACCATATGAAAAAAAACTGTAAAGAACAACTAAAATAACTCTGTAACTCCAAAAATTTAAGATGAATTTTCCCATGACTTAAAAACTTTCCTGTAAAACTTCTATGTGTACTAAAACACACAGTGAAACTTCTGTCACTGTCGTGCTGTACTTGGCAAAGCACTAAATGGAACAGCAATGTAGGAATTGTATTTGCTAAGCTGGCAGACATCAGTTGTACTGATGTGACCTTTGAATGCTAACACAGCCTCTTCCCACTTCAATGCTTTTCTTAGTTAGATAGCTTTGATTCTCAACAATAAGAACAAGGAAGTGAATTTTGAAAAAAAGTTTAACTGGACCTTACTTTATTTGCTGTGTATGTTGTAGTGGGTTGACTCTAGCTGGCAGGTAGGTGCCCACTCAGCCTCTCATTCACCAGCCCTGTAGTGTGATGATGGAGAGAACTGGAAGGGCAAAAACTAGAAAACTCATGGCTTGAGATGAAGGAAGTTTAATATGTGAAGCAAAGCTGCATGCACAAGCAAAGCAAAACAAGGAATTCATTCAGTGCTTCCCATCAGCAGGCAGATGTCCAGCGGTTTCCTGGATATGAGGGCTTCATTATGTGTAAGTGGTTACTTGGCAAGGCTGTCACCATGACCCCAAAATGTCCCCCCTTTCATCCTCTTTCCCCAGCTTTTATTGCTGCACATAACACTCTATGGCATGGGATATCTCATGGTCATTTTGGGTCAGCTGTCCTGGCTGTGCCACCTCCCAGCTTCTTGCTGTGGGGACAGAGCAGGACAAAGTCAAGGCCTTGGTGCTCTCATACATGATAACAATTCCTACGTTTAATGGAAATGCTTCTTTTTCCTTTTTAATTTTGCATGTGTTTTCATTACTGTGTTTGTATTGGTTTGTGGTTGATATGAAAATATTTTCAGAACAGATGATGATTTCAGTAAATTGGAGTATTTCCCCCTCACGTGGCATTGAATCATTTCAAAATACTAAGAAGGTCTTGGGTTTTATTACCATTGTTTTACCAAAATGGCAACCAAGCCCATACCAGTTGGCAGTATGTAGTTTGTCAGTGTGCAGAGATACTTAGCTGTGCAAATGTAGTTGCAACTAGGGTACCAGCCACATTTATTATGCATCTATATATGTGACTGCAAAACATTAATATCTGCAGTATTAACAGTATTTGAATTTGCTGCCTCAAGGTCAGCTTTTGCTCCCCGCTGCTTTCACCCACATTTTACTCGTGTGTGAACAAATACATTCATCTATCTCAGATTATGATATATTGTCTTGATGCCTCCTACAGAAAATACATTTTGTGTTTTGTATCATGACTGTTTTGTGCAGGTTTGGGGGAGAAAAAGGTAAGGCTAATTCTCATATGTATACTCTTTCTAAATTTGCAGCTGCTAGTCTCTTTGGAATTTTTGGTAGCAGAAGAAAGTTTCCTGATCCCACAAACTGGCAAAGTTTGATCCCATTGTGCATGTTGGTTTAGACAGGACATTTTCAAATAATATACTTATTCAGTGCCAAGTCTTAACGGATGTGGCATTGACAGCATATTAATTTTGTTGACCTGTCTGCAACAGTTAACCTTGGAGCAGAAAAAGGCAAAACAGTAAAAAAGTGATGTGGCATCGGAGTGGTTTTTTATCTAAAGAAGTTCTCTAGTGTTATTACTGGTACATTATCTGTGTCAATTTTTTATACACTATGGGTCTATAGATAATCTTTTTCTATCTTGCTTTTTTATGTAGGCTTTCATATGTGAAGTAATTGGTCTATTAAATGCAATTCTTGGAACTGTAGTGGAGTATTGGATCATCTCAAGTTTGCTTATGGGCAGAAATGTGTTCCATCAAATATCTGATGATTTGGCACAGTACCTTGCCATTGCATGTGATGGTGAGTATTTGAAAGGCGACACTAAAGTCCTCAATAAAATTCTCGGTTTACTTCCAAGTTTTATTTTACCTTGTGTTGCATATGTGCACTCTTATGGCATGATGTGTATGTATGCAGGAAACTGTTTTATTGTGTGTTGTTGTGAGTATGCATCTATCTGTCTCCCAAGATCAAATGGAACAGGCTTTCATATTAAAATTCTTCTAAATAGATCTCAGTAGGTGTTAATGTGAAAGCATGACCACACAGTATGAAGAATAAAAGAAGTAAAAAAAAAAACCTTTGGAAAATCTTTGGATCTCTCCTGTAAGTTTAGGAAGAGCTGAAAGCATATGATAATAAACCATAACTTCAGAGAGGCAACTGGAGATACCTTAGCTAAGACAGGTTCTCAGGTGACATTTTTCACTCCACAAACTTAATTTTTTTTTTTACTAAAGACACTTCATCCGTGAGTCCTGAAGTTATCCTGCTCTTAGGTCCACGCAGACTCCAAATGAAACATTTCACTGTTTTGTTCTACATCCCTAACAGACTTTATCTGGGGGGAAGAAGAGGAAAACTCCAACTAACCAAATGACTCAGTATTGTTCCTCTTCATTAAATATACTAGATAAGGAGAAATGTAACAATTCAAATATCATTTAACTTGGCATGTTTGTTGAGGTATCTGACCTTTTAGCAACTATAGAATGAGGAACTCAAAAGACAAGAAAAAATAGCCTCAAGAAAACTACTTAGTGCTTTAATTTAATTTTGAAACTTAATTCCAACAAAAACTTCTCCCTGGTTAGGAAATATGGACATCCTGGTTTCAGTCATTATTTTGTCTAAAGATAGGTGTACACAGGCTTCATTTATAGTGTCTTCTCCTTGAACACTTGAGAAGAGCTATCCTGAAAAAAATAAACTAAAATCTTAGTCTCTAGACAAATAGCTCTACTCCAGTCTTGTAGAAAGCAAATCACCAGAGCTATTATAGCCTCCTTTAGATCATAGAAGGCCAAATCAGTTGGAACTTTATCAATGGGGCTTTTAGTACCTACTACGATGCCATCTTTCCAACAGATTTTCTAGCTGTCATGTAATAGGGAGAATCTTTAATACGTATTTTTGTAAGACTTTCTTACTTTCCAGTATACAAATGGAAAATTATACTTTCTATGCTCTCCTTTATTGAGAGGATTCACAAGAACAGCATTCACAGTCTGGTTATAAAGAGAGAAGGTTATTTGATCTACTGGTGATCACTGCTGCTTGGTTCAGTCCACAGCGCTTAAAATCTTTTAAACTGTTGCAGAGTTCTCCTAAATTCTGTTGCTTTTGAAGAAGAAAAGGTCTGTACTCTCAAAACTTGTGTTTCTGTTCTTGAGCCTTATCTTAAGCCTTATCTTGAGCCAATTAACGTTAATGTCTTAACAGTTAATGTATGAGTACTATTTAGCAGAATAGAGTAGTCCCTTAATACAGTAAAGACTTTCTTCCTCACGACAGCCCTTGTTTTCCACTTGTTTCAGTTGCTATTTTGAAAAAAATTAATTTGCTGATTCCACAAAATACAAATTCTTGCCACCCTATAAGAAAAATCAGTCATTCTGTCTCCTTTTCCAAAACCAAAGGAAGGTAGCCCATATATATGCCATATATATTGAGGTAGATATATATTCTTCAGCCATTTTCTGGTTTTTGGTTGGTTGGTTGGCTTTTAAACAGTATGAACTATTTGGCACATCTGAATGAGGTTGAAATTTGCTTACATTCATTTTTAATGTAGAGTTTATAGGTCACCCTGCATTACTTGTTCTTTGTTCATGTGTTACACATTTTGTTTGAATTGCGTTTTGTATTGTGTCACTTACAGATTTTAAAGGTGATCGCTTGCGTAATTTCCCAAATAAATCATTCTCAAAACCAAGATGTAGCTTGTCTAGGATTGTATTTAGAGTGAAGGTTTTTTAAAAGTTTCACATAAAAAGTGGTACTTTGCTTTTTAAAATCTGTTGACCATTCTCTTAGAAGCTGGTCTTATTATCAGATGATGGATATAATCTTTTTTAATATGAGCATTTTTAGTATTTTTCCTAGAGACTAGCTTCTGAATCTGCAATAGCAGGAAGAAAAAAAACATCTGTGAGAGCTATCTTCTAGGTAACTCTAAATGTACAGGTTTGTATATTCTTATTTTAAGGCTTTCTCTTCCTCCCTATTCCGTGTATTTTTATCCAGATTTTTCAGTGCATGAATTAGAAAAGTTCATTTGTTCCATACCATCCCTCTGGCTTCAAATGTTTGTTGCAGAAGCAGTTTTTAAAAAAGTGTGTTTACAGAAGAGTATAACTATTTCTGCAGAACCTCTTTCTCTTCAGAAAATAGTAAGTAACTCATCTATCTAACATCACACTCAAGTATTTTACAAGTAATTGGATTCATGGAAGTCTTGGAAAATATCTTTCTTTTGTGGTCTAAGGTCACGCTCATGGCATGCATTGTCTTCCACCTGTAGATAGACTGTACTGCATTTAGATGTTTCTTTGATGGAGACCTTAATTTAAAAACAATGGTAAGATTTTCCTTACCAAAGAATCTGTAACACCCAAGTCACCTGTTTACATTCAATTAACATTAAAGGTCACCATGAAAGCTTTTTAAAGCGATCTCTGATGTAAACACTTTGTTGCAGTGTTATATTTGTAATTAAGGAAAATGTGTATGATTTTCGTGGGTTATATTTTCCTTCATTTTTTTTGCAGAGATGATGGTCTGTTATTCTGTTGGGTCCAAGCATTTGTTATATACAAGATTTTAAGACTTTGAATGACAGTGTTTTCTTGTGATTTTTTTCCTCTTAAGAACTTTCTCCTACTTGCAAACCTTTTCCTGCCTTCAAATCACAATTTCTGATAGCTGATGACGAAATATATGGTGAAAACTGTGAAAGAAATTCTCAAAACCAGGACTACTGGCAGGATGCAGGCTAATCAGGGAGATCACACAGTAATGACATACCCTAACTTAGAGCTTCATTTCAATAATCTTAATACTAATGAATAAACAGAACATGGAATCCATAACTGTTTCTATATGTCCTAAAATTCTCCAGCTAGAGTCAAAGAAAAAGAAATTTACACTTTTATATATTTGCCATACATAAGTTTTCCTGAATTTTACATGAGCTATTCTGAATAGAGAACATTGTTTATTAATACATCATGTTTAAACAGAGCTTGAACAAAGGACTGTCAGAATTTTAAAAATAAACCAGGTCTATGTCTAATATTTAGCATATGTTGCCAGCACATATGCAGCAGCAATTGCTATTTTTAGTATTGCCATGACTGCTGATCACTCTCTGCAACTACTTACATGTAAATTTTTGTAGTTCTTGAAATAAGTTCTTGTGCTTTTTATGGCTTTCTTTAACATTACTGTGCCTCCTTTCTCTTTCCCTGTAATAAATAATAACTATTGTCCAATTTTGCCAGCTCTTCTCATACAGCATCTTATCAGCTAAGCTCTTCTATGGGTTTAAATGGTGACCTGCTACTCTCTGTCAGTAAATGTGAAGTGAAGGTGCAATTAAGGTGTCCTTCACCCATTGCAAGTTGCCTGCAGAATCTACAGTGATCTCCTAGATACTCAAAGCCTTCTTTAATATCTTTCTTCATGTATTATTATTGTGCAGTCATTGAATGAGTCTCCTCAGTGGACTTTTTCCTCTGCTTTTGCAAAACTGCAGAAACTTACAAGACTTTAAAATGAATGGTGTAGGTGGGTTGGAAGCTCTTTATTACAAGAAAGAAGCCATCTCTACAATGTCCGAAGCTATCCTACTAGTGGGACAGCACCTAAGAAAGAACTAGCTTATTACACTCGCAATGCTTAAGGGCTTGATCCAGGCCCTCATCTTATAAGAAATGAAGGAGGGGAGTGAGTATTTTTTTACCAAATTACCCCCTGGGTTTTGCTCCCTGGGTTGCGAGCAGGAAGCTTGTAAATATTTTCATTAAGTACCTGAGAATCAATTAGCTTTACTTCAGTCTTACAGCCGCAAAAATGATCAAAATTTTCTCAGCTACCAAAGATCTATGTCAGAAGTCTAGAATTTCCTGCTTTCTGGCTCAGACACAACCCACCCACCTGAGGCCAGCACAAAGAGTGAATTACAAGAACACAAAATAAAATTGCAGAAGACAGCTTTAAACAATCTATATATGCCATCACTTAGGATCATATTTTTAAAAATGTAGGTACTGCAACCCGTGGGTGGTGGATCACTGCTTTGCATCATGGGTGACAAAAAATTGACTGCATTTTAATTTAGTGTATGCAAAGAAATTGAAAATGTTACTTTTGCAACAGGTCGGTTCCTATTTGCCTGTTTTGCAAGAGATAGGGATGCATGAAGCAAGAGAGATACACAAACCAAAGAAAATAGGGCAGTGGCCATGCCCTGAGTCTCAAAGGGCATTACAGATGCTAAATGGCAATAAGAACGAAGTCAGAGTGCTGCCTGATCTACCGTAAGTAATACCTATAACATCACCAGTTTTATTCTGCTCTGGGGGACAGCTTCTGACCTGACACATTTCCTGAACTTTATATGACCTGTTTTGTTGTCTGCAAATCAGCTGCAACTGTCAGAAAGCTCCATTATAAACCTCTAACACCTCTGGGCTGGGGTTCCCCCTTTCTCCCCATTATCCATCTCAGTCTGTATGCAGTCTGATGTAGGTATATTTTCCCAATATTAAAGGGTGCATAGAGAAGTTGAACCATTCATAGAATTAACTTTAAAGAAAGTTTAATTGTGGGTAATTTAATTTTATTACAGTTTTAAATACAGTTATAATTAAATGAAATAAAAAGTATGTAATTACGTTTCAGAAATTACTCTGAAATTCATAGAGGATCTAAGTATGGTGTATTTTAAAGCATTAAGTACACATACGTTATCTGAAAATGTGGAATAGTAGTTTTAGACACGTTCCCTTTGCTCTGTCTTCAGTGGCTTAATCTTTAAAAAGCGCCCTCCATTGACACAGATGGTTGGAGCAGAAGCAGAAGGTGAGGCTGCATATACCAAAGAAAATCACCGCCGTTTGGCTGAAGAGGCACATTTTAACAGAAGAAATATTAAAGGTATTCCATACATCTAATTTGTGTTAAGAAATTTATATGATTAGAATCAACAGTTTCAGGTTTAAAAATCTTGTCCTGGTAAGTGCTGACTAAAATTATGGCTTATACCCAAGAATTACTTTCTTACGGTTCATATTCCTTTTTTCTGATGTGTATTTAAAAGGAGGATTTGTATATATGGTGGAATAAAGCTGCCTTCATCAGTCCCTTCCCCCTCCTAGATATTAAATACAGTGTACAGCTTGTGCAAGCTCATTCCAGTCTTGCCTGCCTTACTTTACTCATCCACCTCAACCTGTGCTTGGTAGGATCAACGTCTTCTGATTTGAAAGTATAATTCAGTCTTCATCTCTTTCAGTCCTAGACATTTTGTGAACAAAGACTGAGGAGTATGCTATGTTACATAGCTGTGTTAAGCATATGGACTGTTTTCTCCCAGGCATTCAGCCCAGACTATGAAAGGCATTTGGCTTTTGTCTTAGCTACACTGGAACCCAAGTACCTAAGGAATAAAACAGCACTGCAGTCATTTGGTTTCAGCTTATTAAACAAATATAATAAATCATACTTTACATGAGTCTTTACCTGAACAGAATTACTTGCTGGAACTACTTTTTGTCATCATCATCAGAAATTTACATATATTGCTTAAAACACAATTATATTAATATGACACCCAAGAGAAGGCTTAAAAACACTTAGCAAAAGGAAGCTGGGATTGTTCAAAAAATTAAAACCATAATTGTATTACGAACAGTGAAGGACAAAAAAACCCTAACCCTCTTTTGGGATTTAAGAGAGCTTCAGTAACAGAGCCAGGCCATGTATTTTTAAAAGTGGTTCCCTTTCTCGTTATTGCCTTTGCAAGTAAAATTGATGTGAATTATTACATACTGACTTCTACAAAGAAAAGTGAGCTAGAGGACTAGGGCAAAAAAGAAATCCAAACTGCTTTTTATCTATTCTTTCCCTGCCAACATTGCAAGTGGTATCTTCTGTTGCAAGAATGAGTATGGAGCTGACAGATTTACATAGTGAAGGTATTAATGTAATAAAATACACCATCTAAATCTTATCACAAATGCTGAGAGGTTTAGCCTGAGATATTTTTCATTTCCAAGATGTTTGTTACATCATTTTTCACCTGGTGTCAAGATCTTTCTCTGGCTCTTGTTCAAACGTGATCATTTAGTGAAAGCAAAACAGGTTTTAGAATGGCTCTGAAGTTTTTATCATGTAGAAACTAATGGTGTCTTTACATATAAGTAGCAGTTCTCAGTTGCTTGCTGTTCAATTTTTCACACTTACTGCAGCTTTACATGGTATTAAGGCTTAGCATTTTTTTTATTTTCCAGAGGATTTTCTCTCTTTTATTATTATTAAGACCTCTTCGTTTATTTCTCTCTCTTTCCCCCCTCCCTTGCTACTGTAGCCAAGTTAGCCTATTGAGAAACAGCAAACCATCTGTTAACAGATTTGAAGTTCTGAATTATACTTGAGTGTGTAGAGGCACTCGTGCTTAGCCAGAAACATTCATTTGAATTAAGCTATAAATGCTGTGTAAAAAGAACCATACATTTTAACAGAGGTTCATGAATAAATTTAAGGGAGGGCAACTGCGCTCTAAAGTTTTATTGCTTCAAAACCCAGTATTTTTGGTGTTCTGTGATCACTTGGTGCTTTATAGTGTGATTGAAGCTTTAAACCTTGAACTGGGGGGAGATAATTCCTGTGTTAAACCGTTTGCAATACAATTTCATTGCTGGATCTCTAGTGGAACAGAAGCTCTGTGGGTTTTTTTTGAATTTTCTTGAAAGATGGTTAAACAGGATAAAGGAAAATCTTACTCATTATTGAATTTTCTGGCATATAGCCAGGTCTCCTAGTTCCAGGCACTTTGATTATTTTCTTTAGTTGCTATCTTGCCTAGTCTAGTGTAATCTATTAATTTTTTATGGTAGGAGAGACAGCCCTGCATAAAGCTTGCATAAGTAACAAAGTGGACAGATTGATTCGGCTTCTCTCTTTGCCTGGAACAGACATTAATGTTAAAGGTAAGTTATTCACTTTCTCTACAGAACTAATAAGTAAAGAACTGTATCAATACCTGTTTGGTAATACGGTTTATATTTATACTATTAAAACTGTCTTTATTACTTTAAAGACCACAAAATGAAGACTTTTTTGCAAACATTAAGGAAAGATTAATTTATTGCTGAAGTGTGTTTTAGTATCACATTTTCTGTTGATTTTTTTTAAATACTTATTCAATATTTTTCCGATATTTTCCAATCTGATTTCTTGGTTTGAAATCACTAGCTGCCACTGTGATGAATAATAAAAAGCAAAGTGCTTTGCTGTCTAATGAATTGCATTATTAACATTTTAATACTACTTCTGCCGTTTTTAAAACTTCCCTTGATTTATAATTCAGACTATGCTGGCTGGACGCCTTTGCATGAAGCCTGTAACCATGGCAGCACAGTGTGTGTCCGTGAAATTTTGCAGCGTTGTCCAGCGGTAGACCTGCTCAGTCAAGTGGACGGGGTGACTCCTTTGCATGATGCACTGTCAAATGGACATGTAGAAATTGGCAAGCTGCTACTTCAGTATGGGGGTGAGTGCATTTGTGCTAAACCGGTTTAGGTAAATTATCCACTGTTCTGAGTCCATATGAAGTTCGTGGTGTTTTTCTTAATAGTTGCTTAAAATACAATGTTATTATGAAATATTTATTTTTAAGCATTTTTAAGCCAAACTGGTTTGGTCACAATAAAAATAATACTGTTTTCACACGTATCTTGATCAGCTGAATATGAAATTAACCAGGATTTTCACATTTTTTACAATATGGTAATGTTTTTCTTCTGCATTTTACACCATATGCATTGTAACTATATCCTCCAAACTCATTAATGAAGATAAAGATTACCCAGTAAAGCTAAGGGTTTTATTTTGTTTTGATCTATTTTTACCACAATGCAAAAATAGATCAGCATATCTCTATATAATCATGTATTTCAACAGAAATTTGGTCAGCATTTATGAAAATTAATGTGATGGTCTTTGAAGAGCACAATTAGCTTAGCAATTAGTTTAAGAAAGGAATCTATATTGTAATCATAACTGCTGTTTAGGGATAATAGTGGGAGGGGTGTCTTAGTTTCTAAAAAAAATATACATTGCCCCTTAGGCAGGCATGGTAAATGTTTTGAACATTATTTTGACATGGAACTTGTATCTTGTCTTGAAATATACAGCATCAATATAATTAACTTAGCATGTTGTTTAAAAAACAACTGCAGAGAATGTTCTTGGATAGCAGTTCTTCCATCTTTTAATTCATTTACTAAAGCAAATAGTTGTGATAGCCTTACCATTAGCCTACTTTGTCAGTTTAATCTCTGTGCATTATACACCAGGACCAGATTTTTTCAATAAAAATCATTCTATGTATTCCCATGAGACAGAAGAATGCACTGTATTTAGATGACCTATTACTTAATTAAGGTAGAGAAACAGAATTTTGTTTCATTCTTGGCATGAGATCTTCTGTATTTACAGTCTTCTCCTGCCCCCTAAAGGCTATTTCTGTGCCTGTTGTGCAAGCACCAGCTGATAATCAATACATTTCTCTACCGTTCTACCTCTGTGTTTGCTGAGCCTCAAATCTGTGGCTCCCAGGTGTTCTGTATATCTACTGAACCATGTATCTGACATGCCAAGCCAATACCTGGGCTCAGTTCCATCGGTCTAAGTGATGCAATAGCCAATATTATAGTAAGCTCAGCTCCTCAGTTTGGAAATGGCATTGAACAGACAGATGTACATTTTTTCTAGGCTATTGTGAAGAATAGGTAGTGGATGATTCTGTTGTCCTAGGGGAAGAGCTCTACTTGCACTTGCATTCATCAAGGTTTTCTAGCAGCTGTGAGGTTGCGTATACCCTTATCTTTGCCTTTGTCACACTCTGGTTTTTGGCCTGTCACATAACTGACAAGACTGTGGTAGAAGGCATGTTACTCATTGAGTGTGAATTTACTCAGCTCAATAATTTAGAACACCTCTGTCTCTAGAAACCTTCAGCTTGCAAATAATCAGTGACGACATAAAATGATACAGCTTTCATCACATCATAGTTAAAACCTCTAGCATGGATATGTAATGCAGTAAATTACCTCTTGTTATTAAAATATATTTCTGAAACTGTATTTAAGTTAAAATGGCATAGTTCCTTTAGCACAGTAACCCACGTGTAAGAGGATTCCTGATGTGTTCATCTTTGAAAACCACCACCTGTAGCATATTAATAGCCTTCTTTTTTTTTTTTCTAGTGCAGCCTTTCTTAAGCTTATGAAGTCATCTGTAAACTGTTTAAATATTAATATCTTCATTGTACTAATAAACTGGAAATGCCAGAAGAATGTAGTAAAATCTGAACAAGTAAACAATGTCCCATTTACTTACTTTAAAACTATTTGAGTGATTACTTTTTGCATTTCATAAGTCTGTTAAGATGAAATTTTGAAATTCATTTGTTGGGGGAGACCAAGATTCCTACCTCAATAGTTTACCTTGCTGCACAATCTAAGACAGGGATGGCCACAGCATCTGGACCAGTAGAAGAAAGACCGTCATAGCAACATGCATTTAATTTGGAGTCAGTGTCAGCAAATAACCTGGTCTATAAAAGGCTTAATAGAATTTTACAGCAGTAATAACATTAAGTTTTTACATACTCTGTGTAAATTAAGACAATACTGAAAAGAAATTGTTACAAAGGGTCTCTGCATGTTCTAGATTGTGTTGTAAATGTGTAACTTATCACAGACTTATCACGGCGGACACACATCAACATAGCATAACAAAAAGGAATTTAAACAGACTTCTAGCTTTTGGGGAGGAGATGTGAGGGGGAATCTTGTTTGGCTGCCAAATTTAAATACTGTTATTAATGTTTATATTTTTCCTGCAGGACCAGTTCTTCTACAGCAGAGGGATTGCACTGGAAAATTCCCACTGGATTATGTTGAGTCCATCCCAGTAAAGCAAGAACTTTTGAATGTTGTTCATCTGGAAGAGAGGATTGAAAGCTTCTATGAACACACAGATCAAGATTTTTACAGTCAGCAGAGAGAACTGTTGATGATTTTATTTAATAAGATGCTGTTGAATTTTTGTTCAGTTTATAATCTGTCTTCACCCTTTACTTTAACTCTCAGAGAGGTAGGTTGTTCAAATGTACTTCCAGTAATGGCTCTTGGTAACTGTGAGATGAAAAATACATCTTCTGCAGATTGGCTAGTAGATACATATTTTAGAGAGCTAGAAACTTTTCAAAAGCTTCCACAGTTTCTTCAGGAAATATCTGCAAATATGGATTTCTTCCCTGGGGATCAGATGAAGGCTTTATTAGCTACTCTGGAAACCATGGTAGAGGCATTCAAGCTCTTTGCTTAGATCGTTTTAACAACAAAGAAACTGCGCTGGTTGAATCCTTGAGCTTTCACCCTTGGTGCTGGCCTAAATTTTTTCTGGCAACTGAAGCAGTACAGATTTCACAGCCTACACAAGCCCTACACGATAGTATCTCTCATGTTGTTAATACTTTCCTCTAGCAGAACCTGCAAGTCAGATGCATTGGATCAATGCACTTTTGAGGCATTTTTTTCCAATACTAATGCCTTCTAGTTTTCTAGCAGATCTGGATGCATCTGACCACCTGTGCTATATCATTTGTACTAAGTTAAACTTTGCATTTTCAGTCCTGGGAATCTTTGTTACCCATCTCATGCCATAGTTTACTTTGGTTTCCAGAAGTACTGTTGCAAAAACAAGCAATATTTCCTTTAAAAAGGCTTGTGTCTACCTATTTTAATATCCTTTAATAAAAGTAATATTACAGATATCTGTCATTAAAACATGTTGAAAAGTGAATTCCTTCTATCCATTTTTGTCTTGTCTTGTAAAATTAAAAACACCGTGTAAAATTAAAATCAGAAGGTAGTATATCTGTATTTACAGAATGGATGTACTAGCATTTCACATGCCTTTGTGAATTTCATAGAAATGTTTACACAAAGGTGTGTGGAAAATCTTCTCCCTTGTCAGCATGCAGTGCTTGTGGTCACATTCATTTCTGCAGTGGCTGAGTTGAGGAGGCTGGTGCAGATAGTCAGGTGATTTGCACTATTCCAGTGGGGACCCTAGAGCTTTAAAATGACCAAGTCATTCTGCTGCTTCCCAGTACATTGACTTGTCAAAGGGCCAAATCTACCCACAGCATAATATACAGAGTCCTTGGCTGTGCTGCAACTTGTGTTGGCTTGCAGTTGTTTGATAAATCCATTACACTGGGAGTGTGTAAAATGATCTGGTAACAGTCCTGGGATTCCCTCAACTAAGGATGCCAATGGTAGCAGTGGCACAAATCTAGTTATGTTGGCAGGGAAATTTACAGATGATTAGACAAAATGATCTAAGTGTATACTGGGCATCAGATTCTGACACTAAATATAGATCTGAAAAAGTACACCCCATTTAGTATGAGACTTGTTCTTTATTCTGTAAACATGCAAACTACATACAATAAACCCTCTGAACTAATCTTCTAATTTAAAATTGTGTGCTACATATTCTATCAGATGGTCCTTTTAATTAATTAAGAGAAAATCCTGTGCTGTTCCTTAAAAGATGTTGAGGATCATGAGGCAGCTGAACTACATTATTGTGTTGCATGGGGCTGAGGATGGCGAACAGTTACATATTTTGGAGATGTCTTATTGCATATGTACACAGCAACAAGTACTTTTCCTGCCTTGTGTCTTGTAGGGTGCCGAATTCATCTCAGACTAGGGTCTGGGAAGAGACACTGGTTAAGGTAGTTTATTTCTTCCAGGGGGAGTGAAGGGAGTGCTGCTTTAGAATGAGAATACCTTATAGTTTTCTAAAAGATTCAATAATAAATTAGGAGTAGTTTAAAATCATAGCAAGGAAGGTACTAGTTAGTGACACTTCCAATTCTTCTGTAATAGCCATTTACAGTATTTTAAGAAGAACCCTTAAAGAAAAGGTGTAAATAATAGCTGCTTCTAAAGCTGATGTTGGTTGACCAGAGGGAATGTTGATGCAGCTGGCTTGGGACACATTAAAACTTCCATTTAGCCTTTCTGCAGCTGAGACACATGATCTCAAAGCAATCTGCTGAAGATGGTCAGACTGAGTTGGTCTGAGAAGCAGACCTTCATTGTGTGGAGTGGTTATTAATGACTGATTATTATTTTTATACATTCATGCAGAACAGCCTGCTCTAATGGAGTAAAGGGACAGTGAATACTGGGTTTGTTTTTGTTTCTGCACTTTCTATTTTTCTCTAGTAAGAAAGCAAAAGTGAAAAAATATCATGTATGGGATGAACGACTAAACATCAGTATTCCCTGTTGCAGGATGCAATAAAAGAAATACTATATACGTACATTCTAAACAATGCAAAATATGCATTTAAGTTGGCAATATTAACATTTTCTTTAGTCATGAATTTGAACAGTAGTCGGAAATTTGAAATAATGACTTGGAGAACCACAGAAAAAACTTCTGGTGGATCTGGAAAAGCAAATGCTTCAAAATATTTGTATCTATTTCTAATACATTAGTGAATACTGAATAAAATGAAAGCTGGAAAAACATTATTTTGGTCTGATAAAAGGTGATTCTGCTTATATATCCAAGATATCCTTACAATATTTTGCTATTATGTGTTTTTTCCTATATAAATGACATCTTAATAATTTAGAAGCCCTACTTACCTATTTAAATTAATTTCAAGTACCTCTCTGCAAGATGCTGTAAAATAGATAGCATATGCTGAATGAACATTATTAACATTGCAAAATGAAACATTCAGAAGTTAGCAAATGCTGAATTAAAATCCCCCATGTAGCGTGGACTTAGATATTGTCTGTATGGCATAGTCAGTCTTTAATTATATGGTGACACCATTTTGTTCTCCCTAATGTTCTCTCAGTTTAAGAATCATATACTGAAAATTTTCCTGTTCAGTTTTATACATACTCAGTTTTATGTGTACTCAAGTTTGCAAACTCCATATCCTTACAAAGTCTCAAGTATTTTTCAGTTGTATTTAACATAAAATTATGTGCATCATCTGATTTATTAGAGAGTACCTGTATCTCTTTTAGAATAGCAAAACTTTCCTGTTAAATCATGATTGCAACAAAGTGCAATCTACTAAGTGATTAAACTGTCTTTAAAATCTATCTTGGTATGTAGGGTATTTCCCACTTCCTGGCTTAGCAGCTAGGCCCCTTCCGCTTTTCTTCTCTATGCTGATGTTTCACATGCCAACGTGTTTCACAAGCAGAAAGGTACATCTTCATCCTCAATTGGGCCTGTTTTTCCCAGGACTCTGAGAAGTTCTTCATTGTTTTCCACCTTCAACATACAGCTGGAGAATCTCCCTTCTGCACATGGACCCAGTGCTGCCCAGACA
Source organism: Melopsittacus undulatus (assembly GCF_012275295.1). Classification (NCBI taxonomy): domain Eukaryota; kingdom Metazoa; phylum Chordata; class Aves; order Psittaciformes; family Psittaculidae; genus Melopsittacus; species Melopsittacus undulatus. Next base: position 79,462,361 of record NC_047557.1, read on the forward strand.
GTTGAGTAACAGCAGCCAGCAGCGTGATAGTTAGCAGCAAAACAGAAGACAAAGCACACTGGGATGTGCAGTCAGGAATTATAATGGTATGCCAACATAATGGTCAAGCTTTGAAAGCTGGTAAAAAGGTTGCATCAAGCCAAATTTCAGTGTTAGATTTTTTTCTGACCCATACTCTTTGTTTCACAAAACTGCCATGGCTAGATGTGAAGCTCATATAGTATGCAGAAGTCTTGGTGGTGTTAGTAAGATGTTTTACAGAGCGTCTGTTGATTTCAAAATGGTCATACTCGTTGGCAAGTAAATCACTACTGCCAATATACTAGCAGTTTGGGCTCAGGAATTTTGATGTTGATATACTTTATTTTTGTTTAGGAGCAAATGTTAGCTTGTAAAATTTAATTACTGTGGCTCAATAAACTTTTAAAATTTGTTAGAGAGGAGGTTCAAGCCTCAAAGCTTGAGCTCCCTTTAAACTAGTCTTTAAAACTAGGACTTTAAACAGTCCTGAAGCTCTTTCCTGCACTATTCCAACTGATGCTAAGATGCATTGCAAAAGGGCCAAAATGGCAATATCACAAATGCCCCAGGCAGGTAGTATCAGACCCCTGCTTTGTCCCCCTGTACTGAGCACTGCTGAGGCCTCACTCAGAATCAGTTTTGGGTCCTTCTCTATAAGAAAGGCATTGATGCAGGACCAGGCAGGGGCAAAGGGGCTGGTGAAGGGCCTGGAGCACAAGTGCGAGGAGGAACAGCTGAGGCACCTCGAGTTGTTTAGTCTGGATAAAATGGGTTTTACAGGAGACCTTATCGCTCTCTACAACTACTTGAAAGCACCTTGTAGTGAGGAGGATTGGTCTTGTTTCCCAAGCAAAAAAGGGAAAGAGCAAGATCGGATATTAGGAAAAACTTCTATGAAAGGCTTGTCAAGCACTGGAACAGACTGCCCAGAGCAGTGGTGGAGTCACCATCCCTGGAGGTATTTAACAGCCATGTAGATGTGGCACTTGGGGACATGGTTTAGTGGTGGCCTTGGCAGTGCTGCTTTAATCATTGGACTTGATGACATTAAAGGTCTTTTCCAATCTATCATTATTTTATGATCCCATGATTCTATGATAGACTGTCCCTTTCCATATAAATTCAAGGACCAAACTATGCCGTTTTCCTTAGCACCGTGCCATGCTGCCGTGTGGTCAATGGCGCCTAGTAAATTCAGAAAAATCCGACAATTATTTTCAGGTGAGTATAGCCTTCATAGCGATCTTGTATTTAACTTGCACTGGCTACATCAAGACCCTTTCTTCCACTTGCAAATGTGAATACAACTGACTGAATGTTTAGTTTGTCTCTGAAACATGCCAGTTGGAGTCAGAGGTATGCCATGAGAAACATTTCATGCTCAGTGATTATTCCCAAGTGCACAATTTAAAATCTATCAGATAACCCCTTTTAATTTGTAAAATACACATTAAATAATTACCATCATCAAACTATAAATATCTTTACAAGTTCATAAATTTGTTGTCATGTTTGCCAGGATGTGAAATGATGTTTCTTCAAGAAAACAACCCTAAAAATTACAGTTTGAAAAGTTCTCATATTTGGATGAAGACAGTGAAAATGTACCTGATCTATCAACCAAACTAGTAATCTCTGTGTATAAAAAATATGGATTCTGGTTTGTCTAAGAAGTTGATTTAAGCCAGGATATCAATAGATCCTATTATAGTAGCATATTTTAGGCATCTGAGTAAATGCAAAATGCTTTCTCTTAAAAAAGGATGAGTTGAGGACTGTTCTGCAGACTGTCCTGCACGCAGGTGGGGAAAGCTGTGCAAAAGAGGTAAAACATTAAAGCTGCAGAGCTCCAGTAATGTTGTCTACGCAGGCATCCATGAACCAGGTGTTTGCAGACCATGGTTAAACTGCTCCAAAAATAATTAGGAATATTAAACAATATCTATCTGCCAAAAGTTGATGATAATATACATCAAAAAATATGGAAAAAAATAGGCTATTTTGTTGGGTATTAACAACCAGGAGTTACTGTTACCATTCACACTCAAAGGGACTGCTGGCTTGAGGGCAAAGGAAGGAAAGAGCAGTTCAAAAATACTGCCCTCAAGTCCAGTTAAGAAACAGATCCAGCTACAGGATTCTTTCAAGTCAACTTTCATTAATTTCTCAGGAGATCTGTCCTATTGATGCTGGAAATTTGTCATTAATCTTGGATGTGGGAGAAGTGAAAATAAAACAGTGGAAGAGTGAACAGTCAGTTTGTACAAATTGTTCAGAGTGCTGACACAGGGAAGTTTACCTGTTGCAGCTTGTCACACACAGCTGAAGTCTAATTAATCTAATTCTTGTCTTACCTAAATGAGCTGGTATACGTTTGCTAAATGTCACAGTTTTTCAGGAGAGTCACATAAAGAAGGTCTCATTTTTGTTTAACTCCCAGTGCACCTAAATCACCTAGCTCTTTTATTTGGAAGTAGTGGGTATCTTGCCAAGATATGTAGCTATTTCTATACAAGCTCATCTATAGCCAGTGGCACTTTGGAAAAAATTAGGGAAAGTAAAGCTAAGCAAAGAAAAAAAAACTAAAAAAAAAAAAAAAATAAACTAATCTAGAGAGATCTCTTAAAAAATCTTTGAACTGCAGTGTCACTAATTCAGCTTGTTGGTTTGTTATTTGCCTTTCTTACCCATCTAGTCTTGAAACTTGAGATTTTCTGCTTCTCACTAGTATTCCAGTTCCAATTTTCTTTAATAATGTTATACTATGTGCATGCCTCCTGAAATTTTGCTCTGAGAACAAACATAATCTGGCAGTTTGAGGTGGTCAATGAGTCACCACTTTCAGCTGGTCAAAGCATACCTTCTCTGCATGGGGGACATGCTATCTATAATGGCTCTTGAGCTGCTGAAGACTGAAATTCATATGGATGCCATGTGGACTGACAATAACTTCTCTTCTCTGACAACCCCTTCAGATTTCAAGATTTTGTTTGGTAACAAAGGCCCTTTGTAAACTCCACACAAAAAAGCAAGGAGGGAGATTTTAAGATTAGATGATGGGTTCAATTAGCAAAGGCTCTAGCACAGCTCTACTTACCCTAATCACCATTATAAAACTAAGATACAAATTGGGGGGCGGGGTGTTTTTTCCACAAATCCAGAAAAATCCTTTCAAATGCACATTGTGCTACAGAAGCACCAGGTTTAAGACACAGAATTCTGAGAAGGTACTATCTCAGTTCCCCACAGTGACGGCCAAACATCAGTAAATTAAGCCTGCTGGGCTGGTGGAGGGGGCTGTCGCAAGCTGGACAAGGGGAAAGAAGGAAAACTTTCCATGACAGACTACAAATTTGCAACAGGACATCATTTCAAATATTCACTGTTTATACATTTAATCACAAATTTCATTTTTCTTACCCTGAAATGTGCAGTATCCTGAAATGAAGACCTGTAAATAACAGATGAATTACACACGGAGTACCTGGCAAATGACAGATCCAAGAAACACTTTTGGGTGCCCTCTAGGCTTCTGTGTAGTGACACAGGGGAAGAGAGGTCTCTACAAAGCAGAACAAGGTTTGTGCTTATCTTTCAAAACTGTACCCTCCCCAAGAAACCTCTATACGACAGAGCATCATCTCAAAGGGAGATGATACTTGGCTTTTAATCCCGCAGATGCTTGTTTCTCCAATATTTACATTGAAATTGCATAAATTTTCACCAGGTTTTTGTTTTGTTTGGGTTTGGTTTTTTTCTTGGCCAGCTGTGCCAAGAGCAGTCATACAATCACAAAATAGTTTGAATTTGAAGGGACCTTAAAGCCTATCCAGTTCCTACCCCCTGTCACAGGCTGAGACACCTTTCGCTAGACCAGGTTGCTCCAAACCCCATCCAACCTGGCCTTGAACACTGACAGGGATGGAGCAGCCACAGCTTCTCTAGGCAACCTGTGCCAGGGCCTCAGCAACCTCACAGGGAAGAACTTCTGCCTAAGAGCTCATTTCAGTCTCTCCTCTGTCAGGTTAAAGCCATTCCCTCTTGTCCTGTCTCTACAGGCCCTTGTCCAAAGCCCCTCTTCAGGTTTCTTGTAGCCCCTTTAGGCACTGGAAGCTGCTCTAAGGTCTCCCCTTAAGGTTCCTTCTCTTCTCCAGGGTGAACCAGCCCAGCTCTCTCAGCCTGGCTCCAGAGCAGAGCTGCTCCAGCCCTCACAGCATCTTCAGGAACATGCTTAGCAAGGTTCCATGGGATATAGCCCTAGAGGGGGGCCCAAGACTCTTGGTTAATATTCAAGGATCACCTGCTACAAGCTCAGGAGTGTTGCATCCCAACCAGAAGGAAGTGCAACAGGAGGGCCAGGACACCTCCTTGGGTGGATAAGGAGCTGCTGAGAAAAATTCACAGGAAAAAAGAGGCTTATAAAAGGTGGAAACAAGGACAGGTGGCCTGGGATGAATACATGGATGTTGTCCGGGTAGTTAGGGACCAAATTAGGAAAGCTAAGGCCCAATTGGAGCTAAACTTGGCAAGGGATGTTAAAGATAATAGGAAGGGATTTTATAGGTATGTAGCGGCTAAAAAACAGACTAAGGCCAATGTAGGCCCCCTCCGGAAACTTTCAGGAGAACTGGCTACACAGGACTTGGAGAAGGCTGAGGTTCTGAATGGTTTCTTTGCCTCCGTCTTCACTGTAAAGGCTCTGACCGCAGCACCCAAGTCTTGGAAGGCAGACGCAGGGACTGTGAAAACCTAGACCTTGGGCCCACTGTACATGAGGATCTGGTTCGAGATCATCTTACGAACCTGAATGTACACAAGTCCATGGGACCTGATGAAATCCATCTGAGGGTCCTGAAGGAGCTGGCGAATGAAGTTGCAAAGCCACTGGCCATCATATTTGAAAAATCACGGCAGACAGGTGAAGTTCCTGATGACTGGAAAAAAGGAAATACAACACCCATTATCAAGAAGGGGAAAATGGATGACCCAGGGAATTACAGACCAGTCAGTCTCACCTTTGTGCCTGGCAAAATCTGGGAGCAGATTCTCTTGGAAGGCATGCTAGGGCACATGAAAAAGAGAAATGTGCTTGGTGACAGCCAGCATGGCTTTACTAGGGGAAAATCCTGCCTGACCAATTTGGTGGCCTGCTATGACAGGGCTACAAAAGTGATGGACAGGGGTGGAGCAGTTGACGTCATCTACCTGGACTTGTGCAAAGCGTTCGACACTGTCCCACATGACATCCTTGTCTCTAAATTGGAGTGTCATCAATTTGATAGGTGGACCACTTGGTGGATAAAGAACTGGCTGGATGGTCGCACTCAAAGAGTTGTGGTCAATGACTCAATGTCCGGCTGGAGACCAGTAACGAGTGGTGTCCCTCAGGGATCGGTGTTGGGACCGGTCTTGTTTAATATTTTTGTCGCTGACATGGACAATGGAATTGAGTGTGCCCTCAGCAAGTTTGCCGATGACACCAAGCTGTGTGGTTCTGTTGATACACAGGAGGGAAGGAATGCCATCCAGAGGGACCTTGACATGCCTGTGAGGTGGGCTGATGCCAACCTCATGAAGTTTAACCATGTGTCGTGGTTTAAACCAAGTCCCCCAACTCCTGGAGAGTTAGGAAGGAGAATCCAAAGAATGTAGCCCCCACAGATTGAGATATGAATGGTTTAATAGCTAAGGCATAACACAAAACCCCTACTGCCATTTACTACTACAAATAATAATGATACAGCAAACAGCAAGTGAAAAGAATACAACACCCCACCAGCCACCGACCCATAACTCACTCCACCCTGCCTGGCCAAACACCGCGTGCTCCCTCCTCCATTTTCCTCCAGAGCTCCCCCTCTCCAGCCCTCTCTCTCCCAGTATGCATCCTGGGCATCACGTGCTATGGTATGGAATACCTCATTGACTAGCCTGGGTCAGGTGTCCTGTCTCTCCTTCCCCCCGGACTCCCCTCCTCCACCTGGCTGGAAAAAAACCTTGAACAAAAACACCCTCAAAACATGCTCAAACCATGACACCATGCCAAGTGCAAGGTCCTCCACCTGGCTGGGAGCAATCCCAGGCACAGCTACAGGTTGGGCGAAAAGGAAATTCATGGTTGTCCTGCGGAGAAGGACTTGGGGGTGTTGGTCAATGAGAAAATGAACATGAGCCAGCAGTGTGCACTTGCAGCCCGGAAAGCCAACCATATCCTGGGCTCCATCAAGAGGAGTGTGACCAGCAGGGCGAAGGAGGTGATCCTGCCCCTCTACTCTGCTCTCGTGAGACCTCACTTGGAGTATTGTGTGCAGTTCTGGTGTCCTCAACATAAAAAGGACATGGAACTGTTGGAACAAGTCCAGAGGAGGGCCACGAGGATGATCAGGGGACTGGAGCACCTCCCATATGAAGACAGGCTGAGAAAGTTGGGTCTGTTCAGCCTGGAGAAGAGAAGGCTGTGTGGAGACCTCATAGCAGCCTTCCAGTATCTGAAGGGGGCCTACAGGGATGCTGGGGAGGGACTATTCATTAGGGACTGCAGTGATAGGACAAGGGGTAACGGGTTGAAACTTAAACAGCAGAGGTTTAGACTGGGTATACGGAAGAAATTCTTTACTGTTAGGGTGGTGAGGTATAGGAATGGGTTGCCCAGGGAGATCGTGAATGTTCCATCCCTGGCAGCGTTCAAGACCATGTTGGCCGAAGCCTTGGGTGATATGGTTTAGTGTGAGGTGTCCCTGCCCATGGCAGGGGGGTTGGAACTAGATGATCTTAGAGTCCTTTCCAACCCTAACTATTCTATGATTCTATGATCTTCATGGCATCCTCTGGACTCTCTCCAACAGCTCCATGTCCCTCTTGTGTTGTTGCTCCAGAGCTGGATGCAGGACTGCAGGGGTGTCTCCCCAGAGTACAGTAGAGGGCAGAATTCCCTCCTTTGACCTCCTGTTCACACCCTGTGGATGCAGCCCAGCACAAGGTGGGGTTGCGGGCTCAAGCTGAGTCATGGAGAGCTTCTCATCAACCAACACCTCCTTCTCCTCAGGGCTGTTCCCAGTCCAGTGTACCCCAGCCTGTAGCTGTGCTTGGGATTGCCCTGGGTTGGTTTAAGACCTTGCATTTGGCCTTATTGAGCTCCATGACATTTGCACAGACCCATCTCTCAAGCATGTCAAGGTCCCACTGGATAACATCCCATCCTACAGGCATGTCAACTGAATGACACAACCTAGTGTAATCTGAAGACTTTCTGAGGGTGCACTCAGTACCTCAATGTCATTGATGAAGATACTAAAAGTTACTGGTCCCAGGATGCACCCCTGAAGGACACCAGTTGTTACTGATCTCAATTTGGACATTGAGCTGTTGACTGCAAGTCTTTGGATGCAGCTATCGAGCCAATTCCTTATCCATCAAGTATCTATCCATAAAATCTATATCTCTCCAAATTCATAAAATACTACTTGTGCACCTCTTAAATTTATCTGTATCCTCTGGATTAAGTAGGCTGATTCTAAGTTAAGATTGATAATATACTTCCTCATTTAATAGCAGTCTATTATATGGAATCTACATATGGTTGAGGGCTGTTGTTGTTCACTCCATGGCTAAATGTCTGTCCCTGGTAGTGGGCTGAAATTAAGAGACAAGCTGTCAACTGCATTTTGCTACTGAATATAGGGAGTGAAAAATTATTTTTACACTGCCTTTTTCAAAATAACATCAGAATGCGTTTCTCATCGTTGAATGTTACTCGATGGGAGAATTTCAGATGCATGTGGCCTTTTCTTGTTGCATGCATGAGTAATGTATGAGAACCAACTACTTTTCAGCACCAGCGCTGGATGTGCACTCTTTAAGGATGTGCAGATGAACTGAGGTATCAGTATAGTAGCTTGTGTTCTAAAAGTTCAGAAATTCTGAAATAGCTGCAGTATGTCACATCTACTTAACTGTGTATTGAAAGAAGAAAGAGGGTTGAGATGGAGAAAGCCCAAGAAACTAAAAATTAAGACCGAGTGTTCCTGTTTCCCTTGCACCATGACCATTTTCCTGTTGTAAATTGGTCATTTAAATTCTTACTCACAAAATAATGAACTTATGCATCTTTTTGAGATGGAGCAGATACTGTATAGAGTTCTTCACAGAAAGGTAATTGCATCTCATGCCTCCATTGTTACAACCCCAATTGTCTCATGTTGGTTACTGTCAGCCATGCAGCATCTGCAGCTCTGGGACAGCACACTTCAACTGCACCACCCTCTATATCTTCAATAATATGTGAGGCCAATTTCCTACCTCTGAAAGCAGGGGCACTGTGTGACAATGGATCCTCTCTGCACCTCTCCCTTTGGTTTATCACAAATCAAAAGATACACAGAAATTCTGGCTTTAAACTTCCTGACATTTGACAGCTTCAACGCTAAATGTGTCAACTACTTAAAAAAAACCACTCCTTTTTAAAATAGCACCTTTAGTTCTGAAAATGTCTGGTCCAAGTGTAGCTTCTGTGTTACCCTGAAGGGAAGGAAGCCAAACTGCAAAAATCATAGTCCTGTATTTAAGTATGAATCATAGGATTTAACAAAGAACAGCAAATTGAACAGTGATGGAGAATTCATTAGAGCAACCTTCTTTCACCCCCCAAAATACATAGTTGATACAATTGCCAGTTTTAAAAAACACCCTCTCCCCCATATATTTAAAGGAGATTATGTTTAAAGTACAGGTTTTCTGCTTTGATGTGGCTTTATGTTACTTTTTTTCTTTTTGAAAATGAATGCTAATTATGATTTGATGCAAGTGGCACAGAGGTCCAAATCCTTTTAACTGGAGTGGAGCAGAAGGTTAAGCTCAGATACTTCAGAAGCAAGTAACTGACAGCAAGATGCATGTATATTGCAGGAACAGTTAGTTACACATCTTCCAGGACACATTTTCTTCCTTTAAACCTGGATTTTCATTTCCTGTATTCTTCTTTTCTGCACTGACTTTCATGGGGAATGATTTCAAAATATGGCACAACCAGGGAGAGGGGAGTCAAAAAAGTCTGTGTGTAGAGTATCAAAAAGAGGGTGGTCTAGATGGAAGTCACTGCAGGCTCAAGAGGAGCAACACTGATGAAATACAGGAATCACTCTGTTTAATGCAGTGATGAGACACCAAGCAAACACTGAACTTCAGAGGCAGGAGATATATAAGGAAAACCTGAAGTGTTAATGCAAAGCAAGCAGCTGAAGCTCTGTGATCATATTGCCAAGGACTTAGGTCCAAAAGAAGAGGAATAAGCCAAACAGAAATTGTGGATAAAGGAAAGAAGCCAACAAAAAACAACAAGGGAGAAGTGGGAGAGCATGACATGGCAAACAGTGAGATTTCACAGTAAGGCTTAATTGCATTATCAGCAGTGACTAGGAAATGAAGAAGAGGTATGGTGCTGTATCCTTCAGTTTGATCACTAGGGACTGCGTGTCAATGTGATAAAAAAGGAAGAGCAATCTCTGATGTTGAGAAGAGATAGGAAATGGGGCTGTACCTGGAAAGAAGCCTGTAGATGTAACTATAGTTTTGAGCTGTGGATCTCCATCAGTATGCCAGAGGAAAGGACCTGTTTATATTGTTAAGGGAAAATACAAGCAGGCTAGTTTCAGTCTCATAATCCATTGAAATTCTCCCCCAGCCCTTTACCAAATGCCACCCGGTCTTCCCAAAACTGTATGCTGCCTCAGCAAGCTGTGATGACTGAACTTTCTTCTAAGTAAGACATTTAATTCTAGAAATGTAGTGCAGAAGGACTTTTCTCATTTAAATAAAACCCAGTCTAATCAATCAATCAATCAATCAATCAATCTGCAAGAATTGGTAGTTTAATTTATGAGTAAATCTTTTATTTAAGCAACCCAATCCCTTCCCACTTCACCTCCTCCTTCCCCAACAAATGTGTTGAGGGAGCCTCAGCCTGAGGAACAGAATTGTAGCTGAGGGAATAAACTGGTTTAGTCCCCAGGCCCATTTCTTCTGATCAAGCCATTATTTTGTGCCTACGAGCAACAGCTCCTCCCAGTATGAGTGCAACTACTTATGAAGCTTGTTACATGTCCCAGGGCTAGCATCCCTGCAGGGAAGGAAAAGATTTTGCACTTTTGTTACCATATTTGTTCAGGAGGCAGTGAAAAATCTTCCTGCATGTCATAACTCAAAGATAGATGTGCACCAAGAAGGCTTTTTTCTAAGATGTAAATTTTTGCAAATGAAAGAAATGGTCAGTGTGTCACACCACAAATCACTGAGGCCAGTCCTAGAATGTGGTAAAAACACCACTGGAAAAGAGCTTTCCCAGCACTGCATTCAGCAAAAAGGCCTTTTTCAGTTACCTTTCAGTGTGATGGTGGTAAAGGCTCAGAGCAGCCCATGGGAGCTGCAGTTCATGTCATAAAATAGTTCAATGTCAACCAAGGAGCTTCTGCTGGAAAGCATTCTTGCTTTGCTAAACTAGCAGTGCTACAGATTAGTTGAACCATTTTCCTCCTTCCAGTAATATCTAGGAATGGCATGATACAACAAGATAATTGGTTGGTATATGCATTTGCCTTTCAAAGGTGTGGTTCTTGTGGCAGTTACAATGGCATGCACTAAGAAATGAAGGGAAGATCCGAAGTGGCAGCTCTTGTTTTCTTCCATGCAACTGCCCAATGCTTAGTGCTCCCTACAGATTTGACCACAGTTTTGCACAGTCATTCAGACTGTATGATTTTTCTATTTCTGTATGCTTTTGACTGGGGATCTTTCTTCATCAGTTGTTGACCGAAAAGGCTTCAGGTTTTTTAGTGACATGCCCCCCAAAAAAAGGAGCATGTACAACAACTCCTAGGAATGTGTCTTCATGTCAGGCAATACTAACTAGAATTCTCGAGAAATTATTCATCAGAGCTCTTTAATCAAAATATGCATCAGTGATCAACATTGTAGGCTTTACTTTAATCACTTGCTGTAATTTAACTAAAAGTTGAGTGAGAAAAGAAGCTTTGAGCTTCTTTTGGTTATATTATAATGGGAAAATACTTATTACCGGTGACTCACAAGTAAGGGTTTCAGGCTTCTATATTGTGCAACCTGAACCATAAAAAAGGTTTTGACATTTAAATTCAATTCAGTACTAAGGCTGATGAGAAGAAAAACATGATCATACATTTTTTTGTCCATTTTTTAAAATAACTCGATTTCAAACTTCAAGAAATTCAAGTTTGACCCTCAAGATTCATTGATGTGGAATTCATCCTCTCTGAAGTAGGCTAAATCTGACTTTGAGCATAAAGAAGACATCATCCAGAAATACAGTGTTCTGTGCAATGCATTTATTCCATATGATTTATTCCATATTTTGCATATGATGATATGGATTTTTTAAAAGTTAATATTTAAAATCCTTAGTGTATGAGAAACATACTTTCTCTTGGTTAAGTATGGGGTGAAAGAACCCTTTTGCAGCATCCAGCCTCCTGATCTGAGGACCTGACCTACTCTTGCTCACATCTTCCATGGCTGGCAGCAGCTGCAGTACTTTTTTTTCTGAGAGGAAAAGGCTGCTTTTGATGGGATATATTATTCACAACAAAGGCCAAGGTGGTTTAGGACACCTACACAGGTTCTGCTGCAAAGGATCTTTTCTTTCTCCACCAGGTGCAGAGATCACTGCCTAGAAGTGAGCCCTTGTGAATGTTTCTCTCTGTCTACAAGACCTTCTCTAGGCTGCCCCTTGACCTCATTCCTTTTGCTTCCCAGTAACTGATTCACCAACTGCATGAGGCTTTCAACCAGTTGGATTTCACCCACACCCCTAAGTGAGAGTAGAAAACAGTATACTTTGTTAAAGCCTTCACATTTTTCTAGGTTGACATCTGAAGTTTGTGCTTTATCTGGAGTAGTTTCTACTTTGAGAGTCAGAAGTTATGCTTCTTTTTAGGCTATACTTTAATTAGGAAGAAAGTAATGGAAATCTGGTGTTCTAAATTGAAAAATAGCTATAATTGAAATTGTGCTTGCTATAAAACGTTTTGGTTTTTAATTTTTGAGAGATTTCAGAAATATTCTGGAGGAGGAGGCATTTATTGAAAATTTGCAGTACCAGTTTTGGTGGGGGAGTGGGGAGATGAGCTGTCTTCTATAGAAGCTGCTGCACAGCATCTGGAAATTAGCCCAGCTGGGAGGAAGAAGTTTGCCCTCAAAGGAGAAGCATGCTCAGAAAGAAGTTTGAGCCTGTCAAACAAGACTCTGACAGCTGAGGGAGAGCAGGCACAGGTAGAAGCTGCCCTTCTCCCATGAGGCAGGGATCCCTGGCTGATGAGCACAGAGCTGCAAAGGTTTTATTACATTTTGTGTGGCAGGTATGTGATCTAGTGCTGATGACAGAAATACCTATTCCTATCTCTTATTTGCTTTGTGCTCATGCACTGTCCTAGAATGAAATACTTCAGGATCATGTAGTTCATTTGGTGGCAGGTCCAGCAGCTCTTCCTCTTGTTGGTAGATATTGCCAGATATATGCAGCCTGCTTAATTACTTTCTCATTGTTCCACTGCTGTCTTATTTGCAATAAAAAATAGAAGTGTTTATTCCGCTTGGGTTTAAAATGCTAAGTTACAGTAGCTCTTCAAGTTAAAGCTATTGCTAATGTGAAAAACACGGAGTTGTTCCTTGCTACAAAAAAAAAACAACTATAAAATCAGGGTAAACAAGATCTGTACTGTAAGTTATCATCAGAATCACTGACTAGAACCTCTCAGCCAATTAGTCTCAGTAGATCCCGAGAGCTCTGACACCTATTTTAAATGTGGACCCCAATTAAGTTACTAATTTTCACTGGACTCAAATGAAGTTGTTAAATGTTATTCTGTGAGAGCAGATAAAGTTTTATGATCATGAGGTGCATTATTCTTTTCTGATTGTTCATGAACAGAGAAGTTGCTCTTAGGAATAAGACTCAGTAAATCTAGCAGGTCAGAAATTGACTTCAGAACAAATCTGGAAATGGAATGAAATCTTGAGCTACTCATAGCATAAGGCAGGACTGATTATCTCCAGAGGCCTCCCACACAAAGCAGAATAGACAAACTGCAAATAGTGAAAGTGGATTCACTGAAAAATTGTTTTAAAAATGTCATTTTAAAATGTCCTGTTGTAGCAGGAGAGCTGCATTTAACCAAAATGCATTTTTAGTCCTGCATTGTTTTTTTCAGTGATATCAATTTTGAGTGACTAAGGCATCAGAAGTAGTTCACCAGTTTCCCACAAACAAGTGTTTTTCTCCCCTTGACCCATCCATTTCTATGTTTCAGGGTTTATAATACTGAAATACCACACACAGACATAAGATGTTTTCATTTGCTTGTCCTTTGCACCACTCATGGAAAACAATAGCATAGGACTTCAAAGAAAGAGGCTTCCTAATAGCTAGTAGAGAGATGCATAAAATGTGTTTAATGCAGTAGACGTGTGTAACTAACTCAGACATTACCACCAAAGTAGACATTTGATATTGAGTACAGAAAAAGAAACACAACAGGAAATCACACACAGACCGATGGGCAACATTAAGAAGGTACAAGGCTTACAATGTATCAAATAACTCTTCAAAACTGACAACTCGCAACAAACATTTGCACATTGTCAAGACAAAAGTCTGGCTTTTTAAAAAACAAAATAAGCTCATCAGTGAGTCTGACTTTATCAGATGTATGCTGCTCTTCAGGCAGCATACAATGGAAAAAGGTTACACAAGCTCCATAAATAAATCCTTTTAAAGTCATGGTGAAACAAGAGCATATTTAGGTCCAAGACTTTCTGCAGAACAGTTATTTGACTGGCATTTTCTCAAAGATAGAAAGAGAAGGATCAAAATAACCGTCACATCAGAAACCAGTTATCATCATATCTGTAAAATAAACAAATCCAGGATGACCTTTGATGGGCAATGCAGCTAACATACAATTCTTTACACAAATATATACACATTTGCTTGCAAAGTATTTCTAAATAGTCTTTTCAAAAAGTATTGTTAGAGTAGTGCAATATAACTTTATCAGCAATTGTAACCAGCAAGAGGTAACCCAAACAGGACCACAGGAACAGCTTGCCTCAAGGATGCAGTCCTGCCATTCTCCCCTGGGCAAAAATCCCCTTTCATGTCGCCGGGAGCTATGGCTAAGAGCTGTGCACAGGTAGTCCCTTAAGAATGAAGTCTCTGCTCACTACATGGGGAGCTGAGTGTGGAAGTCTACATGCAGCTACCAGAATATATCCCCAAGTACTCGTTATGTAGTGGCCACTAAGACATTTGAAATGTAAACTTTCCCATCTATGTTCCACGTAATTTATAAAATAAAGAAGTTTCCATGCAGTAGAGCACAAATGTATCAGATGAATTCACTACATTATTAGCTAAGGAAATAAAACCAGTATAATAGTTTTACCACAACTGCATTTTTCCCTCTACACTATATTTCACACTGGTAACAGGTAATGTGCTATATCATAAAGCATATTGATATGATCTTGTGATTTGAAAGCAAAAAACATTTTCTGCAAGATTCCATATTAAAATAGTTATGTGCACAGAAGGTGTTCATAGCATGACACCAAAGCGATATGGAGTTAGTTTGATAGTACTTCCATTACAACAGAATTATGAACTTTATTCATTAAACTATGTAGTATAAATGAAGATTACTTGTACATATAGAAAAATCAGATAAGCAATCAGTTACAAACCCGGCAGTATTTTGAGAGAGACAGAGATTTTTAGATCTTACAATGGAATGATAAAAACATCAGGAACTACTTTTGGGAGCTCCAGAAAGAGATTTGCACTTGGTGTTTCTCATTACCTTATAAGCAGCCCTCCTGTACAGGAAAACATTGCACCAGGAGTTAACATAGGGGCTGGAGTTAAAAAAAATCTGCTAAAACTTAAGTGCAGTAGGCTTCACTACATTGTATTTCTGTTGAAACATATAAAACATAGAAAATTGTAATGGTGGCTTACTGAATAAAAATATTAATGTCCACAAATACAATCTGACCGATTTTTTTTAGTCAGATTTAAATGTACACCTTTTGCAGATTTATTCAGCATGATTTGAGTATTTCAGGTACCTTTGACCACCAAGTAGCTGTGCATATTTACCATTTTAGACTGATTCCTTTAATGTGTTATGCTGCATCTAATAAGGCTTTCAAAAGCAGAAACCCTACTTCAAACCTTCAACAAATGTCTTTACAGTGTGAAATATATCTTCAATGAGAAATGCCTTTTTACAATATTTACAAAATCTCCCCATTAGGTAAAAAGGAAAAATAAATAAAAAGCTCAAGAGAGAAAGGAAACATTGCTTAGGCTATAGGCTTTTTCTTTTATCTTCCCCCAGCAGATGCTTGTCCCTTCAACACGTTGAGTTGGCTAGCTGGGGTTGTTTTTCTTCCTCTTGCTTGGGCTGTGACTGGGATCCTGTTTCAATTCATGGTATTGCACCTGTTTAAACACAATGTTCAGAAAGAAACTAGTCAGGTGCTATGTGCTAGAAAAAGATCTCCATTTTTTGAAAAAAAAAAAAAAACTATCCCCCTGCAAACTAAATGGGATCTGTAGCTGTGATTCCACAGTAACAGAATGATAGATCTGGAGTAAGAAGGAAAGACAGCATTAGGAAAATCCTGCCAGGAAGTAACATTGTGTGCTAAAGTTTATGAAGGCTACATCTTTTGTTTTTTCCATGAGCTCTAATAGAGAATAAACAGTATTCTCTTTAATGAATTGCATGAATAGCCTTCATAACATTTCTTAAAAACTTGCTTATTTTCAATGCCAGCCTCAGAGAGGGTGAGATTCAGAGATGTATGTGCCCCCATACCTCCCTCCTATTTATATACCAGCTCTGAACTGAAACCGCTACCTAGAAATGTGGAAAGTATATAATCCTTGTGATACCAGAGGTGATTTATGTGCCTGACATTATCTTAACGGTTGCACCTCCTCAAGAGATTGTGTACTGCATTACAAAAGCTTATCATTCACAACCAGCTTATTTTTAAAGGAGTTTATGTGCATGGCTGAGCTGTGGCCACATCAAAAAAACTTTCACCCTATGAAAGTGAAGGCTGAAATGCTCTCACAGTGCTGCCACAAGACAAAGCCACCCAGCACTGACTCCGTGTCGATGCAACTCCTTTTGCCATTTGACCGTCCTGTTTCATTTTTTAAATCCAACCTTTTAATAATTGTGTGGTTTTCTCCATATTTTAAGATCCCCAGCCTAATTTTCATTCAGGCATAAGCAATTACTTTCAGACCCATTATCCATGCATACGTAAAGACTCATGTTAGCAGGTAGACTCTAGAGATGACATATCAAGCATTTGTAAACAAATGACAGTGTCTTAAAAATGTGGTGACTGAAGGTGAGGTGTCAGGTAATACAGAATCAGAGAATGGTTTGGGTTGGAAAGGACCTTAAAGCTCATCCAGTTCCAAACCCCTGACATGGGCAGAGACACCTTGCACTAGGCCAGGTTGCCCCAAATCCTGTCCAGCCTGGACTTGAACACTGCTAGGGACTGTTCTGTCCCTACAGGCCCTTGTCAAAAGCTCCTCTCCAGCCTTCTTGTTGACCCTCATAATGTACTGAAAGACTACAGTATGTTTCTTACACAAAACCTTAGAATCATAGTGTCATAGAATCAGCCAGGTTGGAAAGGGCCTTTAAGATCATCAAATTTAACTGTTAACTCAGTACTGCCAAGGCCACCACTAAGCCATGCCCCCAAGTGCCACATCTACATGTCTTTTAAATATCCCCAGGCATTGTGACACTACCTCTGCTGTGGGCAGACTGTTCCAATACCTCACTACCCTTTTGGAGAAGAAGTTTTTTCTAATCTCCAGTCTAAACCTCACCTGGTGCAGCTTGAGGCATTTCCTCTGGTCCTGTCGCTTGCTCCTTGGGAGAAGAGATCAGCCACCTCCTGGCTACATCCTCCTTTCACGCAGTTGTAGAAAGAGATAAGATACCCCCTGAGCCTTCTCTTCTACAGACTAAACCCCTCAGTTCCCTCAGCTGTTCCTCATCACACTTGTGCTCCACTGCCCTTTACCAGCTCTGTTCTCTGTTGCCCTTTTCTGGACCTGCTCCAGCACCTCAATATCTCTTGTAGTGAGGGTCCAGAACTGAACACAGGATTCAAGGTGTGGCCTCACCAGTGTCAAGCACTGCCTTGGCCCTGCTGGCCACACTGGTGCTCATACAGGCCAGGATGTTCTTGGTCTTCTTGGTTACCTGGGCACAAGCTGGCTCATGTTCAGCCTTATCCCAGCTGTTTTCATGTAAGGCTGGAGGCTGCTTCATACAAACTAGCACCTGTTACTGTCACCCATCTACTTGTCTTTTTACTCATTGCTCCAAAGAATCATCAAAGGCACAACTAAGGTAGTGGCAACTTTCTTACTGGTAAAAGGTCTAGCAACCTCCTTAATGTCCATAGACCCTCCCCAGTATGAGTATGCAATTTCTCTGCTAAAGAATACAATACTGTGCTAAACAATATGATACTGAATCAAAGTAACTGCTCTAAAATGTGTTTAAAAAAACCCAGGAAATCATGATGCCATATATCATATTAACAGCCATAAGGACACTTTAAAAATATACACACCACTTGCACATCTGAAGGAACTCTGGATAGAAAGTCAAGTAGCTCATTGTTATCAACTGCATACGGACTTCGAAGCTTCTTTGTAAATTTGTTGATACCTACAAAGTGAAAGTTCAAATGTTACTATCACTATTAAAAAAACCCAAACCAATGTATCTCTTGGCAAAGTTCTAAAAAAGACTTTAGGATCTACTTTAGATCATACTTAGAATGAATGAGCTGTAAACTCAGGCTCTAAAAGTCGTAATCTGCTGCTGTGCTTCCCTCTGCTTCAAAATGCAAAAGTTCTAGGCACATTTTCAAATTCCTTAAACACTGTTTGTTTTTTTTTGGTAAAGGAAAAGAAACTGTGGTTGTTATGTGGATGCTGCAAAAAAGGAGAGGAATAAAGCATACTCCATTTCTGTAACAGAGAGGATGAGCAGTAATGAGCTTAACAGCTTATCTGCAGGGCAGAAGACTCAGGTGAGACACAAGTAAATCTTCCTAATGCTAGGGATGGTGAAGCACACAGGAAGCAGCAAAGTCTGCATCAGGAGAAGGCTTTAGGATGAGTTTACACAAGCCTGTGTGCAGGAATGACAGATACAGATGAGCTGATGACAGTGCAGAGAAGGGATGTGATATCTTCCTCAGACATCATGGGTTTACAATGCCTATTGAAAATTACTGCTCAGAAGCACCAAGAAAATCCTCCCCAAACTAAGCAGAAGGTAGGCTTTTAAATTAAACTGATTTTCTTATCATTACATGCTGGGTCAGGTTCATACGCTTTTCATGTGAGAACATTGTTCATGGGCTCTGCTCACACACATTTGAAGCACAGGCAGGAATGGTACAAACTGTGCAGACTCTCATGTGAGTCAAGAAAGCCAGGGCAGCATTAAAAAAATGGCATCCTGTGTAATTTACTCAGGCTGTATCAGAGATAAGATAATACAGTTTGCTTTCCACAAAGTCTTTGGTGCCAAGGCCTTTTGGAAAGCTTTAGCAAGGACATAAAGCTTTGGGATGGAGAGTACAAGCTGCAGTCTTGATAACACCCACAACCTCCCACTCCATGAATTCTCAGTTCTGTGGTACAGATAGGAGAGTCTGCCATCCTTTTACCTCGTGACTGAACAGTGAGTGTTGAGAAGGAGTATCTGAGATTAGAAAACCTTGTTTAAGAGGGTCCTTTGCATCAGCAAGTGACTGAGAAATTCAAGATCTGCCCCGCTGTTTATTGCACTTGGCCAATGGACCACTTATGGGTGATGTGGTGTCACCTTGTCCCACCTGATAAAGTACCAGTCATGCTGTGAATGCATGAATAAATCATTATCAAGGCTCAGAAAAGAAAAGCATCAACCAGATGAGATGGGACACTGCCAGAGAAGTAAAATACAACAAGAAGATTAGGTCTTTTCCAAGGTGTGGAAATTTTCTGATGAAAATAATTTTTTTTTAGAGTTTTTAGAGTCTTTTTCCAGAAAAACAGCTGTAGTTTTTACCAGGAGGTTTTACCAGGAGGTAAACCCAGTGGTTTTACCACTGCTACAGTGAATGAGGTTACAGTGCAGAGGCTATTCCTGCTCTACTGTGGCTAACGCAGCACATGTTGAAGGACCAGTAGTCCATACCGAGAAGCATGGCCACGAGGGAAAGAACTAAAATTTCCTGCCAGGGCAGGCTAGAAGGAGGGAGTCCCTGTGGATGCACAGAAGAAAGACAGCTATAAGAAAGACCAGCCATAACACGGAGGAATTTTCATTTAAAACTCCCTGATTTCCCAAACAATAAAATGGATGATGCTGCTACAGACCAGCTCAAACTTTCCTATGAACAAAAGTCAGACAACAAAGGTACTTTTCTTCCAAGAACAGGAAGTATGAAGAAATGTATATACACAGGGGAGCCTAGAAATACACAATGGAGAAAACAGGCATGTGTTTAGAATACGCATTTTTTGAAGGGATAGCTGCTTAAAGCTACACACAGCATGACATGGCTCTGTGTGAACATGGTTCACAGAAGGGAAGTCTGGGCTGTTGGCGTTGCAGCCATGCAGTACCTGTCTGGTGTCCTGGCATGGTGCAGGAGAAATACAGAAAAAATATAGAAGGGATCCCCATAAGCTTGCTGAGTAAGAAGCTACCTAAACTGAAATGCAGGAGGAAAATGTGGACCTGAAAACTCTATGAACAAAGGTGCTTGAAGTTGTATCTAGATAGACTAGGTAACCTGGGGACAGGAAGAGAAGAGAGGGGGAGGGGAAGATAACACGGTGCATTTACAGTAATTTGTACTTATGCTATCTACCCATGGTTTGGGAAGCATGGACTCCAGTTTGGGAGTTGAGGCGCTTCCTTGCCTGAAACAGACAATTTTTGTGGGGGAGTGTGACCCTTCTGGAGGTATCACAGAGGTCCATGTCAGAAGTTTTTAATAAAAAAATGCTAACTACAGTTTTGTGGGTATTACAATCTCAGGTTCTTGCATGAAAACAAGGGGATATATTAAAGCAAGTGTACAAGATACCAGATCTGCCCCAAAAACACCAGCAAAAAGGACAATAGACCAAGTGCTTCAAACTTCTGTAACAGGAGGCCTACTATAGTGTGTGCATCCTAGGTAGCACCCACGTGATACAGGGTATATGAGGAATAATAAATTCCAAATCAGGCAAAGATAGTAAGCCCACACACTTACTTCTTTTAGTTCCATAGAAATACTTTTGTTCAAACCCTCCTTACTGGTTCTTTTCCATTTTGTATATTCTGCTACAATTATTTGTGAAGACTCAGTCAGAATAGTAATAATACTGAATGATGCATAAAAATTACATTCTATGCTGTTAGTTCAATGATTTTATGTTGTCTGTGAAATTCAGAAATTTTTCACAAAGGCATGATAGCTATCCTTTTCTTCAGGAAGAAAACTAGCCCCAGATTTAACTGAACAGTGCTCTTCACAAGTCTGCACTATGGAATAAGGGTACAGCTGCTGGTGGTGTAAGATGTATATACAATATACAAATGTATATACAAAATATACAAATGAAAACTTGGGGCATTGTTTACGAGAGATGTGGTGATGGTAGCTGTTTAAAATCAGTGTAAAGAATAAACATAAGGACAAGAAATGAGAGCTTGGATCAATCACGATTTCACCCCGCTGCCCACCAAACCCCCCCCAGTTTCTGTTCATTACCTACACCAAATACCACATATACCTTTCTGTCTGACTAAAGGTGACCCTCTACCCAGGTTTCTTGTTGCTATGTTTACATACAGTTTCAGAAGATGAAGTACTGCAGTGAAAAAGGCATATTGTCCTAAATGCATCATATAGATTGAAATGCCGCTGTCTGTGTATAAGTGGTGAAAATAAATCTGAGTAATATCTAGACAAAGCTACACTTTGATATATGAAGAATCCTTGTGGCTATGTGTTTATAGTATGATGAAGTCTAGAATGCCAGCCAAGAAAAATGCATTTTGCAGGTGGGCCTAAATCTTTATGCAGTTGTGATTTTTAGCTAACCTGTCTGTTTCCATCATGGGGCAGCTTCAAGACCATAAATACAGAAAAGTATTGACAATATAAGTCATTCCTTTTTTCTAAGTGGCACAGACGGTTAAAAGAGACTTTACTTACCCCAGACAAGGACAATGTATCTTAGTGGAATGAAATACAGGATAATGGTGAACACGGAGAGTGCAACAATTGCCAGCCAGCTCAAGAATGGGACAGTCCAGTTGAATGTACTAAAAAAGGAAAATTAACAAAAGTTAGAAATGTGGTCACCCAACAGAGACAATAAAAGTACAAATAATGGGCAGGACAGAGGGAAAAGCACCAGTTCCATCAGCAAGAACAAACTGAAATTACAAATGGATACATGGATGCTGTAAATCAGCTGACCTTGGGCTTGGACTCACTACCAGTGGAAACCAAAATTGCTCCTAGCTTCACACACCTCCTGTTGAGTGTGCACATCTCAAGCCCATATTCAGGAAGCGACTTTAAGGCTTATCCAGTTCCAACCCCTTGCCACAGGCTGAGACATCTTTCGCTAGACCAGGTTTCTCCAAGCCCTGTCCAACCTGGCCTTGAACACTGACAGGGATGGGGCAGCCACAGCTTCTCTGGGCAACCTGTGCAAGGGCCTCACCATCCTCACAGGGAAGAACTTCTGCCTAAGATCTCATCTCAGTCTCCCCTCTGTCAGGTTAAAGCCATTCCCCCTTGTCCTGCCCTACAGGCCCTTGTCCAAAGCCCCTCTCCAGGTTTCTTGTAGCCCCTTTAGGCACTGGGAGCTGCTCTAAGGTCTTCCCTTCTTGTCTCCAGGCTGAAGAAGCCCAGCTCTCTCAGCCTGCCTCCAGAGCAGAGCTGTACAAGCCCTCACAGCATCTCCATGGCCTCCTCTGGACTCCAACAGCTCCATGTCCCTCTTGTGTTGTTGCCCCAGAGCTGGATGCAGGACTGCAGGGGTGTCTTCCCAGAACACAGTAGAGGGACAAAATCCTCTCCCTCGACCTGCTGCTCACTCTATGGGGATGCAGCCTAGCACATGGTGGGTTTCTGGGCTCAAGTGTACACTGCCTTATCTTTACTCTGCTTTATTGTAAGGAAAGTGAAAGCAGTTAAAGTCTGAGCAGGGATCTTTTCCTCTGCCTGACATTTACATGCACTTCCTGACCGCGTCCCCTTCTGTCCTGGGGGTACGCTCAGGAAAAGGCAAGTGTGTGGGTATGCAAAGCTGGAAATTCATCCATGCACCAAAGGAGAGGGTTAGGGAAAAGGAGAGTGCAGAACAGTCTGTCCTGAAGACAGACATAATGCAAAAGCACTGAATGAAGGAAATAAAACAACTTTGAGTGGGGAAAAAAAATGGAGAAAAATGACAGAAGAAGGCAAAAAAAAGGAGGGAGTGGAATAAGATAAAGTACACTGCAAAGAAAAAAAATATCTTCTAGATAAAATAAAAGAAATATTATTTCTTTACGGATAAAGGAAAAGAACTTCTGGGATCCCATCAGTTTCAGGACACTGCCTTTCCAAGAAAGCCCCAGATAAAAACATCCTCATCAAGGTTCCCAATCTCTATGCTGTGATCACTTCACTTTGTAGAGTCTGAGGTGTGACAGAGAGGAACTGAAAGCTGAGGAATCTTGAAAGAGCTACACTGCAACTCTCCAACCTCTGTGTGCAGGAGAGGGAGGCCAGATGGCCTATTTATATGTATGTCCCACGGGAACACTGGTTAAAGGGAGCTTGGCTCAATGGGATTGTTCCATGAAGGCACCACCATGTCGAAAGTGTTGCATGACATTTATCCAGAAGGAAAATGTGGCTTTGGCTCTAAGTAGTCTGATGATACTCTTTAAAGTATTATCACTAGCTACATCCCCAATCAGTGTGATTACATTATTTTGGCTTCTCTGGCTGAATAATTGCAATTATCTGAATTGCTAGCCATATTTTTCATAATGAGCTCTGGCTTCCTGTGTTTATTTGTCTTCTTTTCTCCCTGGCAATTTTGACATGTCTCCAGAGTGAACATTATGTTAGTGTCACTTGGTGCAGGATCACTCCCTTTCTCCTCAGGGGACACCTGCTCTTTTCCCCTCTTCTGCATGCATTTGGGATGAACAGAAGGTTGAGGGTCTGCTCATGTTCCTGTGACTCGGCTTTGTGCAATGGATCACAGACATGCCATGTGTGGGAATACTGGCTCCTCACTTAGCAAACCTCCTTATGTGCTGTGTTAGCACAGCACTCAGTACAGGTTTCCCATTATAGTTTTAGGAACAAATTACAAAGATTTATAGGAAGATTTGGTCTCATTCAGTTTAGAAAATTCTGTTGCTCTCATCTGGTATATAATAGAACAGGACCTACTTCCAAAATGCACAAGTAGAAAAACTTAATTATCAAGACAACTTCCAAGAACAGCCTTTTGATAAAAGACTTATTTCAGACACAGGCTCATTTTGCTTGCCTGGAAAAGTGATGCAATATAATGTGCTTGCACCTGCCTGCGCTGCTGTGAACATGGCTGTCTGGAAGTGTCCTCATGGGAGTGCTTCTCAGGCTTTCCTGTTAGGGACTTTGCTCTTAAATGCAAAAAACGGCAACCTCCTTGTGAATCCTGATATGCTTGCCATTGTTGACAGATTTGGAGGGAAAAAAATTATGCAGAACAGCAAGACAGGTGATCCTCCTGTTTCCTATAGTCTGACCTTCTCCATCAAGTTTCTAAAGCTCACTTCCAGAAGGTGGAACTTATTTGGGGGCCATACCCTTTTCACAGGCTATAGTCTCAGAGGTGTGAGACACCAGTGTGCTGCAGATGGCACCAGCAATGGATGAGGCAGGTGCCTCACACTGCTAGATCTCACCCAGAAGAAGGCAGCACATGGTTTTAACTCTCCTGTAAGATGTGCTGCCTGCACCAGTGGAAGCTTTACAGCAAAGCCTCTTGTGGAGGTTTTCTAGCTCAGCATGGCTCCCTGCTCATCTCTCTACCTGCCCCCTCTACCTGCAGTGGAAAGGTGGTTGTGAGCATACTGCTCCTGATATCTTGCCCACCGAGGATGAGACACTCTTGGCTTTTGCGCCCCAGAAAACCAGCATCACAGATGATGGCTGGAAGATGTCTTTCTGGATCCCTTCTGATCTCCAGTAATAAATCTTACACTGCTATTCACTGACCATGGCAAAACTACACCAAACTTCCTGTGGTAAATCTCAGAACCAATCCTGCTTAAGGCCTAAATTTATTGGCAATTCTTACATATCAGGTATGCAGTGTTACAAATTACAAACACTCTAGGAGAAAAGGTGTTGCCAATACTTCCAGCAACTGAACATATATATGTACATCCTTAAAATCTGAAACCCCTATTTAGCTCTGCTTATTTCCTTTATCAAAGATGCATTATTTATTATTACCTTTAAGTAACGGCTGTTAGGTCTCACAGCAAGTTTCTGTTTTACTTCAAAGCCTTCTTTATAATTTTCTTCCCCCCAATTTCTGTATTTCTAAATTACAAAATTAATATGACAGAATTTTCATTAATTGAGGCCATCCACAAAGCAAAGGAAATATAGATGAGTTTTAACAATGTATCATCAAAAATTGGAGTTCCCCACAAAAAAAAGGAGTAAAGGCTTAAAAGTACTAAAGTGTACTAAAGGTACACTTGGTACTTCAGCTGGAAAATGACATGAATAGTTTTGGAGAGCAATACAGCACCTGTGTCAGCACTTACTTCTTGATTCTTTCTCCGAAGGAAGCCACTTCATCAAGGATATTCTGGACACTGATACACACCTCTTGGATGGCATAAAGTCTATTCATAAATCCTTTTTTTTCACTGTCCTAAAGAAAAGTAGTTGAATAAAAAATTTTCTGACCGTAGGAAAAGGACCACATATCCATCAGCTAAGTTTCAAAAGTGCATGTGTTACATATTCATCTAGAAGTAATTTGTAAAACCTGGTTATCAGAAATTTTCTTGTGTGTTTGTGTATACTTACAGTAAGTATGATAGAGTATATGCTGAGCACCACACAATTTTGTTTGTCACTGCATTAGTTTCTAAATACGTATTTCAGTAAGCCAGGTGTCTGGCTTATGGACATGTTGAAGGTCCCAACCCCCTATGTTGTGCACCCTTTCAAGTGGTAAGAGACAGAAGGTGGAATGGGAGCAGTTTGTCAAAATGCTGGTCCTTGTGCTGCTGTACGCACCAGGAAGATGAACAGTCCTTGTGGGAGGCGCTGAGTGAGAAACCAGAAACACCCCAGCTCTTACAGGGATGATCCCCTTTGGCTCCATTCTGTGTTTAAGTTGTCAGATGTACCCATGCCCCCATCATCATTTGTTCTACTTTTCTGTTTTGCTGTTGAGCATACTTGCTTTCTCTCTCTCGCAATTTTTCTTTTTAATATTCAAATGCCACTGTACAGGAAATACATTGGAGATGAAACTCCAACTACCTTTACAATACGGTTACCTCAGCCCATGCTGCAAAAGCATATAACAACTCAGCCATGGAGAAAATGAAAAATGTAGGGAAGGTATTATAGTAAGAAGTAATTTAATTACCTCCTTACTTACTCAGGGATTCTACACATTGTTGGCTTTTAATTTACAAAGCCATCAATGTATGTTAATGTGAAAGTCTAACCATAATTTCATTTTTGTTAAATCTATCAAGAATTTCTGAGTTTTTTTCATAAACAGAATGACCCTTTGTCCCTCAAAAGCAGGAACCATCCTCATAAAGATGTTTTCTGGGGTCTTTGTCCTCCTTTCCGCCAACTCAAGCAGACTTTGCATCTTGGAAGAACCCAGCAACCTACTGCCTGGGTACACCAATGTGCTCCATGGACCATTCCTCAGCTGGGCTTTGTCCTGCTCCGATGACCTGTTCATTTTTTCTCAGAAAGCTATTCTATTTCTAAGCTTATAAAGGCTGCAGCATCAAATGCACACAGAGCCAACAGTACTCTCAAAAAAAACATTGTTACATGGGGTTTAAATGAAGCGTCACCATGGAAAAAAAATTACAACTTCTCTTCATTTTTTTTATCAGATTCCATGTATGCCAAAAATTTATGTTTAACATTTCCAATGGATTGATGTTATATTACTGCATTTAGTTTGAATTTGATTAGTGTTTTCTCAAAATAAGAAATGGAAAAATAAATATTTCAAGATTAGCAAAATATTTGATAAAAAAGTAGTTCAACATCTTGCCATCACAAACCACACAATACAACAGTCTCTGTAACTGACCTCAAAGTCCAGCACCCAAGAAATTAGCATATGTTGTATTGAACTTTTATTTTCTTCTCCTGATGCTTAATTAGCAAACAGTATGTTGGTCCACTTCTATCGTTGCCATTTTTGCCATCTTAACAAACCAGATTGGCTGAGAAAAACATCATTTAGTGTTTAATCATCTAAAGTTACTTCAGCAACACTGGTTCTGCAACTATGTTGTCAAGATTTCTTGTGAAAATGTTGGAAGTGTTTAGCTACAGAACATAGACTAAAATATACAATCATGAAACAGAGAGAGATGGCAGAACTATTCCAATGACTGATTAGAATTTAGGACCCCAAACACTTCAGACTCGGAAAAAAACACCAGTTTCTCAGGCAACGTGAAAGAGCTTATGGTTCTACATTAAGGTTAATACTTATTCCTACCATAAGAAATATTTTTGGGTTTTTTGAGGATGACCATAACCACAACACCTGATATCAGCTCCATCCAGTGCTGCACAGCAACACTGAATTATTTGTGAAGTTGTTTCCTTAATATTTATTACATGCTTGAAGCCTTGGGATGATGCCATTGTCCTCAGGTATACATACAGCTTCTAAAGAGGTGAAACATATACCCAGCATGTTTCATTTGAAAGAGATACTTGTTCTATTCCTTCATGTAAAACACATAGTTCCAGTACTGGAGAAACATGAAAATAAACTGTTTTCTCATATGGCAGAAGTGAAAAATAAACCATACAGAAAGCACAGGTATTTTTCTGCTTTTCAAATACTATACACTTTGCCCCTTCATTTTCACTTAACAGATTCTGCCCTTTCTGTAAAGTTATCTTGATTTGTAATTAACTTGTGTGAGAAAAGAGCTATGTCATTGTGACAAAACCAGTTCCCTTTGTGACATTTCCAGAACTTGACTGGTAGTACATTCAGACATCCTGATACTGTTTTTCTTTACAAATATTTTACAAGACAAACTAATACTTTTTTAAAAATACACCTGTTTTAAATCATTGCCCAAAAGAACCCTACAAAAACCTCAAAGACAGAGACAGAGAAAGAATCATTACAGCCACCCCCTCTCCCCTGCACCTTCAGAGCTTAAAGAAAATTTGTTGACATACTCTAAGGTAGGAATAGACAAAACAGAGGAAACAGGAGGTGGTCAGAAGGATCAGGATTTGTCTTTGCTTAAACTAATTCCACATGCCCCACAACTATTAGCTGGTTTTTATTTCCTGATCCAAAGATTTGTGGAAAAAAATAATCTGGGCTAGGGAAAAGCTGTACTTACTTTCTCCCAGAAAGATGCTGTGTTAGCAAATAGAACATATATGCCACTTTGAGCAAACCTAAATTCTTAATGATCCATTTTTCAAACACTACTGGTATTTCCTTTCCAAAGAAAGATGGGCTGTAACTGGAATAAATTTCAACATTTATATGGCTAGAATGCCAAGTTTCTGGAAATAATTGCCACTTAAATAGTGGATAAAATTTATTATACAAAGCTAACAACAGCATTATTACTATTTAATTTCCATGATTTGTTTGTTTGCAGTAGGCTTAAGGTATTGGAAAAGCAAGATGTTTGCTAAGGGATGGCTTTAAACATAAACTGTGAAAGCAAAGTCAAATTGATGTTGATAGACTGACTTGAATTTACAAAACTGAATGAACCAAAAACAAAGTCTGAGACTACATCCTCTCCTCCTTCATAGGAAATGTTAGATTATAGATTGATATACTGATTGGCCAATAATAATACTTAACTCCTGCATATAATAATAACTCCAATAATACTACGTAACTGATTTTCAGCTATAATCATATTTTACATTTCGTGAAAACAAAGCAAAACAAAGTAAATTACTTCCTCTAGACTATGGAGTTAATTCACATGAAACCCTGAATACAACCCATGTTGTTTTAGTCTCTATTCAGGGGACTATGGTTCTAAACCCATGGTAAAATATGATGATTTAGGAAAGAATTGTAACTCTAACCCCAAAACCTCTCTTTTCCCCAAGTTAAGGTCCATTTACAAAACAAAGTTTTCAAAAGATGGGGGAAATATATAATCCAGTGTCCTGGGTTCAGCTTAAACCACAACAGCCAGACTCAAAAGTGAACTTTGACAAAACTGATGGAATTATACCAGCTAGAAAAAGAGCTTTAAGTGAAAGAAGACATTTTTAGTACAGGGAATAAAACTCTGAACATTTTATGGTGGATAACTGTCCTACTAATAGCTGCTAAGCTGGAGAAAAAGGCACAGATCATAAAAACAAAGTGACAGGAGAGTTTCAAGAATAGAAGGACATTTTGAAATTTTAGGAGATGCCATCTGGAAAAGACAAAGGATCCAGATGGATCTTCTGGAAACATCCTTCACTGACCAGAGGATATGAAACCATTGCTGAGAGCAAAAGTGTTCACCTGATATGCTGTACATGCTGTGGTTCTGTCACTTGGCCACCAGAAGACACATACACTCTTGACAAAAACTGCAGTTTGCTTGTGTCATGCTAGACTACCTATAGCCACACAAGTATAGCCCCACAATTATCTGTGAGGAACTCCTTTAGGAACAAAATTGTAGATTATTATTATTTGAATAGAAGAGTGCTGCTTCTATGAGGAAACACTGCAGATTATTTCAACTAATAATTGGCCACCAAAGCAGAGTGCATCCATAGGCACCCATGTCATCCCTCAGAATGAATCTTAGCCACACACAGGGCTGCAATATCCTAGTAGACTTCCCTATGGAGGCTCATGATGTAGACCCACAAGCGTTGGTAGGAAATGCCTTAGCCCTTTACTGTCAGGACTTATTAGTAACTCCCAGGAAGGGCATGTAGATATTAACTGTTGAATAATGTCCTACTGTTTGGTCACTGCTCAAAAACCTGTCCCTGGGAATTAATGATCCTAGCTATTACCTCCCAGACTATAACCTCTGCTTCCTGGGAAGGTCACTAAGAAGAAGATAGCAAGCCAACACTATTCCAACTCTGGACACATTTGATGTCCTCCAAGTCTTCTGAACGCCTACCAAAAGGCTTTAAAACTGGTGATGGATACTCAAGTAAGCCAGTATTATATGGAAAGAGGTCAGAATGATATTGCTATTTTAAAGCTAACTGTAGAAGTGTGATCATGAAGAAAAGCTGAATGGCTTACAGGATCTGGAAAAGTGCATCAGATGACCTCCTCCATTCCACTGATAAGGAACTGAGAAGATCATGTTTTGATTGCACCTCCATCTCAAAGGTGGCCACATGTGGAGTACCATAACATCTAGTCTTGCCACCTTTTAATTGAAAAATTACAGGAAGACTCTTGGAGACACTGAGACCTTTCTGTGGGACCTTACTGATTTAGAAGTTTCCACCCTTTCAGTAAGTCACCTTGTAACTCTTACAGTTATTTTAAATAGTTACTGATGGCATGCCAGGCAGACAGCCACCAGCCTATATTCTCCCCCCAGCAAAAGAGAAGGCCTGGCTGGTACTCATACTATCCTGAAATGGAACACTGGGAGGAGGTTTCCTTACAACGCTAGCACCAATTAACACTGGACATTGAATGGAAAGGCTACATACATAACCAGAATTGAGCTCTGAAACTGTGGGCTTCACTTTTGCCCATATTGCCCAGAGAACCTATGCCTGCCTCATTCCTGTCAGTGTTCAAGGCCAGGTTGAACAGGGCTTGGAGCAACCTGCTCTAGTGGAAGGTGCCCCTGTCCGTGGCAGGAGTTTGGAACTGGAGGAGCCTTAAGGTCCATTCCAACCCAAACCATTCTCTGATTCTATATTACCTGGCACCCCACCTTCTGTCACCACATTTTTAAGACACTATCAATTGTTTACAAATGCTCAATATATCATCTCTAAAGTCTACCTGCTAACATAAGTCTTTATGTGTGCATGCAGAATAGGTCTGAAAATAATTGCTTATGCCTGAATGGAAATTAGGCTGGGGATTTTAAAATATGGAGAAATACATATAATTATTAAAAAAGTTGTTTTTTACAAAGAGAAACAATGTTTGTCATAATGATTTTTAATGAAAGAAGTGCTAAAATGTTATTGTCTAGTAAGCATTCCGTATTTAAGCCAGCAGAAAGTACAAACCATATAAATATGAGGATGAAATACTGAAGATTCACTGTTTATGAAGACACCATGCCTGTGAGCATGCATATTACAACAATCTGTTCTTCCTCAAACACACACTAAGAGTTGATAAAAATCATTTTGAACCTTCTGTGACTTTTTGGCACTACCACCTATGTAACAAATTAGACTTTTTCATGTGTAATGAACTGCTGCAGTGCTAGAACATAAATGTAAAATCAGAAAAAAAAAAGGTCAAGAACTACAGTAATAATTCTATGGGAAAAGAAGATATTGCAAGCCTATTACAAAGCAAAGAAACACTTTAATGTCAATTCTTACATAAATACTTATTAAATTGAGATTTTTTTTGGCCAGTGCTTTTTGCTTTTTCTTTCTCCCTGCTATATTCCACAGTATTGTCCAATGCTGTTTAAACGTGTTCCTTCTTGATGTCTCCTTCACTGCACATTTTAATACTGTAAAGATAACACTCCAGTAGAAACACAGAAGTTATGAACATAATAGAGCCAGTTAATGGCATTACAAGCCATTTCATTGAAGGGCCATCTAGTGGGGGGAAACAAAAACTTTAATTTTCCTTGTGTGATAACTTTTTGGCTAATGATAAACCTTTATGAAGTGTTCATTTCATAAATACTCTAAACAAATATATCACTTGAAAAAGGTGAAAGCTTGTTTGTTCATGGGACACGTTCATGGGACACATTCATGGGCAAAAAGTCAACAATGCTAAATAATGCCCTGCTTTTCTTGACGTTATTCGGGAAGGAAACTTAAAGAATTAAGGCACTGTGGGAGTAAGCACTGGGGTAATGAGAATCCATCAGATGCATCTACTTTATGTTCGTCTTTGAAAAACCTGAAATTTTTGTCTCAGCTGCCTCTTTCCCCCTCCCTCCCCTTCACCCTGCTCTGCTGTATTTAAACAAGGAAAGAGAGAGTTTCTTTCTTTATGTGAGACAGAACTAAAATGGTGTTCAAAAGTGATCACAGTAATATCCCTCTTTTATCCAGCCACATCAATCTCATCAAACAGAGACTACGAAAGAAATCGTTGTATATTGTCCAGCAGTTTTTTGCAATACATAGTATAGAATACAGTCCTGAAGTTCTACTAATGAGCAAACTTTGGCCACTATTTTCCAGTTGGATCTGTAAATTCCTGTAGTTCTTAACAGTGTTTACCCTCTATCTATGCCGAATGCAGAACTGAAATGAATGTGTTCACTAATTCAATTCTTTAAGTTCTGTGATACATATGTGAGGGATGACAAATCAAAAAGTTAAATCTCAAAGTTCTAATAGTACTAACATTAAGGAATGATCCTGCTAGTTCTATGAGAGTTATTTTAAATAAGAACAGCCCCACTATGGAAGAGCCTGGAAGGATCATGGGGTTAGAACAAGTCATACCAGTTACTATAAAATTCTGTATTCAGGTGGGGGCAAGAGACCGGAGAAACCAGAAAGCGAATGATGAAAGGCTGAGGTTAGTGAAACACCTGCATTTTTGAGATGCTTACCTAAATCATAACCACACATATTTATTGCCCAGTTGTTACCAACAAGAGCCTCATCAAAATAATGTAGTGCACTGTTTTGAAAGTTTAAAGTAGCCTTAAAATTTATCTTTCAAAAAATATCCATGCAGCTGACATTGATTGATATAAAAGGAAGATTATGGAGTTTTGCTGGCATTAGGAGTTGTTTAAAATTTCTGTTGCAGTTCTGAAATACAATGGCTTGAATTTAGCAGGTGTAAAAGTTAAATTTGATGTATTAGTGTATGTAGAATATAATTTTAATTTTCTCCTTGTGAAAATTACAGTAATGATAAACATACATCTGGACAGAGGCTGAATATTCAAGATCAGCTCCATACTCGGCTAGGACATTATCTATGCATCAAAGTCTGCATTTACATTTACTCTACTGTGTCTGGAAGTTTCCCAGCCCTGTATTGACAGAATATTATGATTTTATAATTCTTATATGAGTAAGTCATTCACCTAAACAAAAAGAGGTAATGATTTTGCACTAACTTATCAACCAGACCTGGCAAGCCTAAGCAACAGCATCTGTAACCGCTTCCTCTGCCAAAAGACCTGCATTTCTAATGCTGGACTACAGAACTGTCACCTCAGAAACCTCAGAATTGTTACCACCACTATATGAACTGCTGAGAGAAGAGCCATTGGAAGGAGTTGAATTATGATCTAAAAGATGATTCAGTACTCCAGACTTAGACTTCTATTGCAGAGTTAACATGAACTGTTCTCTAGAAGTGTTCACCTCAGGAGGTGGAGTGTGCTCTTCCTATCACTAGCTCTGCTACTTCAGCTCAGAAGAAAGCCTACCATGTCTACAACGGGAAAAACAAAGTGATGTTCCAGAGACAATACATGCATAAATACATGTTTCAAACAGCAGTTACAATTATTCGAGAAATCTATCAAATATAAATCAATTAAAGAAAAAAAGAAAGGAAGCATTTAAAAAACACTCATTTTTTTATATATAATTTTCCTGCATAAATGTTCAAGCTGTGCTTTTGGAAAATTATATAGTGCAGAAAAATAGTTTGGTATCTGAGGTAAAACAATATAAAAAAGAAGAAAAAGGTAGCACCTAGAAAATAACCCTGCAAATATTCTGGGGGAGCAGTAGGCGGGAGTGAAGAGTGCACCAAGAATTCTGGGTTCCTTTTGGAGAAAATCCAGATAAAAGTCTGAAAAGACTCCACCATGTGCTTATTTTACTGAAATAGGGGGAAAAAACCCACCCCTCTTTGTTTACCAGGAAGTACTGAAATTTTGAACAAGATCTAAAGCTGAGCCATCTAGTGAAGTCAGGATGAGTCCATGAATGTACAAAATCACAGTGAAGGGTAATTAGAAACAATGTTTTAATGTCTAACAGACTACAGTAGTCTGTTCTACATTAATTTCAAATCCACTTCAGCAAACTAATGTCTTAGAAGGAAAAAAAAACCCACATATAAATGCTGGACCACAGTAAATGACACTGACTGATAACATTTTAAGAGGTGCGCACATTCTGGTAGTGTACACAGTCTGCAATGCTGAAAAGAAAAAGGTAGCTCGAAGGCAAATATATACACAGATGTCTACCTCTTTTTTTTTGGAAAAAAAATGTAGTTAAAGCAAAATTTTGATTGTGATATCTGTTAATTTACAATAAAATACATTGTAGAAGAAGCTACCAGACCTTGTCTTCAGTCACCTTTGGTGAATTTACTTTTAAGAAATAAATAATGAAACTTGCTAAGTTGAATTATGAATGGAGATGCTGTAGAAGGAAAAAGGAAAGGAATGCATTGTTAAAATCAAGTACAAAATCCAGATGATTTCTGTAATTATGGAACAGCGGATTAAAAAAAAAAAAAAGGCAGGAAATTTGTTGTTCTTCAGGCAGTATTAACTTGACCACTCGTGACATAGGACATATACTGGATCACAGATGATACTATTTCCTCAGTAGGGACTGTAGTGACAGGACAAGGGGTAATGGGTTAAAACTTAAACACAGGAAGTTTAGATTGGATATAAGGAAGAAATTCTTTACTGTAAGGGTGGTGAAGCACTGGAATGGGTTGCCCAGGGAGGTTGTGAATGCTCCACCCCAGCAGTGTTCAAGACCAGGTTGGACAGAGGCTTGGGTGGCATGCTTTAGTGTGAGGTGTTCCTGCCTATGGCAGGGGGGTTGGAACTAGATGATCTTAAGGTCCTTTCCAACCCTAACTATTCTATTGAACTCTGATTTTTACTAAATCCTGCAACCAAAGACTCAAAAAAATAGCTGGGAGACCTAATTTACAGTAGATGAAAAATAGGCATTCCATGGCATTTACCTGCCTTCTTAAAAAAAAACAACAAAACAGAAGTATTTTAACATGTCACCACGTGGTGTGCATTTTACCACCTTTTTTCTTGCCATTTCTTAACTTACACACCACCTATTCAAAAACTTCAAAATACCAAGATCTATGATATGTAAATGCAGGAAGAGGAGGGCTGGAAAACCTGCAGGGAATAAGCCTGACAGCAAACTAAATAATCACTGGTGTTTAGCAATTCAATTGATATCAGGCATTAAGCAAATGAATAAACAAGACTGAATCTAGAATGAGCAAAAGGGTATCCAACAGCATTTAGCTTGAAAAAGGGCCAGAGGCTCCCAGCACATGAGGGATGTGGAGGTGTTGGAGTGAGTCCATAGGAGGCCACAGAAATGCTGCAAGGGCTGGAGCACATCTGCTTGGAGACTGGCTGAGAGAGCTGGGTTGGTTCAGCCTGGAGAAGAGAAGGCTCTGGGAGACCTTGGAGCAGCTTCCAGTGCCCAAAAAGGGGCTACAAGAACCCTGGAGAGGGGCTTTGGACAAGGGCCTGTAAGGACAGGACAAGGGGAATGGCTTTAACCTGACAAGAGGGGACACTGAGATGATCTCTTAGGCAGAAGTTCTTCCCTGTGAGGGTGATGAGGCCCTGGCATAGGTTGACCAGAAAAGCTGTGGCTGCCCCATCCCTGTCAGTGTTCAAGGCCAGCTTGGGCAGGGCTTGGAGCAACCTGCTCTACTGGAAGATGTTCCTGCCTATGGCAGGGTGCTGAACTGGATGAGCTTTAAGGTCCCTTCCAACCTAAAGCAGTCTGTGAGGAAGAGCTGTAGAAAGATGTGGAAAAGCGGTAGGAAAGCTGTAGGAAGATGCAAACCATGATGTGCCCCTGTTTGAAGAGGACTTATGTGAACATGGAATTATTTTCAGGAGAGAAAACAGGAAATTGTAAAGAGAATTGGAGACTACCTCTCACTTCCTAAATCCCTGATCCTTTCCTAACATTTTTCACAACAAAAACCAGAGATCAATGTAAGATGCTATCAACTTCAAAGGTTTGCTGGCACAGATGCCTGTGAGCTGTGCCACCTCCTGTTCCTTCAACTCCACCACTGCTCTCTAATTGAAAGTGTTGTATAGTGCATGATGTCTAACAAGGTGCAGTCTGTTTAGAATAACCTACTTTATTCCTATAGGCCTCCATACTAAAAAAACCCAACCAACCGACCAAAACCCCAAACCCAAAACAATTAAAAAGATTTTCCTCCTCCACCTCTCCCACATTCACAACTTGCTTTAGTGGCACTCAGAAAAGCATCAACCACCAGTCACAGTGCAAGAATCCAATGACAGTTCTCTTCTTCAACTTTCTGCAAACAGTCTTTGTATTATCTATTGTTTAGCAAATAAAATTTAAATGCTTTTCAGCCTTGGTTGCAAACTCAGTACCCATTTGCAGTCCAACAACAGCAGGGAATAAAGCTGCCATTGTTAAATGTCTTTTTTTTTTCTCCTGTGTGCCTGCTTTCCATAGATCTCATTATTTCTCCTGGATCTGTACACATTGTCATATCTAGGGCACAGTGATGCTAAGTAAACAGGGAGAAGGCTGTGAAATTTTTATCATCACTGAAACAACTGGCTGGAAGTTTACACTGTATTTAACCTTTTTCCAAAGGAAACATGGAAGAGAGCATGTGCCATTCCTCTGGAAGAGCTGTGCTATTCTAGAAGAGCTGTGCTATTCTAGAGAAGCAGTTTGAGATTAAGCACACACACTTGAGGTATTTAGGCTTTGTTGTACAACAGTTATCAAAAGAGACTGCAATACCCAACTGTATTAGATTAAATCTGCTTTTTTTTTTTTTTTTTGTAAAAGATTCGTGTGATATTTAGAAATACCCAGACCATACTACACTTCTCTGCTATTAAACTTGTAGGAGGATGGCTCATGCAAGGCACAGTATGGACATATGCCTGTGCAAAAACAGAATGATCAAGAGCAGACACCCACAGTTCCTAATACCTTATACAAAACTTTTGAAATGATTTCTAACAAAGTTCTTTAGGGAAAGCAAATGACAATTTACATTATGCTAAAAAAAAATCTTTTAGACTGTTCCTAAGAAAAAAAAAAAGGAAGCTAAAATAACTAGGCAAGGAGAAAGAGGTAAAACAGCAGATATATTTCAAAAGATTGATAGTAAACTATCATAAAAGTTGGTATTAGACCTGATGTTTAATATATTTATTAATTTAAATCAATAAGATGGAAGGTTGAAATGCCAATCTCATAGGTGACAGAATTACATAAGGAGGTGATGTCAAATGTCTGAGGAATGAAACAAAGTTAGATTAATTACTATCACTAGTGGTTTAGCTTTACTTAGCACCACTATATAACCTGATGAGATAAAATTCATGGTAAAAAATAAAAAAGCAGATCCAGAAAAAATGCAGACACGAGCTATTAAAATAATGAACATTGTAAGAGGAAAAATTAGATAATGAGCAACAGAAAGGACTAAGGCATTTTAATTTACACAGAAGATGAATTAACATAATCAAGATATTCAAAATAATGAATGGTTTAGAGAAAGTAAATTGGGACTCTTAATTACTCTCATAAGGCATTAGGGAGAAATGTTCCAAGAACTTGAAAGACAGCAGAGGTAAAACTGATAAAAGCAAAATTTTTTTCCACACAATGCAAAACTCACTGGTGGAACTCGCTGCCAAAACAGCATTAATAAGAAGAGCATAATAAAACTAATAGCACAATTAAGCACATACACCATCTTTTTCCCATGAAATTATAAAAATAGTGGGTAGAACAACTATCCGTCATTTCAGACAAAATTATAACACAATTAAAATCTCTTGTGGAACTCAAGCAGGAGTTTGAGTGACAACAGAGAACAAAAGTTACTACGAAAATGAAGAGTACACAATGCACATACCAGATGAAACCTTTCCTGTTTATTATTTGAGATACTTGCATCTTTGTTAAAATGTAGAGCAGTAGCAGGAGAACAAGAAACCAACTGCTGATATCATAGCCTAGGGAAAAAGTACTGAGGATTGCAGTCCACTGCTTGCTACAAAGGACTGCACAGATATGCACACATACAAAAAAAGTCTCCCGTTTTTTCAGCTGAGCCATATAGTGAAAATAAACTTCAAAGAAAGTTTCTGAACAAAAATGGCCACGTGTTTTCCAGCTACAGCACTGATTTCTTCTAGAAGAAAAAACCTTTCAAATTCTACTTTTGGCTAACCATTTCCTTCCCAAATGAATAAATAGTTAATTTTACTGTGTTTCCTCCAGTTATGGACATGGGGGCTAAGAGAACACATGGCATGCCTATGGTTGTAACTCTGGTCACTTACATCAATACTTATGTCCTAATAGCTATTTTAATGTTTCTTTCTGTTGAACTCTGCCAATCCATGCTTTGGAATAGAGTAATTTTATTACATGGTTGTACAGTAGCATGTACAAAACAAACATGTGAAAAGATCTCCAGGGCTCTTGGGGAGAGAGGAAATCTGAACACCTTAAACCCAACCTCAAACTGAAAATCACCTGAGAACCTCTGCTTTATATATATAAACACAACAGCATTTTTCTTTGAGTTTGCTTCCTTTTTGTTTTTACGATAGAAGAGTTCAGAAATCGGCTACCAAGTCAGTGCCTCAGAACTTTGCTGGAATTTCTACCTCCTCCTGAGGTACTGAGATTCACTCACACATGGCCTCTGAGCTTTGGAGAAGATGGCATTCCTGAATATGGAGCTCCCACACGGCATTGTACTGTACTGCCTCAGCAGCAAAATCTCATCTCCAGAATCTCATTCTCTTTTGTATTGACTTCAGTGTTTTTGATTCCCACGTGGTTGAAAATGTTAACGTATGGAATGGAGAATATTAATACAGTACTAACAAGGTTCAATCAAAATGGGGGAGGGTTGAAGTGTGTAGCATGCAAAGCATTTCCCTCCAGTACCTGGAAGCAACTGAGAGATATCCCAATTGCTAATGTAAAGGGAAAGTATGGAAGATTTTGTGGCAAATGAGGATGGCACAGCCTGAATAGGCACCCTCCTTCCAGAGTTGTGTTTGAGATTGCTCCCCACTGCAGGGAGATGGCTCAAGCTCTTTATTAGTTGCAGTATTGACATTAGTAAGTGATAATACTATTAACAATTTAATGACCATTGCTGTTAAGACATATTTTGTTGCTTGCCCTAGGAAGGGCAGGTGAGACTTCTTGAAGCAGAGCCAGGGGGTTCCCAGTCAACATCCCCAGAGGACAAATTCACCTTGAAGCAGGGAGCAAAAAACAACTGGCTGCACCAGAGAAGGTGAATGAAAGAAGTAAAAAAGCATTAAATAATAATTTATCATAGAATCACAGAATGGTTTGGGTTGGAAGAGACCTTAAGGTTCAACCCCCTGCTACAGACAGTTCCAATTGCCTGCCACAGACAGGGACACTTTCAGTAGAGCAGGTTGCTCCAAGCCCCATCCAACCTGGCCTTGAACACTGCTAGGGATGGGGCAGCCACAGCTTCTCTGGGCAACCTGTGCCAGGGCCTCACCACCCTCACAGGGAAGAACTTCTTCCTTTTACCTAATCTGAGTCTACCCTCTTTCAGTAATTTATCAATCACTTCTGAGCATGCAAGGTTACAAAGCAACTAGTTAAACCAAAGTAAAATGGGAAACACTTCTCAGAAAAGTAGTATAGAAAGCCACCTCTTCACAGCTGGTAATCATTGTTCTTTTTAATATTTCATGCAGAGGCTTTATTTGCCCTCCTCAGCTGTTACCATGTTGTGTCTTTTGTGTGTATTTTGTGAGTGCCTAAAAGATCCTTTCCAAGTAGGAGGGTGCCACTATATACAGCACTGTGTCATTAAATGCAATCCCAGCATCAGAGGGTTGATACCTGCTCAATGGCAAAGAGGCTATTATTTATTGCACTCTTCCACTTAGTTATTTTTGTTTCCAACTTTTTTATAGTTCATTTATGTGGTACAAATCCCCTAATTGATTCCAGTGACAGAGTTGCACTAAGCTTTCCCCTCTCCAACTTGCCCAATATTATGTAGCAAATCATAAGCATCTTAATTGAAAAAGATACATATTATTAAAAGAAGGATCCAAATTATTCACCTGAAATACTATTAAGAAGCAATATGTTTTAATGTCATCCACCCCATTCGATATTCTATACTGTCACTACAAAAGTTACTTTCAATAAATATTTTAAAACCTAGCCACCATTAATGTGGTTTAAATAAGACATAAACCTGTAAAATAACAGCAATAATTACATGCTGCAAATTATACATAGTTTATGGTGGAGGTAATCTAGCATATCTAATCACAGTTCCAATTTTCTCCTAGAGCATAAGAGTAGGAAGAATTGCACATGGAAAGAAGGAGAGAGAAGGAAGAAAATAAAGGTTTTCTAAGCAAAAAAACTTAGCAAAGTCCTAAGAGCAGGCAACCTATCTAGTATATCATAGTATATAAATGTGTGCCAGGGCTCAGGCTATGCTTCTGCTTTCTGTCCTTACATGCTCTGCTAGGATACAACTGCATAAAGATATTGATAGTGCCCAGAAGAATCGTAGAGTATCTTGATGGTATTGACATCTCCAAAAGAAAAGAACATAATGTGTGTTGTGTAGTGAGAGAGTGTTGCAGTGCTCCCCATCCTTGACTAACCCTTTTGTAGATAAATGATGGAGAAAGCAAAGCAGGATACCACTAGAGCATAACCATAGCAGCGTTTCTGCTGTTTAGTTTCATCTTTGAGGAAATATGTCCTTTTAGACTCTCTGGAAGTCATTACAGATCTCATACTTGTAAATGGAATTATTAAAAAAAAAAAAAAGAACATAATGTAAGATAGCACTTGACTGCAGACTCTATTATTTATTTGTTTAAGTTTCTTTTAAATGGTAATATTGTATTTTGTGGCAGTTTTTCACATTCAGATTCTGAAAACAAATTTCTCCAACTCTCTTCAGCTTCCTGGGAAGGTGACTGGAGGTACTGAACCCATCCTAGATGCCCAAGTCCTGATACTGATTTTGGAAACCAAGTCTTAATTGACTTTGTAATCCAGTTTGGTCAAATTCTTTTTATCTATTTTTAGTACATTTTTATTTTAACCTTGGATCTTCAAGCAATCTGTTGTGAAACTACAGGCACCGGATGTTTCTGGCCATCCTTTCCTCCCAGAGGAATTGGGAGCACAGATCACATAGGGTTTGTGAGCTTCAATGCATTTTGTGGAGAAAAAAACCAAAACACCTTGTGTACTGATCTGTATTAACTTGGCCACAAATTCCAAGTTGCTGTCTGCTTATTACCTTAAGAGACATAATTCATGCAAATTATACATTCGAAGTGTCCCACAAATACAGAGCTCTGCAGACAATGTCCTTGCAAGTCCTTCATCCATTGTCTTCATCTATCCCAGTGAAATACATCATACAGACTCTTTCTTTTATCCTCTCTGCCTCCTCTGTACCTTTTCCCCTGACTCACTCTTCCCATATTTGTTCAGAGTTACTCCATTGTGCTTCTCATTATGAAACAGTAATTTCCTAGAACTATTAATACTTGTGACAAATAATACCATTCATGGACTTGCTCCCCCAGGGTTTTGACATAGGAGAAGAAATATTTAAAGGAAGGAGAAAAGACCTTTCTTTCTCTAGCTCTGGACACATGGATAGACTGCTGAATCTTAACAATCTGAAATCATACATTAAAACAGTAGTCACATAATCACAATATTAAAATGAGAATAAAGAAGAAAATTCCGTAAAACATTCCTGCATGCTTGATATCCCTCAAGTAATACTTGTGAATGACCTGGAAGAACAATACTTAAACTATTTCTTTCCCCAAACAAACTTTGACGAAAATAGATATTCCAGTGTCCTAGTTGTCATCAAAATGTGAATTGCAGAGCAAAAATTAAAGGATTTCGGGATTAGTGGGTAATCAATAACTTGATCCCCAAGCCACAGAAAAGAAAAAAAGCCAACAGCAAAGGAAGTTTCTTCTACCAATCTAACAATAAGAAATAAACAGTATATTGCAGGAAAAATAACTTAAAACCCCAATATATTTGATTCAAAAAACTCTCCAGGGTTCAGTAATTACTTTCTGTGCTTTATAACCCTGTAATTTGGTCATCTGGAGAAAGAATCTCACTTTGTTCTACACACTCCATAAAATCTTGCATAATGGTCTATTTTCCCTTGTATTTTAATGCTAATCTGATTTTAAAATGAAATAGTATTTCTTCAAACTCAATACATTATGTCTGTGGTGATACCTGAACTTGTTATCAAAACAATAATTTACAGGTACAAAACATGTTGAACTTTCCCTGTACTACTCTTTCAGCAGGCTCCCAGGAGGGGGTTGTGCTGTTCTTTGACAGAATCAATAGACACAATGCAAAATACCTGAATTACTAGGAAAGAGGTTTTTCAACAATTTTTTTGGGGGGAGCTTCAACAGCAGGAAGTGTTGCTCTGTCTCTGCTAGGTTTTGTTTGTGGCTTCTGGGGGCTACAGCCCATGGATGAGCAGTCCCTGATGTCTAACTGGCATCAGAAGAAAACATCCTCCTGGTCCAAACTGTTATGTTTTCCTTTCCAAGATGCCCAGTTTGAGGAACATTGTGCCTCTCTGTGCACAGGGGTGAGACCAATCTCCTGGAACAATACAACCCCCAAAACAGCATTTCACACCTTAAGGTGGCCTGTGTTTGTTTGGTAAGCTTTGCTGGAGCACAGTGTTAATTACACTCTTGATTAGATTATTTTGAAAAGAGCTTTTAGTCTCACTTGAAAGCAACTTTCAGTGGGCCATTGCAGTTCCTCTCCCTAGTCTGTGGGCACTGACTTGCAAAAGCAAACCAAGAAAATTACTACCTGCAGCTGTTATCTCAACACTTTCAGTTCATTATCAAACAGACAACATTTCATGGGAAATGAAAAAATCTTCAGCACTTTCAGGAAATGATATTTTTGTATTTATATGTTAAGACTTCAAAAATCAGCATGATCTTTTTTTTGTTTGTTGATTTTTTTTTTTTAATATCACGGTGTTAGAAAACAGCTTCTTCTGAATCATATTCTGAAGAAGGTGGGTGAAAAGGAATATACAACCTAA
Source organism: Melopsittacus undulatus (assembly GCF_012275295.1). Taxonomy (NCBI): domain Eukaryota; kingdom Metazoa; phylum Chordata; class Aves; order Psittaciformes; family Psittaculidae; genus Melopsittacus; species Melopsittacus undulatus. The sequence goes on from NC_047557.1 coordinate 79,505,079, forward strand.
CAATGTTTGAAAAACTATTTAGTAACAAACTGGCTCTTGGCCTCTAACATTATATAATGTGATTTCTCGTAATGCAGCTTCAAGCATTCCCAGAACATACTATAAAATCTTAATTTTTAATAGACTGTCCAGAAGCCACAATGAATGCTATACAAACCATTCCTCTATCAAAACGTAGGGGTGTGTAAATAAAAAATAGCTGCGTAAACTCCTTCTGGATCTTTGCTTTATGCTAAGTGTTGATCTAAAATATTCAGGCAGCGTTTGTTCGTTGAGAGTGCGAAGGAAAGCAGCCCTGGGTCTTCACATAATAGACAGCAAGATGCTTTGGTGCACAGAAACTTATGCAAAAATTTCAAATTCCTTCAAATTTTCAAATTCCTTCCAAAATTAAAAAAACACAACAACAACAACAACAAAAAAACAAACCAAACCCACCCCCCCTCAAAAAAAAGCCATACCAACTTACACACACAACAAAACAAACCAACCAAAGAAACAAACAAAAAAAAATAACCATTCCAACCACTAATTAACCTCCTACTCAGCAGCAGAGATGGTATTCCAAAGGATTTCTAGATACACTTTCCATATTGGTATTTAAAATTTAAATTACAGGTGAATTTAAATTAAAGGTGAACAGCTTTTCCATATTTCATTTTAAATTATAGCTAATACCATAAGTTAAAGGGCAAAACCACAGATGTATATTCTGAAGGTAGGAGGAATTTCACCATTTTTTTGTGTAAAACACTAAAAAGCACATCTGCTGAACAATAGATCTCAAATTACTATTTCTGATTGCAAGAAAGCTTCAGATTAGCAACAATGTTCTGAATTCTTCACACTGTTAAAGAAAAATAGAAAGTAATGCTTTTTCAATAGAACGTTTTTCTCTCAGAGTTCTACGCTACCTAGATGCTGTTAGGTATCTGTAACATTACATAAATGAGTGGTGTCCATTTTGTTTTTCTGAACTTGTTAGCCCTCAGAACAAAAACCAGTTTGCTAACATAAAATCTGTTTTTCCCATCCTGGACTTCATTACTTTAGTAATTGAGCAGGTCATGAAATGATAAAAAGAGAAAAGATTTAGGAGAAACAATACTTTATTAGCCATTTGTCTTGTAAGTTTTTTGAGATGTATGAAAATACCCTATATATATTCCTTGGCTCAACCACATACAAATAACTTACCAGTAGAATCAAGTCAGTTGTCAGTTATGCAAGTTTATTTTTCCATGTGCTATCTCAAGATAAGCAGGTCTGCAATATTAAATTTCCACTGACATAACTGTGCATGAATTCTGATCTGATTTAGTATTACATGGTGCAAAAGGTGACACGTTTTCTTTAATATAGCCCATTAGAAAAGGAAAGGAATTGCCAGTGTATGAAACTTGAGGAGTTTGCTTGAAAGACTTTGGGAGTTTGGGGTCAACTCAGTGGAACAGTAACTTGCTCAACTACCCCAGGCACTAAGCACTGTGACAAGCAAACATAATACCTGGTGTAGTTACTCAGACAATCAATAAAAACACTGCATTATCAGACTGCTACAGCTGTATGTTAACCTATCGTATTACCTCAATGGCTCCCAAACCAGTCAAACATTCATTTGCTGATCATGCAGATAGTACAGATACCACCCAAATGTTTATGTCACATTTAATACTAAGCCAGAATGCTGAAACAACCATTTACTCCTTTCCACATTCCATAAATTCTAATTTTTGACCATACACCAAAGACTACATCCAAAATCGTGAAACGACAAAGCCAAATGCTCCAAAATTACAATATGTGAGATTTAAGGTAAGCTCTGCACATGCCTGCATCATGGACGATCAGTCCATGCCTACTCCCCAGCACATCTCCACCCAGCACTGTGTGTATTCTATCTGTCTTCTGATGTATATCCCAGCATCCTTGCCCACACTCCTGTCTGCCCAGCATCCAGCCACCCCTGCTCCTTAATTTGTCTCTACATTGTTTTTTGTCTACACCTCTCTCTGTGTCCCTCCTCTTGCTCCCTCAGACTCCTTGACTTAGAACTGCTCTTACAAGGCTTGTGGGTGGGCATTTATTCCCTTGATGTGCACCTCAACATAATAGTCAGTAAATACGCTGAAAATCCATTTCTTTTGCCAGCACTGGGCTCCAACAGTTGACCTCTTATGAGTCCATGCTAGGCAGCAGCAGCTGATGTCCCAGCCCCACTAAAAGGATGCTCTTTTCCACCATAAAGCACAGCAATTCCAGATAAAATGTCATGGCAATTTTTTGCAGTTCAGCTTAAAATTTTTCTCACATTTCACTGAAGTCAAAGGCACACACCTAGCTTAAAAAGTAGATTTTTGAGTTGTGTGTGTTGTGACCCTCAGCATAAAACCTCAGCTGAAAACCCAGGACATGACATGCCACTCATTTTGCAGAGAGCTGCAATGATGGACACGGTCTTCTCTCACAACATCACCTCACTGGTCCTTCATTCTCATTCACAGACACTGTGGCAGCCACATATCTGCCACCACGGACTGCGCCCATGCAGAATTCATCCTCATGCTAGTACATCTCAAACATCACTTTTCTTCTACCAGGCTTCCAAAGTTCTCTTACCCATTACTCTGTGCTTTCTGTGGGACTCAGATGAAGAATAATGTATTATGGACTCTACGTGTTGCTGAAGAGCAAGTTCAAATGGCATCTTTCTAAAACAGGTGTTTGGTGCTGTTCTTTAGAAGGTTAAAATGGGGAACTGTGGAGAAACCTGGAGAAATATTCAGGTCACTAGCAAATACTTAGATACTACATGGATTGCTTAGAGTCATAAAATCCTAGAATGTTTGGGTTGGAAGGAACCTTAAAGCTCATCTAGTTCTAACACTCTACCATGGGGAGGGACAACTTCTACTGGACCAGGTTGCTCCAAGCCCATAAAACCTCATATTGAGCACTTGCAAATCGCAAGTTGCTAATGGCAGCAGCTTAAACAGACTATAATTCATCGTGAAACTAGGTTAAAAAATTCTGTTAAATAACGAAGAATGATCTATTCTCACCACTTTTAAAGCCACATAAGAGTTGGAGACCTTTGGAGCTCAGGAGTAAACCAACCTGAACATGTACAAAGGTTTCAAAGAGAACCAGCAGTAAAAGTTTTTGGTTGTTTCCTCAACACTCTTAATTCATCTCCCCTGAGCCACAAAGAAGACCGTACAGATGTTTTTACTATATACCATTTTATAAAGTTACTTTTTGAGGAGCTAGTTGAAAACAAACCTTTGCTTGGTCTCAAAAAATTTCAATCTGCTTAGTTAAATTAAGAAATAATATTCAGGGTAGAGGAAACCTGTAGGACAAAATCATGTCATACTCTGAAGCAGCTAACATAATTAAGACATATTCTTCATTTGATTTAATAATTCATTGAATTATACTTGGATTACTTAATAAATGAGGAACATTACCCACACTGTATTAGTCACAGGTAAAAAAATCCTATGTACATGGATGAGTGTAATTCATTCAACAGTTTTTAGACCCAAAGTCCCCCAGGGATCATCTCACACATACACCTCCTTGAGTGCCAAACTTCATATATAAATCTCAGATTCTGATGTCAGTAATACTCATTCTACTCTGCTACTTTTGACAGTATTTCAGGACTTCACCAGCATGAAGAAGTCTGATCTCAGTAAAACTAAGCTGCTCAGAAGGCTGTCCAAGTCACCTGTCTTCAAAGCTGTACACTTTGATCACAAAGCATATCTCATGCTCCAGAATGAGGCAGGGTGAAAACTGCTCTTTGTGGAAGTTCTGGTGCAAAGGCTCCACACGATCCAAAGTACATCCTGACAAAAGTGACTTTGGGGTGATCCAGTGATCAGAAACAGCCACAGCTGATACCCAGTGTATGCATTGAAGCAGTCGACATCATCATTCCTTCCTATTATGCATGATTTTGATAAAAATCACATGCTTTCTATCACCACCTCTATATGAATAACTAAGCTGAGCTGAACCCAAACTGCACTGACAAGTTTGACCTCTGCAGCTATGTACTGTAGATTGCCCCGTTGTAGGCTTGTTTGATAAGTACACATAGCCTAGCTAAGCTTTTAAGGGACAGCAGTTTCATATGAAGTTACAGTTTTCACTGAAAGCTACTCAGTTTTAATTTACAGTTGGTATTTAGGTGCTACATTCATGTAGAATGTCATGGAATCAAGCTAAAGGTGAATCTATGGATTTATTCATTCTAGAGTTTTCTCCTCACTCCACTCTCTATTTCTTTATAGTTTTCCTCCCATTTATTTTACAGGAAACAACTGCCACTACAATAGACTACAATTTTCTCTGTTACAAGATACAAAAATATAGCCTACATTGGAGTTATCTTTCTTCCTTCTCATCATCTTGGCAAATGCAGGGCATGTTTCTAAGACAGGCTAGGAACATATCTTGGTCTGAAAACAAAGTTGATACTTCTCAGCAGGGATGGTTAACAGCTCTAAAATATAATTTAATTTGACTCAACTATTGTTCATTATAAAAGCTTCTAGTTATCTTGAAAGGTAGTAACATTGACTCAGAACTGCAAAGAATTTTCCAAAGAACAAAAGTCTAGAGAGAGTAGTCAAGGGCACAAATGATTTGAATATTTTGTATTAATAAAATATTATTACTGTTAATAAAAAGGTAAAATAAAATAGTGCTCATGCCATGCATCTTCTTCCACTTAAATCTGCAATAGTAGCATTGCTCACTGGCCCAATTCTGTGGCATGCTGAGGACTTCCCAGAAAATGCTGAATTGAGATTCTTTGTGATCATTTGAAATCTTATCTGGAGCTTGTTAAATGGGTAAAGCACTTCTTGAAAGACAAACAAAAATCCTATACACGTAGATTATGCATATTGACCACTACATTATTATAACATAACTGTGTGAAAATCCTTTTGATAGCTTGTTGATGACTTCATGCAATTTAAGTGACTATTTTTTGCTAAGATAGTGCATAAGCCAGTGTTTAGAAGGGAGACAAGAAACAACAAAAAAGAGACAGGAGTGAAATTAGATTAAACTGTAAATCTGTGGTTGGCATAGGTTTTGCAAGCAGTACAGAACATATGGAATGAAGAATCTAGTGTCATTTCTTGGGAAAAAAAGTATTAAATTATGGACAGTTTTTAAATACATAACAGGACAAAGAAATAAAAATAGGGGAAAAAGTGTTCAGCTGCTAAGCACCACTTTGTGACTGATATAAGAAGTGTACCTGCTGTCTTATTAGGCATACTGTAACTGAACATGAAAGTTAATATTCTCCAGTAAAAAAACTAAAAAAAACCCCAAAACAACTTCCTGCTACCTTAAATTGACAGTCCCGTCTACTTTAACAAACAGCACAAGGTGGAAAAGAAGTCAATAAAATCCCTAACAATGTGGTAAGTACTGATCCACCTTGTCAAATTCCTCTCAGTATTACACGACACTAATATTCATAAACCACATTATTTTAACTAATTGCATACACATGAGCATTCATCATGCCCAGTTTATTACTCTTGTAACTGCAATTTTGAGTTGTCGAGCAGCGTCCCTTCATCACATGTCCCATAACTTACATCAGTGCATGCCCACCTGGACCTCATCAAGTAGCCAAAAAATTACCCTTTCACTGGGAGCAAGTGACTAATATCTAAGCTGGCTCTAAAGAAAGACACTTTTCATAATCACCCAACAATCTGCTAAATGAAAACATATGGATAAGCTTAGGTAAAGCCTGCAAGGGGTCTTTACTGAATGGAAAACATGTAATAGACTATTTACTGTTAAGTCCAAAGGTTACAGTACTAATAGCTGCCTTGTGATTATCAGGGAAAGCAAAGACACTGGCCATGGTCAGATATCTGGGACGTGTTTTACATACTTGCAACATATGCTTCAGTTTCAATTAAAGTGAGGCTTTGGCACATTTATTAATCTTTTTACTTTTATTGCATTAGAAGACCCATTTACCTGAGTTTTCTATTATAACATACGAAAAAAAAAGAAATAGGAAAAGTCAGAGGCAACTACCACGTGGTGTTACAAAACATACACGTTTTCTCACAAAACTCCATTTTGGACATGGCTTTAAGAAAACACCTATATGAAATAAAATCATAGGAAACTGCACCCTTCAACTTCAACAAAGAGATTTAAGAGGGACAGCAGTAGTTCACAGTATGTCTCATACATGCGAAAAGAAAAAACACCCTACCATTTTCCTACAACAAACAGTTCAGTCCTAATGATGTGTTGATGTTTTACAGTTTCACCCAGTGCAAAATAACACCCACCCACTGTACAGAGCACTGAATGTACATGGTAGTCCATACATGCTTACTTTAAAAAGTGTGATTTTCTTTTTCCATTCAAAGAGCATATTCAATCACGAGAACTCAAAATGTTTGCAATGATGAAGACAGCTTTGAATTTATAAAAATCAACCTAAACACCTTCTGTATAGAAAGACAGCTCTTAAAAGGGCTCACTGAATGCACACGGTAATGTCAGTACTCACTTTTATTCAACCTTGGTAACTAGGTGTAGAAATTTTTTTTTTAACTTTTGTGTCAATTTGAGAAAGGTGAATATTAGATCACAGCATTGAAACCTACACTGATATTTCTAACTGAGTATGTTTTGCCCGCCATCTGCTAATCACCTGGGAGCTTGGGAGGAAAAGAGAGGGCTGACCCCCTCCCTCATCTTCCCTTTAAAACGAATTTGTTTAGCATTTTCCAGAAAACACTATGCAGTAAGTCTATAGGCTGGCTTAAACTGAAAGCAGTCAAACACTACTCTTTGTGAGCTAATCACAGTGATTAAAATACCCAGGAATACACATGTTACTGGGATGATACTTTCGCACCAGCTCTAATAATAAAAGAGGGAGAAACTAGGGAAAATGGACTCAAATTAATGGCAGATCAGTGTTTATCAGGAAAGCCAGCATGTTAAGTTAAAATACAAGCTCTCCACAGATACATGACTGACCTTTGCAATAAATCATATATTTTATTGCCAGAAGTGTATTCTCATATCGTTTAGTGTTAAAAACCATCACATATGTGTTTTGTAAAAGAAGGGTTTTTTACTACAGTGTTTGCTGATTCTTAAATGATGTAGCTAACAATTTAAGTGATGTACAGAAGAATATCACATAATAACTTTCTGTCAATTGTAAAATATTTGAGCTGGCAATGCAATGAGCAAAATACTCCTTTTTTATCATCTCTCAGATCTTAGGTGTTAGCTAACAGAAAAATAATAATTCAGAGGATTAACTAATCACAGTGAATTTTCTGACATTTCAAATGCTGCTGCCAGCATATGAGTTCTTACAGTGGTATATAACTGTACATCTCAACTAGAAACAAAGGTCAAGAGCATAAATTAAGACGCCCTTCTTTTCTCCTCTTGAAAAAAAAGAAAAAAATCATTGCTGTACTACAACAGAAGTGTGGTAACATCTGTGAAGGTCAAAATCATCTGTATTTTAATTCAGAGTTCTTGCAAAATTACAATTTTTTCCCCCTTTTCTTCCACAAATATCACCTTCCTGGTATGAAAACACCAGCAACAATGGGGCTGTCTTCACTGTACTCTTCTCACCAGAAAGCTGTTCTGCCAGTATCTGCCATTGCTTCAGTGGTGCAAGGTCATTCTAATTTCTTTTCTCTGGCTTTTCCCTCTCCCTGGGGGACAAGCAATCCAAGGGGTCCCATGGCTTGGCTCAATAAGATGTGGAAATGAGCTGTTATTTACTGTGGTTGCAATCCTCAACCCAACCAGCTGCTTCCAAACAGAACCATGTTTGCTCAAATAACTGAATGATCTGCATCAGAATTCTGGCTTGCTGGGCCACAATGCCAACTTCAAATCAAGTGGATGTCTATAAGCATTGTGGTTATTTAAATGTCAAACAGCATGCAAGAAATTTCAGCCGTTCTTCTGGCAAGTAATTCCCTGAAAATTATACATGTCAATATCCCACTTTTAACCAGTATGGAGTTGCTATTGCTGCACCATTTTTCCCCTAAAGTGCAGCCCTATTTGTAATACTCAGGACAAATTTTTGTCCTTCAAAAACAGTTGTCACTGCAGTTATCTTCACAAGAGCTATCAAGCTCCAGACAGGCTGAATTATTTTTGTTCCTGGCAGAAAAAAATGGTCCAGCTTTGGACCAAGAAAAAAAAAAAAAAACACCAAGAAAAGCAGGATTTATAGTCCTCTGTCCTTTCCTGCAACGCACTGTAGCATTGTTAGGATGACAAACAGCTCCGTCCGATTTTCTGAACTAAAACACTTCAACTCCTTTTTTAGCTGTCTGTAAAAGTGTCACGTCTAAATTTTCTCCTCCCCAGTTACCCAAGTGCTAGGAAAGATAATTACCTTGTCATCTCTGTCATCCTCTTCTTCCTCGTCCTCTAGCATGTCCTCCACTACCTGCAGACAGAAACAGTAGTAGTTGTCATGATTTAAAAAGGAAGAGTTTTGTTCTGTCAATTCTGAACCTTTTGTAGATGAAAACTTTATTAACGTTTGAAATAAATGCACAGAAGGAAAATGTACAACTAGGAAAAAAACAGTTGATCTAGAGATTCAAATTCAGGAAAGTGTTGCAGCTTTAATTGACCTACCTTTGGGAATTATATACTGAAAACCCTTCCTGCACAAAATGCTTGCTTGACAGTTTAAGTATTTAAAAGGTAATTCAAAACTCAATGTATGATTATTTTAACTAAAGGAATCCTTTGCTAGCTCCACCGGTGCGCATGCAACACACGCAGATGCTTGCTTTCTTTTATTTACTGTTACCTACAGAAAAATGCAACGTTTAAAATAGAATTTACAGAATTCACCAAGAGATTTTTGAAGAGTACAAAACTTGGAATAAACTTATATTGGCTTATCTCCTTATGATCTACAACAATGATATATACCATAAGCTCTATCAGCATTAGCATTGTTTCTTGCTAGTGATTTTATACGATCTGTGCATATGATCTTATGCACATTCATTGCTAGCTCCAGTTGCTGTGTCTGCCTCTAGGTATTCTTCCATTTAAAGACTATTCAGTGTAACACTATCAAATAAACACATACATGCAATTCATTCTACAAATATTAGTAATTATTAATCACACCATAAGCATCAAATGAACCACTGTTAAATCTAGTTTACAGAGAGATTGAGTGATTTTCTGAGGTCAGAGACAGATTTTAACAAAAAACTCAAAAATCCCTCTCTCATAACACTGTGACCAAGTCTTCAGCCCACCCTCCGGGAAAAATTTTGTATTCATGGAATTGAAATGAAGTTGTACCTCTTTATAACCAGAAAAAAATGTGACACTTTAGATCATTATTTATACTTATTTATCATTATTTAAGGACTTACGAGGATGTAAGAACAGCCATAATGAAGGTCTGCAAAGATCTACCTAGCTCAGTCTCATATTACGGATGCAAAAAGTTTGAACTATGTACTGTAAAATACACATAAAAAGGACAAGAGAAGGAAAAACTTGTTGGTATGATACATTAATACTTGTGCTTGTTATAGATACTTGAAACCAGCTGAAATGAAATAGTTCACTTTGTTATATAGTGAAGCTACAAAAGTTATAGGGTACTTGACATTTAAGACAACACATTAAAAATAAAACTTTATGATCATCTCTAACAAACACTGCTGCAAGGATATTTTCATTAAGTCCAACTCCCTGTCCAAAAACTAAATGGACTTGAACACTATTCAAGAGCCAAATTCAGGCAAGAGAACTTAAAAGTGAAATGGGTGTGTATCAGATGCCTTTCTCTGAGGTAACTCAATCATCATGAAGCTTCCAGTTAATCATGTTACATGGGCACACGTAAGATGTGAGTGACACGTAGGTGTACTCAATGTGCATGTCTAGAAGAGCACCCTGCACACATGTAAGTCAACTGCAGAATTCAAAACATTTTTAGTTCCACCTGCTCATCCTTGACTGAACTCAGTCCCGAAATCTCTCTGACAATAAGCCTGGGATTTTGGAGGGGAAGTAGCCTCCAATTCTGTCTGCTACCTGCTCTGTCCTGAAACTTATAACCAAAAGAACTAGAAACACAAAGAAATGGTGAAGAGTTAGCATGTCCAAAACCCCAACATAGAAGCATGACCTAAACGATTAAGGAACAATTGCTCTTCAATTCTTTCCTGCGCAGAGAACAATTTTATCAGGAGCAGTATGACAACGGAATATTCCACAGCCTCTGATCTGATGTAAGCTAGGCAGTTATATGGAATTATAAAATCATAGAACAGTTAGGGTTGGAAAGGACATTAAGATCATCTAGTTCCAACCCCCCTACCATGGGCAAAGACACCTCACACTAAACCATCTCACCCAAGGCTCTGACCAATCTGGCCTTGAACACTGCCAGGATGGAGCATTCACAACTTCCCTGGGCAACCCATTCCAGTGCCTCACGACCCTTACAGTAAAGATCTTCTTCCTTATATCCAATACAAACTTCCCCTGTTTAAGTTCAACCTGTTACCCCTTGTCCCATCGCTACAGTCCCTAAAGAAGAGTCCCTTCCCAGCATCTTTTAGGCCCCCTTCAGATACCGAAAGGCTGCTATGAGGTCTTCAAGTAGCCTTCTCTTCTCCAGGCTGAACAGCCCCAGCTTTCTCAGCCTATCTTCACACAGGATGTGCTACAGTCCGTGATCATCCTCGTGGCCCTCCTCTGGACTTGTTCCAACAGTTCCATGTCCTTTTTATGTTGAGGACACCAGAACTGCACACAATACTCCAAGTGATGTCTCAAGAGAGCAGAATAGAGGGGCAGGAACACCTCCTTCAACCTGCTGGTCACACTTCTTTTGATGCAGCCCATGATACGGTTGGCTTTCTGGGCTGTGAGTGCACATTGAAGCTGGCTCATGTTCATTTTCTCATTGACCAACACCCCAAGTCCTTCTCCACAGAGCTGCTCTGAATCTCTTCTCTGCCCAACCTGTAGCTGTGTCTGGGATTGCTCTGACACAGGTGTAGGACCTTGCCCTTGGCATAGTTAAACTTCAAGAGGTTGGCATCAGCCCACCTCACAAGCGTGTCACAGAATCATAGAATGGTTAGGTTGGAAGGGACCTTAAAGGCCATCTACTTCCTATCCCCTGCCACCTCAAGGACACCTTCTACTGTACTGGTCTGCTTCAAGCTGTCTATAACCTGGCCTTAAACACTTCCAGGGTTGCCCTTCTGGGCTACAAGAGCACACTACCAGGTCACAGGGAGCTTCTCGACAACTAACATCCCCAAAGTCCTTCTTCTCAGGGCTGCTCTCAATTCAGTCTCTGCCCAGCCTGTAGCTGTGCTTGTGATTGCCCTGAGCCATGTGCAGGACCTACCTACCCTAAAACTTCTAAGGTGGATGATTTCAGTGACCCAGTTTACCAGCCACCTCCAAAAACATTAGCATTAGCTCTAACAAGGAAATGGTGAACTGAAAAGACAGGATGAAAATAAGCCGTTAAGGGCTTCAGCAAGATATAAGACTTCTTAAATCAGTTTTGCTACATGCAGAAAAGTCTGTAATTACAACATTATGTGACTGAAGCCCAAGCTATAAACCTGAATCTGTTGACTCAGATACTGCCTACACCTGGAGCTGACTAAACACACTAGGTCTCATACTTTTCAACATTAATAATCCCCAGAGACTTAAAGATCTCTTTATGTACATCCAGAAATTCCTCGTCTTGACAGGATTGAACAGCAGAACGCCTATCTCACATTAGCACTAAAGTTAGCATGGAGATAATTAGCTGAATTGGAAACCTCTAAAATTGTTGCAGATGATGGAACCTTGCTGAAATCACTTGCGTGACAATACCCATTCTAAATTATCCAGATAATAATACTTTAAACTATTTTTTTTATTTTTTTTTTCTTCCCCATCTAATGATCTCAAACTACTTTACAAGCTTCTAGAGAGTGGCAAAATGTTAACTCATTCAAAGGACATAAAAAGTCCTTTAAATTGCTTGAAGCCCAGGACTACCAGCTCCTCCATTCAATTTTTTTTTTATTCAAAAGCCACTGCCACTCTGTACTCCTGTTCTAGGTTACTCATATAATCAATTACATTGAGATTTGGAGTACTGAATTGTCTGGAAAGGAAAACAGAATTCAAATATTGCAGCAAAATAAAATGTAGTAAAGGTGATTCTATGCCCAAGATGCATAAATGATTCTTTATAGTATATGAAACATAGCCCATGCTTTCACTTGTCTTGAAATTCAAAAGGAATAGTTCAAAATAAAAATACAAACCCTGAACATTCAGACAATAGGGACACAATAATATAATTTATTAGTTTGCTATAACAAGCATTTCCAGAACTTAGACATAAATTAAAACACAGAAAGCAGACCCTTCATAATCATATGATATATGAGGAACTGGCATGCCAAAGCCTTACAAAAGCCATTTACTGAAGTATGATCTCTTTTTGCAGAATAAAGCATGGCTCTTCAAGAGAGGTACAGTGGGGCTGAGGAACAGATTTCAGTGTAACATTGTAGTAAGTATATTGTAGGAAAAAAAATTACAATGGATATTTTTCTCCTTTGATTCTGCCTCATTGCTATTCAAATAAAGTGCACATGTGCTCCTTGGTTTGAAGGAACACAGTAGTTATCAGATATCTATGTCAAGCATTGTACTTGAGGGAGGTGTGATGGAGGGAGGGGAGAGATGAGAATGGACATGGAACTGTTAGAACAAGTCCAGAGGAGGCCACAAAGATGATCAGGGGACTGAAGCACCTCCCATATGAAGACAGGCTAAGGAAGTTGGGGCTGTTCAGCCTGGAGAAGAGAAGGCTGCGTGGAGACCTCATAGCAGCCTTCCAGTATCTGAAGGGGGCCTACAGGGATGCTGGGGAGGGACTATTCATTAGGGACTGTAGTGATAGAACAAGGGGTAACGGGTTGAAACTTAAACAGCAGAGGTTTAGACTCGGTATACGGAAGAAATTCCTTACTGTTAGTGTGGTGAGGTACTGGAATGGGCTGCCCAGGGAGGTAGTGAATGCTCCATCCCTGGCAGTGTTCAAGACCAGGTTGGATGAAGCCTTGTGTGGCTTGCTGTAGTGTGAGGTGTCCCTGCCCATGGCAGGGGGGGTTGGAACTAGATGATCTTAATGTCCTTTCCAACCCTAACTATTCTATGATTCTATGATTCTATGGAGGGAGAGGAGAGACAAGGAGGACAGGAAAAAGTATAGGAAGATAAAATGAAACATTAGAGTTATTTTATTAAAAGTTCTGTGGTAAAAATCCTAGACTGTCTCTGGAATACTCACTCGAAATTATGCCTTCTAATAGATTGCTTGAAATCAAGTAGTATTAATCAAACAAAGGAAGGGCACTGGGGAAATCAGAAAGATCTAATGCAAGCAGTTAAAAGTGACATGACCTTCTGTAATGTCACTTGTCGCAGACTTATATGCTGCATATTGGTAGAAGATCTTGAAAGAACCTGTTTCTTGGTACCCTCCCTTGAATGCAATACTTATACGCACATAGACGGCCTCAGATAGAGCATGTCAGCTACTTCACTGCCAAAGAGTAAGCAGATGATGTTTAAATGTTGCAAAGTTAAGATACTTGCTGTGCAAAATAGCCCTATTAAAAACTTATTAATCAGAAGGAGTATGCAGTCTAATCTCTATGTACTGCCATTGCTCCTGATCCATTTCCACCCTTTTTGAGGAACCCAGACTATAAATAATCTGTGATTCATAATCCACAGGAGGCCGGAGCAACATCTGTTTTGCTGCAGTGGTGTGCAGTTATGTTATACCAGGTTAGCAGAAGCAAATATAACCACCACATTTGCATGCCACAGAAACCCTGTTTTTGTAGTTTCTGAGGAAGTCTGAGTCTTCTGAGGAAGCTGAAAATTAAGTGCAAATTGAATTTATTCTCAAGATGATCTATTGACTAACAAACAGCATAGGATCTCTGAGAAGATAATTAATTATTACTTCTAACCTCATTATCTGGAAATTATGGTGCCATCCTAGTTATGTACAAGCACATTGAATCAAAACCCCATGACTGCAGAGAACTTTGAAACACCTCCTTGTTGTGGTTTAAGCCCAGCCATGCAGCCTCTCTCTCACTCCCCCTCCTTTCTCTCTCCACTCCAGGAGGCATGGGGAGGAGAATCAAAAGCATGTAACTCCCACGGGTTGAGATAAGAACAGTCCAGTAACTAAGGTATAACACAAACCACTGCTGCTACCACCACCAATAATAATGATAAAGGAAATAACAAGGGAAGAGAATACAACCGCTCACCACCCGCTGATCGATACACAGCCTGACCCTTGCAGTGATCTAACCCTTCCAGGTAACTGCCCCCAGTTTACATACTGGGCATGACATGCTGTGGTATAGAATACCTCTTTGGCCAACTTGGGTCAGGTGTCCTGTCTCTGCTTCCTCCTGGCTTTCCCTCCTCCCTGGCAGAGCATGAGACTCAGAAAGGCGTTGGTCAGAGTAAACATTCTGACCAGCAACAAAACACATCGGTGCTATCAGCGCTGTTCCCAAGCTGAAAGTCAAAACACAGCGCTGCACCACCTATAAAGGAGAAAAATTACTGCTACTGCTGAACTAAGGATGCTCCTGAATCTAAAGACTCCACAGAAAAATGACACATTAAACTAAATCCCACTTTAAATGAAAGGTCCTTCTCTTAGTGTCAGCCTGTCGTTTCCCACACACAATGTGCAAACCACAAGTCACTTCATGCATTGTCTTCAAAGTTCTTTGGCTGATCCAACTTAAACACCTGCACAGAAGATAGTCTGATATCCCTATGTTTTAACAATACCAGATACATGTTTGACATCAATATGCAAGTTAAAGAAATAAGAAAAGGAGAAGCACTACCATTGCTGATAACCCTGACGAGTTTGCTTATTATTTTCTTTAATGTGAAGCAGTGCCCCACTACTTAGCACTTCTCTACATTTGCTTGTACCTTACTTGATATAGTCCTTTGAACATGAATAGGTGGTTTCAAATGAATAACAAAAGAAAAAACTTCTAATGCTATATCACATGTTATGGTGTCAAGATATTTGCAGATATTTGTATTTTCATATATAGGTATTAACATTCATAAGAAAAAAATGAGAGAAGGAGAATTGCTTCCAAGTTAATCACATCTTAGATGTGCAGTGAACATGGTCAGAACTGTGGTTTGGATTTCATGATAATACATACTGTCCAAACATAAACATCTCCTTACACTTGCATGCTGCTAAATTCTTTATGTGTAGGTAGAGTATAAAATTGTGCAATGCATACAGATTAAGAAGAATGCATAAAACCACCTGGGCTCTCACAGGTTATCTCCAGGTACTTCAAGTTGAAGCAAAAATGTGTGTCATCAATAAGACTGCTGCAGCAGCAGCTTTGTGCTCATTTTCACATGATGTCTGCTTCTTTCATGGAGCTGTTGTGGAGAAACTTTACAGGAGATACAGCTTAATTAAAATGCCCACCTTTTCATTCCACATTTATAAGGAAAATAAAAATTAAATTTACAGATTCTGATTTAAGAGTGTATTGTATTTGTAATACAGCTGATCTTGATTTATACTATTAATGTTTTGACCTTGGGGTATTCCATCTGCAGTAATCATCAAGATAACTGAGCTATTAGATGTAATAATTAGCGTGATAAGCTTGTGAGTAAGGTTAAATATATTGCAATACAGAAGACAGCAAACTAAAAAGAAAGGCATTAGTACTTTACTGCTAAAATACTTCCTGATTTTTGCAGACATTCAAATGTAATTATTTCTTCTTACAGAATGCATTTTGTTAGCTTATTCTGGGAAGAGCCCATATTGATATTGAGCCTGATTCTTAATAGGAAACGAGACTTTAATATGGCTATCAGATCATAGAATCACAGAATCATAGAATAGTTAGGATTGGAAAGGACCTCAAGATCATCTAGTTCCAACCCCCCTGCCATGGGCAGGGACACCTCACACTAAACCATATCACCCAAGGCTTCGTCCAGCCTGGTCTTGAACACTGCCAGGGATGGAGCATTCACAACCTCCCTGGGCAACCCATTCCAGTACCTCACCACACTAACAGTAAAGAATTTCTTCCTTATACCCAGTCTAACCTTCTGCTGTTTAAGTTTCAACCCATTGCCCCTTGTCCTATCACTACAGTCCCTAATGAATAGTCCCTCCCCAGCATCCCTGTAGGCCCCCTTCAAATACTGGAAGGCTGCTATGAGGTCTCCATGCAGCCTTCTCTTCTCCAGGCTGAACAGCCCCAACTTCCTTAGCCTGTCTTCATATGGGAGGTGCTCCAGTCTCCTGATCATCCTCGTGGCCCTCCTCTGGACTTGTTCCAACAGTACCATGTCCTTTTTATGTTGAGGGCACCAGAACTGCACACAATACTCCAAGTGAGGTCTCACGAGAGCAGAGTAGAGGGGCAGAATCACCTCCTTTGACCTGGTGGTCACGCTCCTTTTGATGCAGCCCAGGATATGGTTGGCTTTCTGGGCTGTGAGTGCACACTGAAGCTGGCTCATGTTCATTTTCTCATTGACCAACACCCCCAAGTCCTTCTCCACAGAGCTGCTCTGAATCTCTTCTCTGCCAAACCTGTAGCTGTGCCTGGGATTGCTCTGACACAGGTGTAGGACCTTGCCCTTGGCATAGTTAAACTTCATGAGGTTGGCATCAGCCCACCTCACAAGTGTGTCAAGGTCCCTCTGAATGGCATTCCTTCCCTCTAGCGTATCAACAGAACCACACAGCATGCTGTCATCGGCAAACTTGCTGAGGGGACACTCAATCCAATTGTCCATGTCAGCGACAAAGATATTAAACAAGACCGGTCCCAACACCGATCTCTGAGGGACACCAATTGCTACTGATCTCCAGCCGGACACTGAACCGTTGACCACAACTCTTTGGTGCGACCATCCAGCCAGTTCTTTATCCACCAAGTGGTTCACCTATCAAACAGATGACACTCCGATTTAGAGACAAGGATGTCATGTGGGACAGTGTCGAACGCTTTGCACAAATCCAGGTAGATAACATCAACTGCTCCACCCCTGTCCATCACTTTTGTAGCCCCGTCATGGAAGGCCACCAAATTGGTCAGGCAGGATTTTCCCCTAGTAAAGCCATGCTGGCTGTCACCAAGCACCTTGTTGTTTTTCATGTGCCCTAGCATGCCTTCCAAGAGAATCTGCTCCCAGATTTTGCCAGGCACAAAGGTGAGACTGACTGGTCTGTAGTTCCCTGGGTCATCCATTTTCCCCTTCTTGAAAATGGGGGTTATATTTCCCTTTTTCCAGTCATCAGGAACTTCACCTGACTGCCATGATTTTTCAAATATGATGGCCAGTGGCTTTGCAACTTCATTTGTCAGCTCCTTCAGGACCCACAGATGGATTTTATCAGGTCCCATGGACTTGTGTACATTCAGGTTCGTAAGATCTCGAACCAGATCCTCATGTACAGTGGGCCCAAGGTCTAGGTTTTCACAGTCCCTGCGTCTGCCTTCCAAGACTCGGGTGCTGCATGCAGAGCCTTTGCCAGTGAAGACCGAGGCAAAGAAGCCATTCAGAACCTCAGCCTTCTCCAAGTCCTATCTAGCCAGTTCTCCTGAAAGTTTCCGGAGGGGGCCTACATTGGCCTTAGTCTGTTTTTTAGCCGCTACATACCTATAAAATCCCTTCCTGTTATCTTTAACATCCCTTGCCAAGTTTAGCTCCAACTGGGCCTTATCTTTCCTAATTTGGTCCCTAACTACCCTGACAACATCCCTGTATTCATCCCAGGCCACCTGTCCTTGTTTCCACATTTTATAAGCCTCTTTATTCCTGTGAATTTTTCTCAGCAGCTCCTTATCCACCCAAGGAGGTGTCCTGGCCCTCCTGCTGCACTTCCTTCTGGTTGGGATGCAACACTCCTGAGCTTGTAGCACGTGATCCTTGAATGTTAACCAAGAGTCTTGGGCCCCCTTGCCCTCTAGGGCTATATCCCATGGAACCTTGCTAAGCAGGTTCCTGAAGAGCCCAAAGTCTGCTCTCTTGAAGTCCAGGGCAGTGAGCTTACTGCATGCTCTTCTCACTGTCTTCAGGACCTCAAATTCGACCATCTCATGATCACTGCATCCAAGACTTCCCTGGAGAGTCACATTTCCAATGAGCCCTTCCCTGTTGGTGAGCACGAGGTCAAGCAGGGCACCTCTCCTCGTCGGCTCCTTTATTGCTTGCAGAAGGAAGTTGTCTTCCACACAGTCGAGAAACCTCCTGGATTGCTTGTGCCGGGCCGTACCGTTGCCCCCACAGATGTCAGGGTGGTTGAAGTCCCCCATGAGAACAAGGGCCTGCGAGTGTGAGGCTTTTCCTATTTGTCTGTAGAGTTCTTCATCCACAGGTTCCTCTTGATCAGGCGGTCTGTAACAGATCCCCACAGTAATGTGTCCCATCACCGATTTCCCCTTAACCCTGACCCACAAACTTTCTGTTAACTGATCACCTGTCCCCAGACAGAGTTCCATACTCTCCAGCCTATCTCTAACATAAAGGGCAACTCCCCCTCCCCTCCTACCGAGCCTGTCTTTTCTAAAAAGCCTGTAACCTTCCATTCCAACACTCCAGTCAAAGGAGCCATCCCACCATGTTTTGGTGATGCCTATTATATCATAGCCCCGTAGATGTGCCCACATCTCTAATTCCTCTTGTTTATTCCCCATGCTACAGGCATTTGTATAGAGGCATCTGATCCGAGCTCCAAATGAAGCCAGCTCAGTGGCTGGAGCGGCTAGAATATTACTACATTGCTCAGAGGATTTATTATAGGTGCTGGCAACTGACTGGGTGTGTTGGGATGGAATGATGCTCCCTTCCCCCAGCACAACTAGTTTAAAGCATCTTTGACAAGTCTGGCAAGCCTCCCAGCAAAGCCACTCTTCCCTTTCTTTATCAGAGCAGTTCCACCAGCCTCCAGTAGGCCTGGCCTACAAATGTGGGCCCCATGTTCGAGACACCCAAACCCTTGACTATGACACCACCCTTTTAAACATTTATTAACCTGTCCAATCCTCCTTGCCTTTGGAAGGTCCTCCCCTGTGTCTTGGAGAATTGTAGAAAAGACTATCTGAGCTCCAGAACCCCTGACAACCTTTCCCAGAGCTCTGTAGTCCTTCTTTATACTCCTCAGGCTACTACTATCTATATCCCTAGCATCCACATGTATCACTAGAAGCAGGTAATAGTCCGTGGGACTTACTAGAGCAGGCAGCCTCTCCGCAACATCCCTGATCTGTGCCCCAGGTAGGCAACACACCTCCCTTGCGACCGGGTCAGGCCGACAGATGACTGCTTCTGTCCCTTTCAAGGCAGAGTCCCCTACTACTACAACCCGCCGCTTTTTCCTGGCAGCACCAGTAAAGATCTTCTGTACCAGTGCACTAGCCGACTGTTTCTGATGCAAGTGCATTTCCTCATCAGCCCCCTGCAGGACAGCAAAGCGGTTCTGGGTGGGTACAGCAGATTTAGGAGGAAGCCCCTTGCTTTTAATTGCTCTCTTCCTCCTTTGGTTGTTTTTTTTTTTTTGTTACTAATTCCCAGCTTCCCTGATCAACAGCTTCCTTCCTTCCTCCATGAGTTAGAGGGGAATCTTGAGGCCCCTGTGCTGTTTGGTCCTGGAGCAAGCAGTCCTGCTTCCTCTCAGCTTCCCTGACATCTTGAAGCTTACTGACAGCATCCCGCAGCTCAGCCACCTGCTGGAGGAGGACCTCCACCAGGGAGCAGCGAGCGCAACCCTACTCATTCTGCACCTTTCCCTCACCAGACCAGTGCAGGCACTCTCTACACTCCAAGCTCTGCACCGCAACCTCCCCACTTACCGGCTCTGTCTGGGTGCCTACGCTGGCCACCACCGGGGCGGCCGGGGCAGAGCTCCCAGACCGGGCCCTGGTCATACGGCGAGTGCTCACCATCCCGCTCGCCTGCTCGCGCGAACTGCCGCACAAACTGCCTCAACCTGCTCTGTTTGCCTGCTCCGTCCGCCGCGCTCCTGGTCGCCACGCTCCCTGAGTAGATTTTTAACCACTCACAGTTGGTGCCCCTCCTCCTGTCTCTGCCCCCGGTGAGTCACCTCCTCGCAGTAGCTGAGGTCTTTGCAAGTCCTGTCAAGGACTTGTGGCTCCCTCCTCAGTGGCTCTTGTCGCTCTGTGGTGAGGTTTCTGGACGCTGATCTCCCCCAGCTCCGCTCCGGTGCCACAGGCGTCCTTTCTCAAGCCACCCCCCTCAGCAAGTGACTAACAATGGTCGCTGATGGCCGGTTTGAATCTTCCACCGAGCCTCCTGTCTCCGCCCCCCAGTGAGTCACCTCCTCGCGGGAGCTGAGCTCTTGGACAAGTCCTGTCGAGGACTTGAGGCTCCCTCCTCAGTGGCTCTTGTCGCTCTGTGGTGAGGTTTCTGGACGCTGATCTCCCCCGGCTCCGCTCCGGTGCCACAGGCGTCCTTTCTCAAGCCACCCCCCTCAGCAAGTCAATGGATGCATGCTACTGATTATAAGTAGTTCTGTAATATCAACAACAGAATCTTTATTTACAGTATTTCTTACCAACATGCATGGGCAGTAAATACAGTTTATTATACAAGAATATGTAACCTTTTTCTTCTTGTCACCTTTATATGCCCTCAAAATTCAGTTACCAATGTAGTTTAGACGAGTCATTTTTAAAGTAAAAATGGCACAAGTTATAAGCCTTTTTCTCTATAATTCTTTAAATATTTTTTCACATTTATTTTAGCTCTTTCTTCTATTTACATAATGCACTGTGAACTGAATATTAGATGTTTATTTGAATTATGTCTCCATCTAAAGGCTTCAATGTGTATTGTACACTGAAGTGTCAGATCTCAGAATGCTTCGTTTTTAGTTCAGCAAAACAAAAAAAAAAATATTCTTTGCCTGGCCAAATTTCAATGGCAAGATTAATATGCAGGACTATTAAAAGTAACACCTTCACTAAATGTTGTGAGCTGGAATTCTTGGGCAAGACCTCACAATAAACTTTTTAATAAAACGACAAATTATTAACAACTCGTGACAAGTCTAATTAACAACAAAATAGCTCAATAATGATTTTCACTCTTATTACTACTTCTCTTCAAAAAGCTTTCAGATTCTAATGGAACCAGATACAGTTTTCTTATAGAACTGTGTTTAACCACATAATTTTAAGCTTCTACGTGTGATACAGTCAATTAGATACAAATTTGGAGCTGACAAATTTTTTGACAGAAAAAAACCTGTATTATGTATTTTAGGTGACAATATATGTAATACACACTATTATTATTTCAGTTAATATTTTTCCAGGTACTTTCCAGGTATTGATACATTTTGGTAAATACTATCCCAAAGTGCAGTACAATCCCAAAGTACCGAAAGTCCAGGCTGAATTAAAATGTGCTAAAGCAAAAGAAAACTAAACCAAAGACAAACAAAAATCTCATGTGACTATGGGAATTTTTATTGGAAACTAAACTGATATTGAGTTATATGATATTATTTATACTACAATCTCTCAAATGATATTTTTTGCCATGTAAATCTTGATTTAAAAAAATAAAAACCATTAAAACAGTCTCATAGAAAAAAAAATTCTCTATGAGCTGTGAACTTTTATTTTATTTTAGATGCCTGAAATATTGGAAGACTGTATTTGAAAAAATGTGGCAAAACTTAAATTAAAGAGCCAAGTGATCTATGATAGAAAAAAATCCAGATTTTTTAAATGCTGGAGAACCCGAGGTTTTGATGTTTTGTCTTCAGGTGACCAAAGCCAGCCAAAATATTCCAATTCTGTATTGCATTTGGATTTTGTAACTGTTACTGGAAGGAGAACAGCCACATAAAGTTTTGGCGAAGGGTTACTCCATACTTTGATACTGTATGTAAACCCCTGACATGGGAATTATAACTGCAGCACAGCCTCTTTTAACTGGAGCCAAGATAATCACTTGCAGTATCACGTTCTATTATGCTGCGGGAAAGAAACACTTTCTGCCCAACTTATGTCTTTATATGGTGTACTGTGTGAATGTTAAATTAGTGCATAACGCATTTAAAATATTTATAGTACCAATATTTAGTTAAATAACCTTTATGTAAGATAAATGTTGATTTGTTCATTTCTCATTTAATGGCAAATTATCAAAAGCATGTTTCATAAAGATAATTCTCCATTTAAATTCAGTAGGCCATTAAATATTAAAATTATGTTTCTGATGCAATCTAGAGCAAATTTGTCCAGCTTCAGTGATTATTTGCACTCATAAAAATTAGACTTGATTAATAAAATTTAAATGCTTGATTAAGCTGACATTTTCATGTTTCTTTTCTGATTTATTAAAATAAAAAGCCCTGTCCAATAATGGGGTACTCCAAGGTATTTTTCCTTTCTAACTATATGGATCATACAGAAAGAACGAACTGCTGCAGGGAGACAGCAGTGGTTCTCAGCATATTACTTAATACCCAGGCATGTGTTGGCAGCGGTCTTTGTGCTCTGACAGTGCCCACACAGAACACATGGGCAAATGATCACCTCTTTGCAAAAGTCTTTCTAACTTATTTTGATAATAACGAATGGAGAGCAAGTTTGTGACAGATTAATTTGGCAAAAGCAAGGCAGGCTGCATGTTTTAAAGAAAGACGGTGGACTTTGTTGCACTGTTCAGAGAGATTTGCTGACTCCCATCTGCCTGCAGCAGAAACTGAGAGAGAGTCACTTTCTATTTTGAGGTGCAGAGGAGAACAAAAGTTCAGCTCTGGTTAGCAAATAGAAGGTAAAAGCCTTTCTGTGTGATGTTGAAAATTGTTCTACAAAACGAACCATATTTTCCTTACTTTCAGATGTGCCAAAAAGCAGACTAGTTTTACACACGTAACTATGCCTAATGCTGTAGTGCCCCATGAGCCCTCATGCTTCTGGGATTTTGTGGCTGCTGTTGTTGCTGTCATACCGCAGGCAAAACTTCTTAGGAACATTCAGTCAAGTCAAGATGTAATGGACAACCTAAGTCCCAACACCATTTTCTACCATCTTGTGCAAATGGCATATTCCAGACATTGTCTAGCTAGAATACAAGGATAATGATACTTATTTTTTGCCATAAATTCACAGCAAGAATTCAGTTCTCAACAAAGAAATCTTTGCCAACTCCTTGGCAGAAAAGAATTTCTCAACATCAAGCACAAAACCCCTCAGTACTACACAGGGAAAGGATCTGAAGCACTTTGGGCTTGTCCTGTATTCATCTGCAGATGAAACCCTTCAAAAACCTTTCAAACTAAGTGCCTGAAGGTTTATGCGTCCACGTTTTAAGACCATAATGTGAAGAAACAGAGAAAAATCAAGTTGCAACCTTGTTTATTTGCTTGGTAAACTAGTTTTCAATTTGCAGTAAACCAGGTGGGTGAAGTCTGGTACTTTCCTGGTGGGGTTAGCTTCTGTATTGAATTCACAACAAAGCGACACTCTTGCCTCCAAAAAATTCACCAAAAGCTCTGACAGACACTGTTGCCTTGCCCGCAAAGACAGTGATCCAACTGTAATCGAAAAAGCTCTTCTAGCTGCAGCTGAGCTGGTTTTGCACAACCAGCTCAAGCTCATCATGCCTACCACTCTTTCTAGAGGAGAGAAAAAATCTAGGGTCATGATTAATAAGCATCCTTCTTCCTATTCTCCATTTTGTTTTTCTTCATGTGGCAATTTCCAGAAAAAAACAAAAATAAATAAAAAAACTAAGTATACATATCATATTGAATGACTACACAGAAAGTACACACACAAACTGGTTAAAATCTCAGAATGAATGGTTGTTTTCAACAGTATTTTCAAAATATCACCCTGAGCTATTCTCAAAATTTCACCCTGAGCTTGTCCAGACCACCTTTTAATAGAAACATATACTCCAGAAACATAAATTGTCAAAGCCTATTTTGAAAAAATTCTCCAATGAAATTAAAGAATGTATCATGTATACCACTCTTACAAGATCAATAATATTTGTATATACTCTATTATACACATTCATAAGAATTTTGTATGGCACATTAACTCCCAGCTGCTCACCATCATTTTCTACTCAATGACATGTGCAATGTGAAACTTAAAGAGAAAATTAGCTATTTAATACTTCCTTAAAGGCTCTAAGTATTAACTGTAAATGCAGAATACAAACTGACTAAACTTCTTCTCCATAGGGGTATATATGGCAGAAGGTAACTCCAGGCTTGTGCATTGTTCTTCTATTAAAATTTAAATTGCTTGAAAAAAAAAAACACCCTAACTAATAATAGACCAAAAGGAGAGAAAGATTAGTATCTTCAGTCAGAAAATCACCAAGTGGCAGAGGTTGTCAGGAGGGACATCTTGAGTTCAACTCCTCTACTCCACCAGAGACCATCAAGTTCAAACACCCTGCTCAATCCAGGTCACCTCCCAGCAGGTTGCCTAGCGCCATGTCCAGTGAGGTCTTGAATATCTCCGTGGATGGAGGATTCACAGCCTCCCTGGGGAATGTGGCCCTGGACCACCTCACAGTAAAAGTGCTTTCTTATGTTCAGATGGAATTTTGTGTATTTTCATTTGTTCCTGTTGGTCCTGTCCTGTCACTGGGCACCACTGAGAAGTGATCCCAGTCAGCAGTGCTGCTGTTTTCTCCAAGCTGTAAAGGTGGGGATTTTTGTCCAACACGTATGAAAACATCAAAATATTAGGTAGTTTATTAAAAAGAATGAAAAGACAAGAATCTTTAAGCCCCAGCATACTTCCTGTTGGTTTGCTGTCTGCCACTGTGCCATGCTCTGATACCCCTTACCTGCCATAGGCAGAGGGCTGGCAGGGAAAAAAGGATAAGAGCGGTAAGATCCACTCAGTTCTAGTCTTTCGTGTTTAGGTGGTGGTGGTTTAAGAGCAGAATGGCAATGGTGCTAGAAATAAATTATTTTGTGAGGTCGGATATTTAGGAATTGTATTTTAAGGAAGTGCAAGGATCCTTGGAGAAAAAGCTTCTGGCAAAAAATATTACTGCAAAATTCAGAGGAAGGCATTAAGAATGCCATTTTAGTAATTTTTTCCTTGCTTAATAGAGGAAGGAAACATTTACTCTCTGATTTTTTATACCTGCCATATGACCCAATGCCAGGAGTTCATTCATTTAGACCAGTTCTGAATTCTAACAGAACAGAGCTGTCCACTAAATCTACATCTATCTACATCTGCTTACACCAACATTTAATGCAAGAGTTCATATTTCATGAAAGCACATCTTTCAGAAACACAGCTAATCTTAATCTAAATGTATAAAACACAAGGAATCCAATGCTTCTCTTTGAAGTCTGTTCCAGTGTTCAATTAAAACCACAGTAATGATCAGTCCTACAAAGAGTCCAGCTGAATCCATGAAAGCCCTAACACCTAATATGCTGTTTCACCTTTCTGTCTGGCTTCCCATTAGACTTACCTCCTCTTAGTAAATACACTTGGGCTCCCCTATGCCCCAACTTAATTGCACTTATAATTCAAGAAAGGACTTGTACATGTTACTTATTAGGAGTCAGAGTAAATGGCAAAAGTATCATACTCTCACTCAAATGAGCAGCACAGGCTCATGTCATGATGGAGTAAGCCAGGCCATTTGGCAGGTGAATCATTTCACAGGAAAGTAAATTCCAAACTACTTCAAAGAAACTGATGCCCAAGATGGCAAATGATACATTGTCTATAGAGACAGTCAAACAAATTCCATCCAACATATCTGGACAGAAACATGGTGATCACTATTTCATTGACTCACAGAAGAGTGCAGTCCCTAATTCCTGAATTGATGAGCCTATTGATAATTGTTTTCTTGTAGGGATATTACAATGGAAACTAACTCTGATGAGTTACCTTTGGAGGCCCCAAATTTAACTATTTTCCATAGACATTAAACAAATTTGAAGTGCATATGATTTCTAACTACACTTGTCTAGTGTTAATTGAGTGAGAAAACTTAACAAACAAATATATTTATCTTTTTGTCTTATCATTAACTTGAGGATGTCAAAGTAACTTCTGAACAAATTCCTAAGATAAGTCAAAGATTTCACTGAGTCACAGAAGGAATCTCTAGAGGTTTGGGAACAGAAGCCAGATCATGTGAATCCTGAAACATTCTCTAGCCACCAGGAAACACTGTTTAAATAATTTAGTTAATAGCAGGTCGAAGGAGGTGATCCTGCCCCTCTATTCTGCTCTCGTGAGACCCCACTTGGAGTACTGTGTGCAGTTCTGGTGTCCTCAACATAAAAAGGACATGGAACTGTTGGAACAAGTCCAGAGGAGGGTCACAAGGATGATCAGGGGACTGGAGCACCTCCCATATGAAGACAGGCTGAGAAAGTTGGGGCTGTTCAGCCTGGAGAAGAGAAGGCTGCGTGGAGACCTCATAGCAGCCTTCCAGTATTTGAAGGGGGCCTACAGGGATGCTGGGGAGGGACTATTCATTAGGGACTGTAGTGATAGGACAAGGGGCAATGGGTTGAAACTTAAACAGCAGAAGGTTAGACTGGGTATAAGGAAGAAATTCTTTACTGTTAGTGTGGTGAGGTACTGGAATGGGTTGCCCAGGGAGGTTGTGAATGCTCCATCCCTGGCAGTGTTCAAGACCAGGCTGGACGAAGCCTTGGGTGATATGGTTTAGTGTGAGGTGTCCCTGCCCATGGCAGGGGGGTTGGAACTAGATGATCTTGAGGTCCTTTCCAATCCTAACTATTCTATGATTCTATGATTTACACTCTGCATAAGAAAACAGAAATATTTAAATGTGTCTTAATCTAATGATACTGTGTTAATGGCCTGAGCTAAGGACTTGAGATACTATCGAAGATTTTGTGAGTTAATTAGAAAAGGCATCACTTCATAGAGGATAGATGTTCACTGTGATGATAACCAAGCTCAAATACTCAAAAGTTAGGTCCCAACTTATATGTGAAAAAGCTAAAAAAATAATTAATGGCACAGACACCAAATATTTTGAATGAACAGGACTGGATGATATGAGCTGTGTACCTTGGTCTGAAGAATCTCACCAAGAGGAATGTTTTGAGTACAATTTGGTGTCCTTAACAGAGTCCATCAATACCTTTGTTATTTTGTTAGTAAAGTTACATGACCCAATTAATCTTTCACAGGCAGGTGTTGTTTGAGAGACAAATGAAGTGTTTTGAAGCTAGTGAAACCTTTCTTTTCAGGAGGGATTTTAGTTACCTATAAAATCTTCAGGTTGAGAAGCTTTAAACATTTCATGCAGCAGGAGACCTAGGGTTGTGATTTAAACATCTCTTAAATCTTGATCTTGGTCTTTTTATATAAACACAACAAACTTCAGGATTACGGATTTATTTTTAGATGAACCTTGGAAGCATAACAGTGATGTAGACAGCAATACCAGTCCAGGATCAGGACTGTATCAGCTCATTATATCAGGTCATTAATAATTTCAGTTGCTAGACATTAGAATCATAGAATAGTTAGGGTTGGAAAGGACCTTAAGATCATCTAGTTCCAACCCCCCTGCCATGGGCAAAGACACCTCACACTAAACCATCTCACCCAAGGCTCTGACCAATCTAGCCTTGAACAACACCAGGATGGAACATTTACCAGCTCCCTGGGGAACCCATTCCAGTGCCTCACCACCCTCACAGTAAAGAACTTCTTTGTTACATCCAATCTAAACTTCCCCTGTTTAAGTCTTAATACGTTACCCCTTGTCCCATCACTACAGTCCCTAATGAATAGTCCCTCTCCAGCATCCCTGTAGGCCCCCTTCAGATACTGGAAAGCTGCTATGAGGTCTTAAAGTAGCCTTCTCTTCTCCAGGCTGAACAGCCCCAACTTTCTCAGCCTGTCTTCATATGGGAGGTGCTCCAGTCCGTGATTATCCTTGTGGCCATCCTCTGGACTTGTTCCAACAGTTCCATGTCCTTTTTATGTTGAGGACACCAGAACTGCACAAAATACTCCAAGTGAGGTCTCACGAGAGCAGAATAGAGGGGCAGGATCACCTCCTTCAACCTGCTGGTCACACTCCTTTTGATGCAGCCCAGGATAAGGTTGGCTTTCTGGGCTGCGAGTGTACACTGAAGCCACCTCATGTTAATTTTATCATTGACTAACACCCCCAAGTCCTTCTCCACACGGCTGCTCTGAATCTCTTCTCTGCCCAACCTGTAGCTGTGCCTGGGATTGCTCTGACACAGGTGTAGGACCTTGCTCTTGGCATGGTTAAACTTCAAGAGGTTGCCATCAGCCCACCTCACAAGCTTGTCAAAGTCCCTCTGGATGGCATTCCTTTCCTCTAGTGGATCAGCTGAACCACACAGCTTGGTGTCATTGGCAAACTTGCTGAGAGCACACTCAATTCCATTGTCCATGTCAGCGACAAAGATATTAAACGAGACAGGTCCCAACACCGATCCCTGAGGGACTCCACCCTTTACTTGTATCCAGCCGGACAGTGAGCCATTGACCACAACCCTTGGTGTGAGACCATCCAGCCAGTTCTTTATCCTTCGAGTGGTTCACCTATCAAATTGATGTCTCTCCAATTTAGAGACAAGGATGTCGTGTGGTACAGTGTCGAACGCTTTGCACAAATCCAGGTAGATAACATCAACTGCTCTACCCCTGTCCATCAGTTCCACAGCCCCATCATAGAAGGCCACCAAATTGGTCAGGCAGGATTTCCCCTTAGTGAGGCCATGCTGGCTTTCACCAAGCACCTTGTGGTTTTTCATGTGCCCTAGCATGCCTTCCAAGAGAATCTGCTCCAAGATTTTGCCAGGCATGGAGGTGAGACTGACTGGTCTGTAATTCGCTGGGTCATCCATATTCCCCTTCTTGAAAATGGGGAATATAATATTTCCCTTTTTCCAGTCATCGGGAACTTCACCTGACTGATGGACAGTGGCTTTGCAACTTCATTTGTCAGCTCCTTCCGGACCCACGGATGGATTTCATCAGGTCCCATGGTTCTTTTGTACATTCAGGTTTTTATTAGCATGTCATGGGATCATTGAGACTTGAAGGGACCTCCAACTTCCTGCTCTAGGAAGAGTCAGCCATGAGGTCAGATCAAGTTGCTCAGAGTTTTATCCACTCCAATTCTGAAAACTTCTACCAGTAACTGTAGAACTTTCCTACACAATCTCTTCC
Source organism: Melopsittacus undulatus (assembly GCF_012275295.1). Classification (NCBI taxonomy): domain Eukaryota; kingdom Metazoa; phylum Chordata; class Aves; order Psittaciformes; family Psittaculidae; genus Melopsittacus; species Melopsittacus undulatus. Next base: position 79,534,478 of record NC_047557.1, read on the forward strand.
ATGATTTAAAAATTCTCATTGCAAAAAATGTTATTCAGTCAAAACTTTTGTTTTAAATTATGCCTGTTTTCTCTTCAACCACACATCACTGTGAAGAGTCTAACTCCATTTTCTTGATAACCAACGTATAGGTAATGGAGAGCGGCTGCTCAGGTCATAGAATCAGAATGGTTTGAGTTGGAAGGGACTTTAAAGCTCATCCAGTTCCAACCCCTGCCATGGGCTGGGACACCTCACATTAGACCAGGTTGCTCCAAGACCCACCCAACCTGGTCTTGAACACTGCCAGGGATGGGGCAGCCACAGCTTCTCTGGGCAACCTGTGCTAGTGTCTCACCGCCCTCACAAGGAAGAACTTCTTCCTAAAATCTAATCTCAATTTCCACCCTATCAGGTTAAAGCCATTCCCCCTTGTCCTGTCCCTGCATGTCTTTGTAAAAAGTCCCTCTTCAGCTTTCTTGTCCACCCTTTTAGGTCATCTGAAGCCTTCTCTTCTCCAGAATCTTTCAAGCCAGTTTCCCTCAGCTTCTCCTTACAGACCAAGTGCTCAAGCCCTCTCATTATCTTGGTAGCTCTGCACTGAAGTCACTCAAGTTAATCAAAAGTTTTCCTGAATTGGGGTGCCACAAACTGGACAGTTTTCTAGATTTAGCCCAGCAAGTGCTGAGCAGAGGTAAGAATGACTTCCCTCAATCCACTGTTTGTGCTCCTATTAATGCACCCAAGGATGTGGGAGGCCCTCTTTTCTGCTGTGGCACACTGCTGTCTCATGTTTATTGCTGTCTTCCAAAACGACCAGACCCAATTCAGGCAACTGCTCCCCAGACATTCAATCCCCTACCTGTATCACTGCAGGGGGTTATTCCTCCCTATGAGCAAGACTTCATATTTCACCTTCTTTAACTTCACCATGTTCCTGCTTTCGCATTTCTCCAACCTACCTAGGAGTCTTTGACTGGCAGATCCAGGGTATCAACTTGCGTCATCCAAAAACTGGATGGGAGTGCACTTTGCCACCTCCTACAGGTCATTGACAGAGATGTTGAACATGACAGGCCATTGTACACTGCGGTACTCCACTTGTAACCAATCTTCATTAATCACTATCCTCTGAGACCAATTATTTAATGCATTTTGTTTTTTTCCCACCCATCCAGTTATCCATCCAGATCATAATGTCCTATAAAGTACACTGCTTTTGGGATATGAATACTGATGTAAAAATCAAATTCATCAGTCTCAGCAATAGTACACATGTAAAACCCCTAAGCTGCCTGGACACAAAAAAATTTGCAAAGCATAGAAACAACTTCAACTTCTGATATGTAGTACTCAACCATGCTTTTATTAATAATAAATGGCAGTTATTAGTAAATATTTGCTACTTTATATCCCAACTATATACATTTCAGTGACAGCATTAGATGAGAAGAAAATAATATGAAAAGTCCTACCCTAAGCTCAATAAATGCTAACATATTAATGATAAATTGTGAAATACGATAAAATGTGGTACATTCTTAAACTGTTAACAAATTGGAATAATTTCAACCTTTAACTCAATATATGAGATAAAAAGTGCAACATAAGGAGTTAGGCACACAAAAACATTTTCAAAGAATGTGCCTTCTCCTGAGCACAGAAAAGGCAGTCATGCCTCTCATCTCTTCTCCCACACAAAGCAGATTCTAAAGACAGTACATGTTCTACTGTAGTTTCACACAACATTTTCAACAAAACCAAGCGTATTTACTGGACAGCCGGAGAAAATTTAAATTAAATTGCAGGTGGGAAAACTGTCCATCAAGTATTGTGAACTGAGATATTTTCAATTACAAAATTTTGTCTGGTTAATAAAAGACATGTATGCTCTTGAAGTAGAGAAGACTTACCATATCGTGTTGCCTGTTATCTTTCCCTGATATGATCAAGAAGTAGTTCCATGCCAGCAACAACAACAAAGCCAGTGGTATCATGTAGAGCTCAAAGTTCCAGACCACAAAAAGAAAAATCTAGAAGACAGAGCAGAAAAAAAGTGATTCAAGTCAGAATTACTTTAAACTACTATGCACAATTAAGACTAATAAATTAAGACAATTCTAAGGAAACCCACCTCTCCTTAGGCAGGAAAGTTGTTAACCACTTTGCTGAGCAGACACCTGCAGGAAACAACTGCTACACTTTCTGCTCATACTTTAATTCATGCAAAAGGAAAATTGATGCAGTCTAAGAGGAATATTAATTGTATTAATTGGTCTGTTGTAAAATAATGCTTATGTAGGTAAAATACTATAAATAGCATAATAATAAATTTACAACTTAGGAAAGAAAACTTAGCTATTTCCATGAATAAAAAATAATAATCCCTTTAGAAGAAATAACTTGATCATTTAGTAGTAATGTCACACAAACAAGCAGAAGAAGTAAACAACACAACTGAATCAGAAAAAAACTTGCAAAAGAAAATCACACTAAAAGATAAAAATGAAAACAAGTAAAACAGTACTGACCACAGACTTCCTGAAAATGGGATTAAAAAGAAAGCTGAGAAGCCACCTAAGTCCACCCCTTTGAAAACTGATTTGTTGAAGTGTTTCCTCAGCACCCTTGAGTGCTGCATGGCTGGAAGCTGGCAGAAGCATGTGCCTTGGTAACTGGGGATACTCTCCAGTGCTGGGGCCACACAAGGATTGAAGCCCAAGAAAAACCATCTGTACACCTCAGATCTCTGCCAGGGAAATCTGATCAGCCTCATATGCTGGACTTGAGCTCTGTCAGACCCATCAGGTGGTACAGACATGACTTTTTGGAATCCTGAATGTTCTGGTGCTGGTACAAAATTATTGTTTTGCAGAAAAGAATTAAAAATATCAGAACTTAGATGGGGTCAGACTGAAACTATTTTTACATCTGGTTTTGCCTGTGAACAAAACATCCCTATTTGAGCCAGCTTTAGCCATAACTTTGGCTTGTTTTCTTCTAATACAACAAAAACTGATTGTGAAAGCACTATAGCAATCACACTAGGTATCATATCTGGATATACACCCAGAAATCTTGCTAAGCCTTTATCATCCAAATAATTACTGTTTTGGATATTTGTATTTTTAATACCTACTAAAGTGAAAGATGGTGCTGTGCCACAGAACTAAAGCAATGCCAATAGCTATGTAAACTGAAAGGTAATGTAGTTAGGTAATACTAGGTAAACTAAAAGGGGTTCATTTTCCCAAATCAGCCACCAAGATAAATCTAAGACTAAAATGGGTATTTTAACAACCTTCTGCTGGATTTTTGCTTAGAGTTAAAATAAAATACTCTTATCAAATACAAGCTTCCATGTAAAAGAAAAAAAATGTTCATTTTGAGCAATCTCCTTTCTCAAGATGAGCTAACTTACCTCATGCCCTACCTTCTACCACCAAGTGCTATATATATGTAAGTTCCTTGAGACTGCAAGTCAAACATAATAAATACTGACAGATTTAAAAAAACAGTGTGTGTGCGACATACGCAAGAGGATACCAGCACTTCTAACAGTTTTTCATTTGAAAGAAAACTGCCTTTTTTAGGTTGTTTAGTTTAAAATGAAATCTGCCAGAAATGGTAATGAATAAGAAGCAAACATCAGTTCAAGGAATTCAAGAGTTCTTCCACGAGCTTGCTAACCACCCTTCTGAGAGCAAGATTATAGAGATTTGATGCAGTAAATTTGATCAGGCAACTTGCAACAGAATTTGTGTCTCAAAAGAAAAGGAAATAGTCCTTGCACCCTTTAACCCCACAAATGATTCAAGTCAATGGATGCATGCTGAAGAGAGCTCTAGAATCTGGCAAACAGGACCCAAGTATCAGAAAACCATGTACTGGAGATTACCTGTTGAGAAATGGCAATGCAAGTCTTTCTTATGGTCCTATCTGAACTTTGGCTAGAAAGATGGAAAGGAAATCAAGTAATATCCGTACAATGTGTATATCCAGAAGAAACCAACAACCTAGACAGTCTCAGGAGATACAGACCTCAATGGAGACTGAGGAACATGGCCATCAAGTACTTTGTACTCCAGAAAATCAGTGAATTCTCATCCAAACACCCCTCACTTTGAGTTTGTAAGTGCAAGATGATCCTTAAAAGTTTTAATTCCCACAGTACTGTGCTCTGTAGGCCAGTAAAATATTATATTATTACCTCTTTATGACCTGTATGGAAATACCTTTCAAAAATGTGGTTATTACATTCACCACCTCCTGTAGATGATTGCACTGACCTGCCACCTGCATTTCCATCTAGTCTGGCTGAAACTCAACCAGTTCCTCCTTTCAGGCACTTGTCTCAACCAATCACTAGGAAAACAGGGACTCTGTATTTGCAACACAAACGAGATGTGTGCTGTGTGAGACCAGCACAGCGATGACACTCCAAGCAAAATAGCCTCACTATCTTCCCCAGAAGAGAAATGCACTCATGAAATGCACATGGGAGAAAGCAAGCAGATTACCAGTATTAGTATTTTACTATAAGTATTATTATTATACAAAGCTTGTAAAAAAAAAAGTAAACATGAGCAATTCCAAATTATGGTGCAGAACAGGACTAAGACTTAAAGAGCCCAGTAGCTGGGGGGAAGAGAGGGAAGAAGTGTAGCATTATGCAGAAACCTTCACTTCACACAGGAAAGGAGGAAATCCTATGTATTCACCAATTGAAGTATGGGGGGTAAAAATCCAGAAAAGCTATGGAGCAAGTTTAAAAGGTCAGTTTATGGACTTGCATATGCGTGTAAGGCATCTGTTGAAACATGGACTGTATCTGGTATGATCTCTTCCAAGGAAATAATGGCTCTAGATCATTTAAAAAAGGAGCCTCATCACTACTGAAACAAGCCAACTATTTTAAGTGAGGAGTGGGAGTCTCAAAGGTTGCAGTTTAATATAGCTGCCATTCCCTGCACAGAAGAATATAAGGAAGAACATTTTCTCTTCTCCCCCATGAGATCAAGATTTTTGGAATCACAGGCATGAACTGACCATTTAAAAAAGCACATGCCCCATCCCTATCAGTGTTCAAGGCCAGGGTGGACAGGGCCTTAGGCAACATGGTCTAATGGGAGATGTCCCTGCCCATGACAGGGGGTTGGAACTAGATGGTCTTAAGGTCCTTTCCAACCTGAACCATTCTGTGATTCTATGATACTCTTAGTGAGAGACACATGCATTAAACGATCATTCAGGGAGGCACATGACACTATCCCTGGTGTACAACACTTCAAAAAATAATTTAAGTTAGAATACTGAATATCCTATTCTTTTTCAAATTACAGTATATTTTAAAAAGAAATCTCATCCAAAATGATTAACACTTCCTACTGTTCAGAAAAAAAAGCCTGCCCTTTCAGACTAGCAGCTGTGGATCATTAGCTTTCCAGTGATGAGATGTGTTTGATGAGTATTTTTCTTTCTAATTAAGAGATGAGATTCTCTATTTGACTCTCTCTTCAGACAGAAGTGAAGAGAAAGATTTCTGCCTACGTGGAAAGGCCATATTCTACAGAACAATTATTTCAGATTTCTTTTTATCTACCTCCACCCAATTTCGTTTCATTTTTAACAGAACCCTGTTTGCACCCACAGGCTTCACAGCATTAACCCCTTCATTTCCCAGCTCATGTTATTTTTTTCTTTTCCTTCTGTTTTGACTACAAACAGAGCAAAACACTTAAGAAGAGGATCACCCCACACAGAACAGACTAACCCACATCCTCAGGTGCAGAAGAGAGCAGCGTACATGACAAGACAGGACTGCAAGTACTGCTGCTTCATAGAATCACAGAATTTTTGAGTTGGAAGGGACCTTAAAAGCCATCCAGTTTCAATCACATTGCCATAGTCAGGGACACCTTCCACTAGACCAGGTTGCTCCAAGCCCCCTCCAACTTGTCTTTGAACACTGCCAGGATGTGGGTCTTGCTTGAGAACCTTCCGACAATATCTAGAAATTGCTCATTGCACAGATCCGCCTAGGTTTGGTGATAGTCACAGGACTGGGCATAAGATGCTCCTATCTGAGATGCAGGGAACTTTCCACAATCTGCAGCCTCACAGCAACCTTGATATGCAGATTGCCTTCAAGCAAAAGAGAAAAGGGAGCTTGATGGCATGCCAGCTTTTCTGCTTCCCAGCTTCTCCTGGTAGCAACAGGGAAGGGGAAATCCCCATGGGCGAGCCTGGCCAGCCCCAGGCTGGTATGGGAGCTCTTGAGATTGACACTGTCAACTACCATAGCCATAAGCTGTAATGCGTTGGGCAGTGTGATGGGCTATGGGCACTCCCACCAGTGTCAAGATACACAGGGCACACCACTTATATGGCAGCGTCTTTTTCAAATTGTGGCTTTCTCTCATGATTTTCAAAAAAGATCCTTATGGCTGCATTTACATATTACCTATATCCTTGCATTATATGCATTACTCAACTCCTGACTACCCTAGAAATGCAGAAGTTGGCTGAACAGTGTTTTGGCAGCTCCAAACACTATGCTCTTATGACAAGATTATCCATTTACCCTTTAAGATTAAAAGGACAATTGTATTTCCTGAGGCTTTGCCCCTTAGACATATTCTCAGAAGACTAAAAAGAGTGAAAGATAACCCCCATATCTCCATGGTATAGACTCTACCACAGTACTGTCAATTTTAAGGGCTCTGGTAAAATTCTGCCTCGTGTTTATGCAACAAAGCACTTAAAAATACCTTTTGCTGTACCTTGGAGAATCAGTAGCTTCTTCCATTGCAAAAGTAGTCAGTTACCTCTGGCAATCACAACTCCTCTCATCTTGTATGGCACTTGTATTAAAAAATTAAAAAGTAAGCATTTCTCATAGCTGTATCAGATCTCAAACATGCTAGTACTAATGTAAACAGTTATGGAAATCTACTTCAAATTAAGTGCCCTTATGCAGGTGAGTCTGGAAAAAAATGTGCCTTTTGACATATTCTAAAGCATCCTCCAGCAGATTTTTTCAGCAGTCTTGCAATTTCACTTCCAATTACCTGAGTGCCAGGACAAAATGGCGTCTGAAAGATTTAGGATACAACACATTCTCCATTACTCTGTGTCTTTAAACAGGCAAAAGTCAACTTGAAAACAACAAAAGGATGGAATATATAAAAGAAAAAGTACAGGAAAAAAAATCATGTCATTCCCACCTGCGTTATTTTGACAGATTTCCAGTGCAACCTTGGATTAATGTTGGTTCTCTTTTACAAATGCCTGAAGTCCTCATAGTCTGAGAAATGCTAAATAATTACTATTTTGATCCTTTAAGAACTACTTTAACTTGGGAACAACCTTACTGGACTTCCTTCTTCTTCTCCCTCTTTACTGGAATTAGAATAATCCAGTTCTCCACAATTTAGACTTTTTTCTCTCATTCTGTCTGTTTATTTCATGTGGAAAAAGAAAATGGAGATACTTCCATGACAAATAATAGTAACAAACTGGGTAAAGCATTATTTTAAAGCCTGTCTTGATGAAATTTTTGCTGTATTTGGAAGACCTAAGCTCTCTTTAAAGCACCTGGATCCCACACCTAGAAGAATGCTAAAAAAATAGAAATACACTTCTTACGAGGTAGGACACCTCTGGTCATGTTTTTTCCAAATTATTAAGCTGTACAACAAATCCACAGATCTATTTCATTTCACTTCTTTCATCTATGCATGGTGTACCGCTAGTTATTAAAGGAGTCTGACAATTAAGTGTGATTCACTTGATGCACTTCAACCCACCCAGATTTTTTTTAAACACTGCTTCAACTAGATAGTTCTTTCATCTGAACAACCTTCACAATGATTCTATTGTCCAATTACATCATACTATAACATAACAGGGTCTTTACAAAATTGTCAGCACCATTAAAACATTCTAGGTAAAAGCTTAAAAATGTACATTTAATTTTTTGCATACTTTTCTCTTGCTTACACTTCTAAATGATGTTTCACAGAATCTGCCAGAAGCGAAATTGCTTTGCTTTGGGAATGCCGACAGTGGTAAGAACTTGAGCTTCATGAATGAAGCACTGTTTTAAACAGCATATGAATTATGGATATAAAAGTCCTATTGCTGTAAACGGTTTCACAAAGCAAAGGGTAGTGATGCTCCTCTTGCCATATCTCTAAATATTTAGTCATTGTGGAATTTCTTCAGTCATATTTCACCCTTCACTTAAGAGTTTCTTAACTGCATTATTACAGCTTTGTAACTAGTACCCAGGTGAATATTATAAGGGTGAAATATGGTTCATTGAGGTCATTCCCATACAGCCTCCTGCCATTCTCAGGACACGTCTATACAGACTTGTCCTCTCAGACTGCTAAAACGCAGACAACTAAGAGAAATTGATAGTATTTTCCCTATGAGCAATAACACCTGGCATCAAGTGACAAATGCTCAATGAGGATACATTAGATAAAAGGCATGGTGGAGAGGAGTGCTATTAGATTCATCAATCCTGTTGCATTTTAATACCGCATTTTCTGAACAATACCGAACTGTTTACTGAATGACCCATATCCTTTTGTCAGTGACATTACCTAGAAGACTGTTCTATACGTTAATTACTTTCCAAGTTAAAAACTGCTTTCAATGCCTGTCCCCAGAACGATTTTGCTTTGGATTAATATATAACTCTTAGGGTGACCTATTCTTTTTAGCACAGTTCTGCTGAAAAGGCTAGTCACCAGCTGTACGATTCAAGTCATTTTGTAATTCAAATTGTCAAATTTTACTCTAGGTTTTTTAAGAAGAGGTACTTTGGCCCTCTCCCTATTGCACATGCCTCTTCCCATCCTGGAAATTAATTCTATCCTTCCCAATTTTAAAATTCCTTAAAAATTTTTTAACAGTTACAGAGCCACACATGATATTTCTGTTCGAAGTGTCATATTATGACCAATACTTCTACACATTTCAAGTAATTATTTACTTTTTTTTTACACTCAGATCTATATCACAAATCTATGTTTACATTCCTTTTACAAAAAAAAAAAAGTTACCTGCCAGATTTCTCCTGTGTTACAATTGCAGTGCTATGAGGGTGGGACTGTTGAAAGTGTAAATCTACGTGTCACTTTAGAAGAAAACTCTAAAGTGTTGACTTTATGAGAAGTGTAATATCACAACATAGATCATGCTAGATAACTATAGCTATTTATGTGTAATGGATTGCCCCCTTCCTTTCTTACAACTTGATATACTGAGCAGGGGCTGACAGGCTTTGAACCTGCCTCCTGTTCCTTCCAAACTCCTGAAGACTGTAAAATTAAAATGTCCATCAAATTCGTTAAGCTGGGCATAGAGAAAAAATATTTAATATCATTGTCTTTAGCTTACTTTAGCTTCACTGTATGTCCACTGTAGTCTAAACAAATACGCAGGATATTTGTTGGAAGTTGTTCCAACTGCTGTATCTTCTTTGCATCCCATAACTGCATCAGATCAACTTTTTCTTAATTTGCTCCCTTATTCTCCATCCATTTTTGGAGATGAATGAATATCATTCAGCATTTCAAGAAAACACTATAAAAAGTTTAATAGGGTAGAAATAATTATCATTGCCCAACTACTGGAAGATAAAAGACTTGCATATTTACTTTTTGCAAAGAAAAGTAAGTCAATTAATTAAAAAAGATGACTGTGAACTACTTAAACTTCTACATGTTTAGTGTGCTCACCCTTATTGTACTACAGAAAAACTACACAACCCCTCCTCACTATTCATTCACAAAGAGCCACCATCAAACTAAATGGACCATTAAGATATTAGAAAGTCTAGCCAGGGAAAAACTAAGTCCTTTGGTTGTAGGAAAACCTACACTGATTATAGGAAAGCCTACACTTTGCCAAGTCTCTGTCAGAAGTGAAAGGGACAGCAATAAAATTTAAAATATATGAATGAAGACTAAAATCATGTGGCTAAAAGTACGTGGGCAGTCTGTGATTTCCAGTGATAAAGAGCAAAGATACTGATTTTTGGTTTGATAACCACCCACATGTCTGGAGCAAACAGAAACACTGGCTTCCATAGAAGAGCAGAGACACTTCCATAAGGTGTTCTGAAGGCTTATTTTACAGACCAGACCTGTACTGACCTTATCATAGTGGAGATACTCTGGCTTATTTTTTTTTTTATTTAGGGCTAAATCCTTTCATTTAATTTCTACAATATTTGGAGATAACTGCATCAACACATTGGTTTCTGTGATGTCCTGGAGATGTCAACTGCTCACACACAGAACCCCATTGCTGGATCTGTCCCTTTAATCAGAGCTGAAATTAAGTTGAATCAAGAAACCTTTATGCTGCTTCTGGGTTTGTCTTTTTTTTGTTTGTTTGGGTTTTTTTTAATCTGTGTTTATAAATATGGTGCATTTTGGGGACTTCTGAGGGAGGAAAAAGAGATAGAGACATCAAAGAACAGGATGACAGGAGAATCACCAACTGGCAGGGCCACTGCTTTTCAAAATGAGAACATCCATTCAGTACAGCACTAACACATGTGTACATTCAATTGTCTCTAATGGTTTCTTTAAAATCTTTTGTACATATTAGAAGCACTTATAGAATGTGCCACTTGCCACCATTACTTTATTATCAACTAACTTGATCTAATGTTGGCTTATTGTAACTTTTCAAGACATCAGTCAGCCTTAGTGAGCTCTCCAGGCTGATTTACATGCTTGTGATTGATGACCTGCTTAATTTTGCTATTCTGTGATTTCTGGAGTATTGGTTAGGTATAACTGTAAAACAATAAATAAACTAAAGTCCAGGTTTTCACTGACCATCTTTCCTTAAGCACATATGACCTAGCCAGTAGTTGTTCACACAACATAAGAAAATACCTTCCTACCTGTTAATGTACTTTGTAAATAAATTTTAAGGAGTAATGCATTTCAGCTACCTTACCATTCTTTGTAATTTCATCTCCCAGTCTGTCTTGTAATTTTCTAATTTTCTGCTTCATAGATTCTAAGAATTCCCTGCCCCCCTCAAACTTCAGTTCTGAAACTTTGCAGATTTATATGTAGCATCACCAGCAATGTGTGCCTGTTTCTATATGCAACTCTAATACTAATGCAGGGCTGATATTACTGACATCTTGTTTCTTTAGTGTTTTACAGTAGACATCCTGTAGTATTTCCACCTTCCTCCTGGAATGATCTCTTTACATTCATTTAGATGCCAGAGATACCTACATGTTAGCATGCTAGGTATATATTTTTATTCAGTATTTACCAAGCTTCTAAATATCCTTGTGCAGATTAATGTTGCAGGTTGTAGTAACAAGAAGTCAGCAGAGAATACTAGTTTAGATGGGAGAGCAAGGCAGCTCCAGGTGTCTGAACAACTTGAATTCTTTAGTTGTAAAGACTGTCCCTGGGCTAAGGCCACAAAGACAAGCAAGTATTTTTAGTTTCCTGGTAGGATAGCTATCATTATATTTTGCAGTATTTTCTTTGAACAAAATGCAAAATAAAACTAAGTTCATTTTTTCGCTGGCAGTTTTCTCTAGTTGGCTACTGTAGATTCTCAGGAAGCTAACGCATGTTCACATCCTTCTAGGTAAAAATTGCACTATAAACAAAACAACAGATTCTGCTATCAGCATAAACCATACAAACGCAATATATTTCAATGAGGTAAACGTGACAGCATCATGGAGTCACAGATTGATTTGGGTTGGAAGGGATGTTAAAGCTCATCCAGTTCCAACCCTGTGCCACAGGCAGGGACACCTTCCACTAGACCAGGTTGCTCCAAGCCCCTTCCAACCTGGCCTTGAACACTGCCAGGGATGGGGCAGCCACAGCTTCTCTGCGCAGCCTGTGCTGGCAAAATGTAAGGTATCCTGTACATTTTCTGTCTAACTCTTTCCATTGTAATACACAGCAGAAAGGAGTACAAAGATAACTCTTAACCTTTACAAATTGGTAGAACAGTCATGAATAAAAAAATAAAAATAATTAAAAAAAACAACCCCAAAGATAGTTATTACTGTATCACCACTTAGAATTTTGGCTGAGTTTACTTCTTTGCTCCTTTTAGGAACCTTGCAGACCTCCTCTAGTCTGCAAAGTTGCATTCAGGTGCATCTGAGGAGTGGACCAAATTCATACACCATTTCCTGTAACAGCAAAAAACTGAACAGCTGGGAGCTGTGCAAGAAATAGAGTCAGGTACCTGTTTAAGAAATATGCTAGTCACACCTAACAGTGGTAAATGCACTTTTGGTCTTGTGAAAAGTTTCTCTCAATAACCACATAACTGCCCCACTTAACAAGGGCAAGCACAAAACCAGCATCTTGGAGGAACTGGAGGTGCTGCATGAAGAATGTCAAAAACTTAATTATTTTTCTTAACAAACTACAGAAAAAAAAAAAAACCTAACCAAAGCATTCTGGCTAGATTTAAGTGACCATTCATACAGGGTGCAGGAAAAACTGAAGTAATATGAAGGCTGAAAGAGAATTGAAGGTGGACAACGTTCAGATGTTCATAGCAGGCACTGCAAGTTCTGTGGATACCAGTAAGCTAGATAGGGCACAACCCATCTAAAATAAAGAAAAATCAAACCATGTAATTAAACAGCCTACAATTTTTTTTGACATTTTTAACTTAATTTTTAAGCTCACTGTTGCCAGATACATGGAGAAATAAATTTTTTAATCTATAACCTGCAATGTAATTTGTCAGACAAACAAATGCAACAAGACAAGATTTTCTTTTTTAGGATCTTAAGTGGAAAACTGTTTCCTGCTGCTTTTGTTGAGGTAATGCTTCTGCAGGGAAAAGTATATTTTCATGCTATTAAAAACCAAAAATGCCCTTCCAGTTGTTTCTCTGTAATAAAATTAATTATACTTCTATTTCCAAAACTACATTCAATCATATTTAGCGCAAAGAGGTGTGCCTTAGCAACTTTCCTATTGTTTCTGTAGCTACTTTTTTCAGCCAGCAAATGCTGCAACCAAACTGTCTCCCTTTTTAAAATCATCTCTCTCCACGCTGTAGTTAAGTTGCAGAAAGTGCAGTTGTGCACTCCAAATATATGATTTTTCATAGAATCTACCTCACCTTTCAGTAGTTCATTGTTTCAGCAACATTACACTTCATTTATTTAGACGTCTGCCAGTCCAACATGTTGAGCTACATTTTAACATAGAAATGTTCCACAGCTGTAAAAAACCAGTTATTGAGCCAGCAGCATCATCAATAACATTTACTAACCAGTGAAGAACAGTATATTTTATAGATGCTCATATTAAAGCACATCCTTAAAAGGTGAATAGGGGAATTTGGATTTTATTGCTATCTACAGAACAGTGCATCATGATTCTTAATAGCCGTTGCTACATTCTCAACATTTTCTGCAAAATAATATCATAATGAGAGCACTGGTGTTAAAACAAGGACAATTTTTGCGTGTATGTGTGTTTAAAAGTGCTACACATACCAGGGAAAGAAGCATTCTCCTTGAAAGTACCAAACCCTGGCATTAGACATTTCACAAATCTAAGTGAGCAGAACACAAGACCTGGAATTATTAACACACAGATTCTATACCTTAACAGCTTATTCAAGTCCCAGAATCTTTCTGTTAATCTAAACCAGCTGAATATGGTATTACAGAAGCTCTAATTATTAAGTTGCCCACCACTTCCCATTCTAAGAGATTTTTTTTCATTTTATATAAGTTCTAATGCATATATTAATAATAAAGGGTCTCTGAAAAAAGAAGTTGTCCTTAGGGCAAAAAGAGTACATTTTCTTTTCCAAATGAAATCACAAGCGCTTAGTTGATTTGCACACTTCTGAAAAACCTCACTTCCCTGCTCCCTTTTGCACTGCTAGAAAGCCAAAATAATGACGACACCTTGAAAACCCAAGATGAAGGCTTGACCTTGTAACTTTCATAGTCAAAGCAGCTGAAGTGTGCATGGTATAAATACTGACCTTGTATTTTTATTAATATACAGGGAGCAGACTTGAGGTTTAAGCAGACCCTCCTTCTGATGTTGCTTCTTATTCCCTAACTCCCTCTTACCTGACTTCCACCTAAGCTTCTGCTGACATTAGGGAGAAGAAGACAGTGGTAGTTTCAACTGGGATTTTAAAAATCCTATAAGGTACTGTGCAGTTGAACCACTACTGTGGAGTTGCCACATTGAAATACAATGATGGTTTGTGAGCAGGCCTGGGCTCTTAAGAGCTGCAGGTCAGAGTTTACCACTCAGGTAATGCTGTGCAGGGCCACTACCCACAAAACAGCACCTGAAAGCAGGCTAAATGGTTTGCTGATGCTCATCAAAAGGTATTTGAAAGACTCGGGAATTCAACTACCTATTCTATAGAAAAGTGCATTCCAGCAGGTATAGACTGCTCCAACCCCTGCCACTCCCTCTCGTTAGACCTTTGACCAGCTCCAACTGATGCCTTTCCCTTATTTTCTCCTTATTCTGTCTACCCAGCTCCCATGGGAAAGGAGCTGGCTCACCTTCCACTGATGGGTCTCACCTCACTAACTGCACTGCTCTCTATCCTGTTCTTGTCTCTCTTCCCAGTTTGTCACAATGCTCAGCAGAAATCTATCTCATCCTCTTTCCCACCCTTTCTATAATGTAATACGTTACTATTCCCTTTCTCCTTCCCTCCCCAAAAAATACCTAGTTTCGAATCAGGATCCCTATTCCTTTTCCTTGCCTTGATATAACATAGTCATATAATCATAGAACCTTTTGGATTAGAAGGGATCTTTAAGCTCATCCAGTTCCAACCCCATGCCACAGGCAAGGACACCTTCTGCTAGAGCAGTTGGACCGTTGCTCCAAGCTCTGTCCAACATGGCCTTGAACACTGCCAGGGATGGGGCAGCCACAGCTTCTCTGGGCAACCTGTGCCAGGGCCTCAGCACCCTCACAGGGAAGAATTTCTTCCTAATGTCTAATCTAAACCTCCTCTCTGTCAGGTTAAAGCCATTCCCCCTTGTCCAAAGCCCCTCTCTCATTTTCCTGTAGCGCCTTTAGGCACTGGCAGCTGCACCAAGGTCTCCCAGAGCCTTCTCTTCTCCAGGCTGAACCAGCCCAGCTCTCTCAGCCTGTCTCCAGAGCAGAGCTGCTCCAGCCCTCGCAGCATTTCTGTGGACTCCTCTGGATGTGTCCATGCAGCTCCATAACCTTCTTGTACTGCAGGCCCCAGAGAAAACAGAAGATGTTTTCTAGATCCCAGCTCCTGCATGTGGCCTTCTCTCACACAGGATGGAGCACCAAGGCTGCTGGTAGGGGAAGAGAGTGTAAACAAGACAGTAACCAGATGGACACAGTGAATGTGTCTACCACAACACATGGGCTAGGCAGCTTTCAAGAGCTGGCCAATATTTGCCAGTGCAGAGGCAGAAAGCAACAGGCAAAACATTGACATCAGTAACTGACCCCTTTTTAGTAAGTCCTCATAAATTTAAAAATATAGGAATTCAGCCTCAAGATGGTTACAAGTATTTTAAGGTGAGCATATGATTTTTGTATGTCAGAAAGTGCATTACTACTTTGGCTAAGTGAAAATTTTCGACCCCAGCATTTGAAAGCTCAGAAAGTCAAAGGCAACTGAAGAGATTATGGACAGATCTTAACCACAGACAACATTGTTGAAATAATCTATAATCACAGAATCATAGAACAGTTAGGGTTGGAAATAAATTGAGATGATCAAGTTCCAATCCTACCACCATGGGCAGAGATGTCCCACACTAGACCATGTTGCCTGAAGCTCTGTCCAGCCTGGCCTTGAACACCTCCAGGGATGGAACACTCACCACTTCCCTGGGCAACCCATTCCAGTGCCTCACAGTTGTGGAGACAGTGTTCTCACAGGAGAATGGATATTTGGTACATGAACTCTGAGTAACTCTGAAAGATACAGCAAGGCCATGAGAGGCCCGAGGAAGCCTAAACAAGCAAGATAAGAAGAAGCCGGAATTCACTGAGTTATGAGAACTGTGGACTGTTGGCAAGCTTTTGAGGTCAAGTTCTCACACCTGTGCTTAAGCAATTATATGTTAGTCACTAAGGGTCTTCAAGACCAGTATCCAATCATAATATGCCAAATTGCTGTAGGTGTGTTTAAGCAATAGTATATAAGGAGTTAATGCTTTGCAATAAATGGCTTTTGGTCTGATCATATTGATCTGTGAGTCCATTCCATGGCACACAGTAAAGAACATCTTCCTTATATTCAATTTAAACTTTCTCTGTTACCCTTTGTCCTATCACTACAGTCCCTAATGAATAGTCCCTCTCAAGCATCCTTATAGCCCCCTTCAGATACTGGAAGGCTGCTATGAGGTCTCCATGCAGCCTTCTCTTCTCCAGGCTGAACAGCCCCAACTTTCTCAGCCTGTCTTCATATGGGAGGTGCTCCAGCCCCTGATCATCCTCGTGGCCCTCCTCTGGTCTTGCTCCCACAGCTCCATGTCCTTTTTATGTTGAGGATACCAGAACTGCACACAGTACTCCAAGTGGGGTCTCACAAGAGGAAAAAGGCAGGATCACCTCCTCCAACCTGCTGATCACACTTTTGATGCAGCCCAGGATACGGTTGGCTTTCTGGGCTGCAAGCGCACACTGAAGCCATCTCATGCTCATTTTCTTGACTGATGAGAAAATGATTCTGATTCATCATCTGAATCTCTTCTCTGCCCAACCTGTTGCTCCAACCCAGGTGTAGGACCTTGCACTTGGCCTTGTTGAACTTCATGAAGCTGGCATTGTCCCACCTGTAAACCATGGCATGGTATGGCATTCCTTCCCTCCAGCGTATCAACTGAACCACACAGTTTGGTGTCACTGGCAAACTTGCTGAGAGCGCACTCAATCCCACTGTCCATGTCGCTGATAAAGATGTTGAACAGGATTGGTCTGAACACCAACCCCTGAGGGATACCACTCATTACTGGACTTTGAGACGTTGACCACAACTGTTTGCATGAAGCCATCCAGCCAGTTCATTATCCACCAAGCTTTCCACCCATCAAATTGGTGTCTCTCCAATTTAGAGACAAGGAGGCTGTGCAGCACACTGTCAAAACCTTTGCACAAGTCCAAGTGAATGATGTCAACTGCTCTACTCCTGTGCATCAGCTCCGTAGCCTCATCATAGAAGGCCACCAAATTGGTCAGGCAGGATTTCCCTTTAGTGAAGCCATGTCACCAACAATAAATACTATAAATACCAGGCAGAAAGAAGGAGTTTGAGTGTATAATCAGATCAGGATCTAAGTTATTGGCAAAGAATAATCACAAAAGCTGTCTTCCTCACTAAGAGTTTCACAGCTGCATTGTTTGTCCAAAATAAAACAAACTAGGAGTCCCTTCCAGCATTCTCTCTTCACATCTTAGAAGCATGAAACTTTTTCTTTCTTTGAAAACCTTTAGTAGAATTTAACTAGTAAGGACATACTGGTGGTGTTTCCATAGGTTTTTTGCATACTGGTGAGGCTGAAATCACCACAGCTGGAAGCCGTACCTCCAAAATCAACACATACCAACTTGAAAGAGAAATGAACTAACTCCAGATAAAGAGATAAATATACATTATGTGCAAGCATAATTTGAAATGTATGCACACACCGCTATGTATTTACATAGCACAGTAATTTTTCCTCCACACTTTTTTTTTATTCCAATTTTACACTTGTTACATAGGTCTTTTGGGTCACATACATAATTTAGTAATATCACTGTTGGGATGAGGTTTCATTGCTTAGTACTTCATTTGATCATTTATACCATTGCACCATTAAGAAATGAGATAAAGTAGAAAAGCTGTCTACTACTCTGCACATGTTCTGCCCAGGTGAAAACAATGCATAATGTTTACTCTTATTGAAAGAAAAACAACTCTGATTTTACAGACAAGGCTGAAAAATTTTCTTTTGGTCTTATTCTTTTGTTTTATATTAGAGTATCCTTTTTTTCTACCTGATTTCAGAGTGCCCAAGACAGTATTAAAAAATCATGGGTTTTGTTTGTCTTTCTTTTAACTACAGTTAATGGGTAAACACAGGGAAAATTTCAAATTTAGTAGCAGTCTGTACTTTACCATCTTCTCTGAACATCACAAGCTTTTTGTTATGCTACAGGCAACAAGCCTCAGTGAAAATCTGGCTGGATGCCCTTCCATCCTGCAGTGCATAAGTAAAATCATCCAGAAAATACTTGAGTTTATCAAAAATACGTTTCAGTATTGTCGAGAATACTTTTAACATCATTCCTTAAATATTTATATATATAACCCAATATGTTATATCAAGGATCACTGCAATGAAGTTTTCTATTTTGAGAGAATATAAATAATTTAACACTAAAGAGTTGTCAGAAAGGTATAGGAATAATGTAGAAAGCTTGCTTTTTTTTTTTAATAAAACAGATCTGTGAAAACATTACAGAATTTTTCTTATCCTTCCAGGCTTGCTTATACAGCTTTTCTATCTGAAATTTCTCCGAATGTTCTCTATGTATGCTAAAGAGCAATTCAACTTCCAAGAGACAAACCAGCTTGATGTCTACTGACCACTACACAGGAAGGGAAAAATAAACAACTTGGTAGCTGGCTTCCCAACACACACTCCCACTATGGCCTGTAATAGCAGGGTGCAAAATCCTTAATCTGTAGCAACTATAAGAAAATGAGAGGTGCCACAGGAGTCACTGCCATATTCTCCAAGGTTTCCTTCCCTTCCCAGGAAATGTGGATAACTTCTTGTATTTCTGTGTTAGAGGGACAAAGATGTGTTCTCACTGTGAGACAGGCTATGTAAAGATGAGACAGCATGCCATGAGTGAGTTACCTTACCTTCAAATCATTCAAGACATGGCTATACCTCTGTGAGTCTGTACTGCCTAGAGCTCTACTTCTCAAGCTTTTGTAATGATAGGCCATTTTAAGTTATCACTTTTTCTTCCAGACTACCACACATCCTCATCATCAAACTTTTAAATACTTGCTACATAATATAGATTTATAATTGAGAACACTTGCTCTGGAAAGCAACTACAAATCACAGCCTGAGAACTAGTGGTGTAGTAAGTTATTACATAGCACAATAAAACATAAAGCAAGCAACAGAAGAAATACAGCCTGAAACAAAATAGGACATAATAATGAAGTAAAAAAGAGAAGTAACACCAGCAAATAAAAAAAAACATGCCAAAGCAACAGATGTTTCGGAAAGGTGTATGTACTCCTTATGTTTTAAAACTAATGAACCAGTGCAGTTACAAAACTAAAAGCAGTGTCAAAACCCCACCAGATGATTATATCACTTCTTTCATTCCTCTCACTTTATTACACACTATTCAGTCCTACTACATAGTATTCATTAATTTGTGAAATAACATAAAAATCGATGAGGTATAATGTCTTACACTGAATGAACCTCAATTATGAGGTGTTTTCTTTAATTTTCCTTAATATGACTTAATAAGAGCAGGCAGTGTCAAAAAGTAGAGAAAATCAGGTTTATGCATATATATATTTTGCAACTATATCTACATCTATGTTTTGAAACTATATCTATAGCTATATCTCTCTGTAAAAACAATAACACTATTTCTAAGAATAAAAAGAAAGACAATTGGTTGAATTACTTCTACATTTTAGTTTTATACTTGAATATATTCCAATCAGTTTTATAGAACTTCTTAAGTTGTGTGGTAATCTTTGAATACTTTAGTAAGTGGGTGTTTTTTGTTGCATTTCTTCTGCACACCACCACCATGAAATTGCCATTCCAACCTTGAGCAGGAAAAAAAAAATAAAGCAGAAGTTTTCTAACAGTACACTGAAGTAAAAAATAGTATGCCAATAATTTTAAGCCAAAATGCGACATGAATGATGACTAATAAGAAGAAAAGTTTTATTGAAACACAACTTTGGCATACAGGTAAACCAAGTATTACAGAGGAAAAAAATTCTCATAAAAATAATATTTACAGCCTGTAAATATTATTATTATTATTATATATTAATGCAGACTGTAATAAGTCTGTATTAATTCACAGACTTAAAAACTCCTTAAAACCTCTCTCCATATTTCTGGGATCTCTGTTTTAAAGTTCTTCTGAAGAGTGACTTTTGTGCTACCTAAATTTAAACATAGAGGCCAGCATAACCAATTTTTAGTTTCATAGATATTGAGGAACAGGTATGTGTCTTATCTCCAGTTGGGGCAAAGTTGTGACCCCTTCCTCTTGTAATTCCTATCAGGATGCAGCATGGATGTGCACACAGAAGCACAGAGAAAGGGGAAAGTGACCATGGGTATTCTGTGCTAAACCCCTGCCAGTCAAATCACTTTTTATTTCAGCACTTAATCTACAAATGCTGGTGTCAAAGCACCCACATTGCGGTTACTACCTTTAAAGAGCAGGGTGGAGAAAAAGTTAGAAGCTCTTCAGCTAATCCCAGAATTTCACAAACCTGTAGCACCAGGGAGAATTCATTTCAGTCACGAAGATTGTGATATAACTGGAGAGAGCTCTATTTGCAGTTGCTGGAATATCATTTGCTCTGACTGTACCTGCTTCAAACATCAGAAAACAAAAGCTTATTTCCTATGCTCTTGCTTCTCACTACTATACGAAGGCACGAAAGTCCTAAATGCTGTAGAATTATTTTCAGTGTCAATTTCTTGTTTATTATGTTTTCCACCTTATCTATTTTTTAGTATCTCATAAGTTTCCCCAGAATCTAGCTACATCTCTGATAAAGACTTGTTTGATGACTGCATTCTTGACACAAGCTTTTTTACATACATTTTATCTACATGTAAATACACAAATAGGGCATAAAACATATTTACAAGTATAGGTGTTACTGATATCATACTCAAACACGTACACAAAGTAAATGCACGGATGCAGTCATATACATATAGTAATACAATGGAATTTTCATGGGGAAATGTGAAAGTTATTGTTAAAATGTCTGTCATCCACGTAAGAGAAACAGAAACAAGATGGGCATTAAATTTGCTTACAGCCCCAAGCACAGAGGTTCCTGCATGTGCAGTGTTCTCCTGTTTTTGATGATGGGCATACTGGCAGGGAAAGTCTGTCAGGATTAGCTCAGGAAAAAAACACCCCCAAGGAGATAATTTGAAGACATACTGAAAATTTGCTTCAGTGCATGAAAATAAACAAGAAATCCACTGCAAACTATGCACACTAAAAGTTACCACAGACACTATGCCACACACCAGGGGCATATTTCGGCCAATTAACACACAGCCACACACAACACTTTGAGAATTGCTTGCCACTTAGGACTGATTTAGGTCTTGGTCTTAAATAGACTTGGGAAGAAAAGGGGGCTTTAAGCATTCACAGAAGGGGAAAAAAGGTGAAATTAAAGTAGCTGTGAAATAAATAGGCTCCAATTCACTTGATGGCTTAGTTTTCTATCAAATAACAAAATGCAAAGCTGTTACTACTTATTGTATAATAAATATTCAAAAAGTACAGTCCCCTTCTTGATTTAATACTGCTTTTGAAAAAGTCAATATTAACACACTCTGCTCCAATTTACAATCAAGATTATTTTTTTTCACTTTAAAGGTAAACCTGTGTTAATACAGAGTGTGTCTTTTACCAACACTGGCGGCTGAGGTAAAAATTATTGCTGCTTAAAATTCAGGTAAAAAACAGATAAGTATTACACTGCATCTGATTTTATACTAAAAAGAAAAAAAATTATAACACTAGGTTTGTTGATTCAATCATTAAGAATTCACTCAGAAAAAAAAAAAGAATATATCTTTAAGATTACTTTGGTGGGATTGCACCTTGGTACTCCTTGGTGCTACCATCTTGCTAGCTTCTCCACAAACACCATGGATCAAGGAGAAATTAGATAGAAATGTTAAGAAAGGTCATTCACGGTTCAACTTGTAGTAACTTTTAAGAGCTATGAGTTTTCCAAACAACCCTGTTTGTTGTTTTTTTAAATAGCTGAATATTTTGTAATAGGGGCTTTTAGTTAACAGATTTCTCAATACAGGTGGGTTAAAAAAAAATCTGGTAACCTTACTTTTATGAAGGCATAAGTAACCTGAAAGGATTCAGCTGTTTCAGAGTGCAGGAAGCCAAAATCACAGCAGCGCTTACATCCCACTCTAAAATACTACCACGCTAAGATAAAAGATTTCAGATCACAAAGAACTGGGTGTAAGCCTCTTACTTTTTCTTTTCTTGGACCTTTATTTGGCTACACTACAACTTCCGGCAATGGCATCCCAATGGAGCAGAAGAAAACCCCTTTCCTGGACAGGACAATACCATGAAAATGACAGAAATGGATGTGGTGATACAGACCCAGCTGTAGCCATTCTGGTTTCAGGAATCCAGAAAGCAGTGACCTCTGGCTCCTGTCTGTACTGACTTGGACTGAATGAAAGTCCCATTGCCAAAAACGTCATTCTTCCTCTTCTGAGAGAATGATGTCACTGGCAGCCTACCCCAGTAAACTGGCTGCAGCAACAAGATACTTGAAACTTGATAAAAAAGGTGCAATCACATGGAGAATCCAATACTGTTAAAAATCTTGATGTAAAAGTAGCCTAATGAGAACAGAATCTGTCCATGGGTTTTTCAACATCTTACAACAAAGTAATATCAATAATTGCCTAACCCAGTACTTTGATAATGTTTATCCATGTCAGATTTCAAAACGAAAAATACATTAAAAGTAAGAACACAATACTCCATGTCTGGTTCGTGAAAGCTTGTGATTGCATTCCAGTTTTTTCATTTGAAAATTTGATCTTGTGTTTTGACAGTGACAAATTGCTGGTTCTTTGCTCAGTGGACCTGCCTGATAATAGAAGATATTCTTCCCCAAGAGAGGAGTATTTCAGGTAAACACATTCATATGGACTGCATCTGCCCTTTACTAAAAAGCGTTTGATTTAATTGCTTGAATGTCATCGCAGGACAGAACATCTTAAAATAGATTACCAGGTAAACTTTAAATTACTTCAAACATTAAAAATGCCTCCTTTTTCTTATGACATTGTTCAAGATTATCCCTGAAATGCAAGTTTCACATCACTGTAATACCCCATGAACAATGAGGTATACATAGTATTTATATGCTGAGTAATTAATAAAAAATAATCAGTTCACTCAAAAAAAAACCCAAACAAACAAACAAACAAAAAAAAAAAACAAAACAAAAACCCAAAACCCAAAATACAAGGCAGAAAGAGAAAATAGGTAGGAAAAAAACAAAAGTGCTCTATATATAGCAGCTTTAGGATAAGTTTATCATGAGGTACTGTTTTATATCCTCACTTGAGATGTTCTTTTAAGTTTAGAGGAATCTACCATAGAACCATGTAAGTGTATTTCTCTGTAATATTTCTGCCACAGACCCCAGCAGATTTCCACCTACTGCTATGAAAAGTTAAAAAAGATAACTTATATCCCCCAGACAAGCAGCTAAATGGTTTCCTGTCATGTTTTGTGAAGCATTATTTTTTTCCACACACTAACAACAAAAATACGGAGAATGCAATATACAGAAGAAAACCATACCAACCATGCCTGTACTTGGTTTATCATGCTTCACAAATTGCATGTATGTCTACATAAACCTTGTATGACCCAAATATAAAATACCTTGACATGAACATGTGCACTGCTGTGAGGATGTAACAGGAGATTTAAAAAATAAAATGTTATTGAAACAATTTTGTTTTTTTTTTCCAAATGTATAGATAGAAAAGCCTTCTTCCCTTACATTTTTCTTTTTTCCCTTCTCTTTTTTATACAAGTATAGTCTTTGATTTGATGAAAATTTGTCCTCCTGGGCATCCTGTTTCCCTCAAGGACCCTTGTGCTAGAAAACAAATCCCTTGTCTACCAAGTTACGATAGTGACTATGAACAGCAGAAGCCTTTCTAACTTGGCCACTGACACAACAAATTGAAGCAGGGCCTTCAAAAAAAAGTCAGCTTTCCTTGTTAACCGTGTGGAAACCTTGCCCAGGCAAAACAACCAGTAAAAAATACTCTTTTCTCAGTTGTTATTTAATGCTTGGGTTCCTGTGACAATTGCAAGGATGAGGAGGTTTTCATTTTACAAAAAAAAAAAAAAAAATCCCAAAATAACCCAAGAGAAAAAAGAAAACACAAAAGCCAGACAAAGAGTATCTCGGTGTACATGGGAACTCAATCTGGTGCCTCTCTGCTCCATGACAAAAATGCCTTCTGTTCTAATAAGAAAGGGAAAGGCTGGAAACTCCCATGCTGATAGTCCTGATCTTTTTCTGCTGCTACAGTGAGTCAAAGGTTAGTTCCCTCCCACCTGCATCGTACTTTGCTGCTTCTAATACACAATCCACTATTCAGACAATACAATTAAAAACCAGTTTGTTCACAGGAGGCTCCCTCAGATGATCAATGTTCCCTTCTCAAATATCCCAGTCCAGCACACAGACAAAATTAACTCGCCCAGTGACAATAGCTTTGTATGATTTTTGCTGTTAAATCCTGCTTATACTGCTTCTCAGTAAAACTAGATGCAATCTTAGTAAAATACAAAGTTTTATTCAGCATACTGAGATCATGGGTAAGGGAGATAACCAGACCTTTGTTATGACCTCTTAGGAAAAAGATAAACCTAGAGACATTTTGCATTTAAGTGAACCAAGCGCAACTCCTAAGGAAAATAAACTGTCATTTTAAGAGATGAAATGTTGATGGTTTCTGGAAATGGAAGCATTTACCAGAGAGTAGGGGGTGGAGGGGATAATTCTGCAACTTATCTTTGGAAGTTAAACTCTAAAGATCTGCAGAACAATTTTCTATCTGAACAAGCACTGGATTTAAAAATAATGCCTATATTGCATTTTTTGTGTTGTTGCATATTTTACTCGTTGAAAAAAAGCAAGTAATATCAGCACTGGCAGTGGGTTACATCTCCAGTACCAACAGCAGGGTTGATGCTCTCTGGGTGGGCTGATGCTGATCCAGTAGTTTTGATGAAACTTGGTCACCACCAAGTCAGCAGACAGCAACTCAATAGACAGTTGCTGGCTCAAATAAGTACAGATCAAACCCATAGCGGGGAGGATGAAAAGAGTTTGTTCACAATTGTAGAGTTTACCTTAACCAGCAGCTAAAGCAACCACAAGTGTCATGTATTTTGCAGAACAGAGAAGAACATGTGAGACAGAAACGTTTAACTCTGCTCGTGTATTCGTACCTGAACTACAGTATGTTAAAATGGTGTTATGGTGTCTCTGCCTATGGCAGGGGGCTTAGAACTAGATGATCTTAAAGTCCTTTCTAACCCTAGCTATTCTATGATTCTATGATTCTAAACCAAATAATTATGAGAGAGCATTGAACCTCCACATTTCCTCATAAGAGTGATCTGTTGTGCCGTCCTCCACCTATCCCACAATAAAAAAGGGTAAGTCTTAAGAGAGGAGTGAGTCACAAGGACAAACGACTTAATGCATAATCTTTAGGCTACTGTTTTAAGATCGCAGATTGTCATCAAAGTCTGGAAATTATGCAAATAGCACTAGCTACATTTAGAGGTCTGCGCAAGTAAAGGCTTCCCGACCTACATAGTGTTTTGAGTCTCAGAAAAGGCAGCGATTTTTTGTGCGATGCAAGGATGCTACCTACAGGCCTGCGTGGAGAATAACATCCAGGTAAGATGGGAGAGAAAAGATCCTATTTTTAAGAGGAAACAGGACAGAGCTAGCATTATCACTAAACTAAACCCTTCTTAATTTCAGGCTGAAGAACCTATGTTTTACAGGTTTTTTTTTGTTTGTTTTAAATTCATAATCCCAAAGATCTTCAGTTAACTCAATTTAATCTTAAATCTTATGATGGTACTTTTTTTTTTTTTTAATTTTCTTTCTCTCTACTTATATAATTTCTGGTATCATGAAAAATAGACTAACTTTCTTTTTTAGTAACAATCATTAAATAACCTCTACACTCTTCTGACACACATATTTCAGACATACTGTTGTTGCCAAAAAATTTTGACCGTAACTAATATACTGCTTGGTCTTGTAAATATATTAAGTTGCCAGACAGGAAGTATCTGTATCATATTACATATATTTCTATTATATCTGTCTTGTGTAATCAATGTTTAACTCGACGTAGTTGCATCTGTATTGAGAATTACTTAACAATAGCTGCAATACAACAGCATGTCCAATACTGGATGCTTGGAAAGGTTCTCTAATTGAAGTGTATGCTTTTTCTTCCCTGTGCCTTTTCTACATTCATCTCTTCCTCACAGAGGTCAGATATAGCAAATACTTATGCTTATGTGTAAATTTAGTCCTGGGGACAGCCCTACTGATTTAAATTGAATCATATGAATTTAACAGCACAGGCTCAGTCTGTTAACTTTTCAGAGCAAGGGTCCCTACAGTGTGCCCGCTGCCCTGCAGACATCAATGCAGTATACAACTAGCAGATAATGATAACAGCAGCAGCGTCTTCTTTGCATTGATATTCTGCTAAGATTCAGGCAAGCCACACAATGCAAAAGCAATGCATTCTGGCTTTCAAAAAAGATCTGACATCCTTTCTCTCTTAGTTTTTGCTTGTTTGTTTTGTGTTTTTTTCTTTTTGTGGTTTGTTTTTGTTTGTTTCCTTGCTTTGTTAGTTGGGTTTTGTTGTTGTTTTGTTTGTTTGTTTTTGTTTTGTTTTGTTTGGTTTTTTTTTGAGAGTTAACAGTTTCACAAGTAGTATAAAACCAGGAAAAATAGTAATATTATTAAACATATTTATATCAGATATCAGAGTAATAACTTAAAAATATTTTTCCTTCCAGATACTGCACTCATCACTTCTGTATTTAAAGGCTGTATTTTTATATCTGTACGGATGAAGGGACATTAGACTGTCACAACTACAATTAGATATATTTAAAATCACTACAATGCTGTAAAAGGGGAATTTTAAAATGTGTGTTTTCTGTGTTTATCTGTCCAAATCCTAAATACTTCTTAGGGACAAAATGTCAAGATATAATTTTTACTACAAAATGTCAAGATATAATTTTTACTTGCATCAAATAATAATGACATTAAATATTAATAATCTGAGCTGAAAACAAATGCTTTATTTTACAGTCTCAGTTGAACAGAGCAACTAGATTAAAGCACTTTTCTGAAATAGTTACATTGCTAATTCCATAAACATTGTCTAGAAACATTATTAGAAAGAAAACAAAAACCCTCAAACCCAACATAAACTTTGATTAAAAAAAAAGTTAAATCTCAGAGAAAAAACAACAGTATTGATGTATGCTATAAATTCAATTAGAAGTATTCAGCAATGATACATAACTTTTGCTTTAATCTTACGGAACTGAAATAGCTCTTAAGGACAAAAAGTATTGAATCTACTGACATTGATTTGAGATTCAAATTATTTTTCAAAATATTCACTTATTGATGATTTTCAGATGAAATCTCAAGAACAGTTTTAGCAAGAACTAGCAGCTATACTTTTTCTTATTTTTAGAAACTGGGGAAAAATGTTTACATCATTTTAATGACATTCTACATATAATTATATAATTACATCACAATTAAATTAGTTCTATACTATTTTAATTAAGAAGATGATAATCCTGAATCATTTTTAATAGAAATGTCTCACTATAATTAAACTATTCAGAAGCATTTAAATGAATGTTGAAGAGAACCACACAAGTAACAACACAATCATAACAACTTTGCTCTGAAATTAATATTTAATTAATTTTAAATTACTTTATGCCTCCTATATAGTTGTCTCTAAATTATTTTAAGTTGCCTTTCCCTTCTTAAACTTATTAATAGTTCTCCCAATTTTTAATTGCTTAAGAAAGCTCTGTGAGCAATGTTCATGGGTTGCTAGAGAAACATTAGTAAAGGGAAAAGTTCCTACTAGCTTTTGCATTAGGCTAACTAAATTTAAAATCATATGCCCACATCTTTTTATTAATTACCTTGACAAACAAATTCATCACATATAATCTCATTTTGGCGTCTTATAACATGTTAGGTGCAAAAATAGTTTTCTTCACCCATATTAGATTTTTTAATCCATAACCAGTATTAAATTCTTCCAAAAAGCGCAGACAGCACATGTTTGCAACACCCACCTAGTTTTGTGATAGAAGGAAAACCATGGGTGGCTGATTACTGCAAAAATATTTCAGATAAGGAAAAAACATCAAAATAAATTAATCACATTCAAATATCAGTTTTGATTTTGCTGCATGCATATGCAAACCATGCATTTCCAGCTTTTAAGTGCTGTAACAGTATGTTGCATGAAATTCCTACCAGGAAAATTGGTATAACTTTTTTTCCTTTAAACTTTTCCTTGAAATGTCCTCAAAGTTGTTCAGAACACCAACCATAACTTAAAAACAAAATAAAAACCATTTCCTTTATGAAAGTTTGATGACCTTTGACATCATTCACTATTTAGAAACCCATAAAAGAACAGATAACTAATATATGACTCAAATTATCAATTATAAAAAATAATCTGGGGTAGAATGCTACACTAATGCAAAAAGATGGATTACTTGTCATAAAACAATAAAGCTTTTGTTTGTGAATCCAATATCTCATTCTTTTCCTTTGTGTTACAAAACTTAAAATGATTTTTAAACTTCATTAACTTAAAAAAAAACAACTATCATAAAGGTGAGCACTGAAAATGACCCAGAAATACTCTGTCATTTTTTAACCAATTTATACTTTATATTTGACTAGCAGCTCTAAAAACCAAAAAGTCAGCAGAGACTAGATTCATCACAGAGCAAGGAGGTGGTCCTGTACTTCAGAGATGCAAGGGAGCGTTGGTTCTACCATGCAGGCCTTGAAGTAGTCTCAAAGAAGTGCCATATTTGTCATTGCCAGGCAGATGATGGAATTTAATTACTCTATAACCACATTTTAGAGCACAGACAGCCTGTTTTAAAGCACTCCTCCTGCATTAGAATTCTTTAGGGGTTTTGGTTTACTTTGTTCTCTGTGAGTTGGAGGAGTGAAATATTCGTGGTTTTAATATAAAAAGTGTGAGCAAGAGTGGATGCCTGCAGAAAACAGAATAAATACCAGCCCTGGAGTACCACAGTGCACTGTCATCAGCTGTCAAGAGGTTACCTACGAAAAACCCTGGCCAGTGATGCAGCAGAGGATTCATTACACTGACTGGCAAATGACAGGACTGCTCAAATCAGGAGATAAACTGAGATGAGTTTTATTTCCATCCAGAAATCACAAACTCTCTGCTCAGCCTTTTGCCTTCCCTACAAAGCGATTGTGGCATGACATTGCGAGAAACATAGCACCAGGAATGCTACCCGTGTTTATAAAAATAACTGCTAAGACTCTCAGCTCTAGTTTAATCCGTGACTGCCTTTTCACAGACACATTTTGCTCTGCCTGTGTCAGAATCCACAGTCATGTCTGGTCTGACCGAGTGAAAGCACCTGATTTAAAACACCACCAGCTACAGCTCTTAACTAGCTCACACTGTGAGAAACAGTTGAATGATTTAATTAAAATAATTTAGTTTAAATTAGGTGCATTAGACATTGTAAGTAAAGGAGCAGAGGGGTGAGTGCAGTGATCCAGAGGCAATGAAGTGTAGCAACCAGAGATTCCCAGGTTCAGATCCTGGGTCAGATACACAGTCCCGGCTCCCAGCTTTGGCTGGGAGTGCGCCTGGAGGTGGCTGCCTCTGTTTTTGGGAGAAAGCAGGGGCAGGGTTGTGTGTCAGGGGGGATTAAATACATTGTCACTCACTAATAACAGCTGCCAGATAATTAGAAACCACATCAAGTTCTTAACTTTAAGTTTGCAAGATCAAACTACTACAACTGGATTGCAATTTCTTCTATGGAAAAAAAAAAAGGAAAAAGGAGAAAGACTAAGGAGGAGTTTGCTTTTTTACAACCTAATCAGGATGTAAGGCAGTGAATAAGCACACAGTTGTAAAACGGAATAAAATACTTGACTGATTTTTGATGAGCTTCAATAGGACAATTTGCAAAGGCTGTTTTCCTATACAAGCAGGACAAAGGCTTTAAACAATTAAATCAAGAAGATAGAAATTTTATTTAAGCATTTTGGCATCATATTCCTCAAGGAAGTGGAACTTGAGAACAGCAAAGCTCTGCTACATTTACTGGGAGAAAGGAAAAAAAAATAAACTTTGCAGAAAAAGATCTTAATAGCCTTTACCATTACCTACTTTACCTACCAGGTCAGCTGTTGGTCAAGGCAAAATATCTACATTCACTTTCCAGATACGTTTTTCCTTCATATTCTCCACACAGACAGAAAGCTTACTTCTTCAATACTACTTTTGAAGCAAATTCAAAGCAGACAGTTAATGGCAAGGAGATAATGTTTTTTGGTTTTTGTTTTTTTTTTTTAACCTATGGTTCTGATAAGGCTGCTTTTGGAAATGTAATGGTTACCCAATCCTTTTATGGCTTTAACAAACCCTTACTTCTGCCCCCTCTTCCACACAATGCAGACTCTATTTGCATCCATGTGGTACCAAATTACAGATAAAGTTACAGCAAATTTGTTTTCTCAAAAAAAGCAGCGAGGCCTAACATCCCTTGAGTAATAACAGCCCCATCTTTCATTCAGAAGTAGAACTAGAGTAATTTTCTCCCAGAAACAAACGTTTCTCCCCTCCACAATGGAGCCGTTCTTGCTGGTTTGCAGGTGCTCAGGTGGCAGCCAGAGGATATCTGACCCGGCAGGACCACCCTGCTGTGGTTGGTCATGCCAGTGGTCTACAGCACCCATAAGCTGGGCTAGTGGAGGCCACTGTGGCTGCTACACCAGGACACATGCTTGAGTGCATCAATAGTTATAGAGATGGGTCTTGGTCATACCAATTGAATCGAGGTAGCTAATGAAACAATTGAAGCAGCCTTGGAACAAAGCAAAAATACCTTTAGAGGTTAAAATAACACACAACCCACACACAAAGTGATTGCTGTCTGTAAAAGGAATACTGACACAATAATGACCTACCAGCACTCCGAAGTCACTTTCCAAATGCTTTAGCTAATAGACAGTGATGAATAAATAACTTTGTAATGATAAATGAACAAATAACTGTTTAATGAGTTTCAACAGAGTTGCACCAGGGAAGCTTAATATCCAGCATTAAAAAGACTATTTAGATTGACGCAAATCTGTAATGCTACAAAGATAGCAACATAATAAAGAAAAAAGCTCAAACAAGAGATTTTATCAGTTACCTCTTCTTTAAAATAAATCACTCAAAAATGTCTCTATGTTTACTTGTGATACCATTCCTAAAAGATGAAAATCAAGCACATTTAGGGAATAAGCACTAAGTGCCTTATGCTGTTAATCATTATCTTGGGAAAATTATATTGTGTTTTATATACTAATACAGTGACATTTTTATTAACTCATAATCCCCCTGCTAACAGTGGTGCTTTAAACCACTAATAATTAAGATGGCAGCAAATATTGAAGATACCTACTTCCAAATTTTTCAGTCACATTAAAGAGATATAGTATCTGCTGGTACTGGAGGTTCTTTAAGGGAAAATGGGATATTTTATACCAAGGAAAAAAAAAACAAAACCTCTTTCTTTATTAAGGAAAACAGACTTAAATAGTCATTAACACTATCCCTTAAAATATCAACCACTCATCTTCAAAGGAATTAGATTATTTTAGTTACTATTAATACAGTTTTTCTGGAAATTGAAGAATTTGCCATTGGAAAATAGTTTCGAATATGTGCACCTGAGAGATTTTTTCTCTCCCATCTAGATTGAGAACAGATATATCATTCAGACTGGCTTTATTGAGATAAGAGTAGTCCAGAAAGGAGCATCTGAAGCTAAACAGACAGTACATACTCATATACTTAAAAATTGCGGAGCAATACAAGGAAACCTCATGCATTAATCCTGCCAGAGCTAATACTGAAGTAGAGATTTACCTTCTGCTTAACATGTTTACCCCTCAAGTTATAATTTACAGGAAGCAAACTGAGTGCAGAGATATACGTTAATACTGGCTTGATTTTTTTTTTAATAGTAAGTTTACCCAAATATACAGTAACACTTCCTGTAGCAAAAATGCAAAATATGTACTTAGTATATCAAAACAGAATTAATTTTATCCATTTATAAGCATTTCTTTGCTACCTTTTCATTTTTTTAAGCAGATTAGGATGTGACTGTCTCTTGTTCATTAATGAGCAGTGTCTGCTTACAGAGGCCAGTCAATTAGAACTGGAATACAGCCACATCTAATCACAGCTACTACATGACTGTGGACAGAAAATCATGTCTCCTATTCAGCCAGTGCTGCACACTAATTGCCCAAGAAGTTCCAATTGCATAGTACTAGTTTTAACATATAATGTTGCAGGGCTAACAAATAGCTGTGAGAGCAGCGGTCTTTACTACAAGACCAAATTATGCCAATTTTTTGCTTTTGCAAATCAGAGGGTTCTTCGGATACTTGTATCTCTGGAAAGCAGTTGCTATCCCGTAACTTCAGAGCTACAGTAATTGTGTGGATGTTATCCATGGAAATGCACAAATTTCAAAGATCTGCCATTCAACTCTAAGTCCATTCAGTAACAGCTACAGCCATTTGGCTTATAGTTACTGATTTATTTTTTCTCTTCAGTAGCAATTCTGGTCACAACATTAGTAATCTCTCCTGGATAATTGTTAATACTTTTTCTGGAATAAATAAAATCTATCAGTGAAAACAAAATAAATTATGCTTTTTAAATTAGGTCTCCTTGTTTACTGAAAGTAATAAACAGATTCTGTGATATAAACAACTATTATTTTTCTTTTGAAAATTAAATGATTAAAGTAAATTATATAAAAAGAAGAAAAAAAAAGATGTTGTTTTCGCCAAATGGCTATGAGGTTCACAGGCTTTGTATTTCAAGGTCAACTGAAATTCCCCCCTGCAAAAGCTGAATTACTAAAGAGTGACACTTGGTAAAAATTCAGCATTCCATCCACACTCTGAGTGTTTCATGTATTAGAAGACTACCTAAACAATGTTATTTACTGCATTAATACTTAACTAAAAGGATCTTCAAGGCAGTTTTTGTTCCTCTTTATATTGCTGTCACCTGTATACAAAGTTACTGTGCAAGACAGGCCATTGCGAACACCCAGCCTTTACATGGCTAAGGCTATGTGAGGGTTTTCTTCACAACTTTGAAGCCATTATTTTGGCCTTTAATTGAGAAATTTAAGCAAGCATTCTCCCTAGATAGTGATCTGCTCAATGTAAATTTTTCACACCCTGCCACAAGCAAGTTTCCCCAACTGCATCAATAAGCAGTTTTCCTAGTTTAGCTGTAAATGCCCAGTTCCTTCCTAGGACTTTCCTACACTGATTTGAGTGGAGCTCAGGAGAAAATAACGCTTCTTGCACCAGAAGTCCACCTCAAGCTAAGGAGGAAGGCAGAGGGGACACAAAAAAGAGGCATCAGAATGACACAGTTCATTTCCACTTCAATTTCCTGCTGTCCTGACAAGGAGCAGACTGATCATTCATTCTCCCTGCCAGTTCTGCTGGTTTTGGAAACCATCACAAGCAGCATTCATACCTGCCAGTGATTTCCAAGTGGTAAGCAAGCTTTCAAACATTCGCTGGTCCAAGCCAGACAATTTTGGAATGGGAAGCATGAAGCATCTTTCTTTGGCCAAAAATGCAGGACAAAGCTGTGTGTGGCAGACAGTCCCTTTTTAAAGAAAAGGGACAAAATTTTTCATGTAACTTTGGAAACAGCTTCATAAGGGTGTTTTTCTTTACTTAGAAGGCTTTACTTACAACACCTATAAAATCAGTTGCTGTCAGTCATATAGCATGTGTGGCACCAGTGGAAACTAAGTAGGCTGAAATATTACAAAATTACTGTGTTTCCATGCCAGTAAAATTCAGCACATTGAAAATTACTTCTTCCACCTAGGCACAGATGATTATAGTATCACATACCATCTACACACCTATTAAAGAAGTGACTACTCTATAGGGATGAGCACACTGAAGGTTTCTTAAGAACATTGGAAAGAAACCAGTATCTTAATTTCTGAACAGGCTGTCCTTTCTGCTTCTCTGCTTGATTTTCCTTACTTGCCTTTTCCTCACTAGTATGCAACGTATCCTATTGTTTCTTTCTTTACTAGACACCCTTTTGCAAAACATTGCATTACCCATTGAACGGCCCAGTAAAATCTGTGTGTCCCATACTTCTTTCACTTCAAAGGAAACCACTATAATACCTACCACTGCTGAAATAAAAAGGAAGTAAAACACTTTTTGTAACATGATTTTATAATGTGTTCATTTTCATGTCACTCACAGCTAAAACATGAAAATGTAAGGTACTTTTAATCCACCCATGTGTATTATTTAAGTAATTAAAGTCTAAATGGCCAAGATTTCCTGCAATGACTGTTAAAGAGCGACTCGGGGAACAAAAGGATGAAAGGACACACAACTACTTCCTTCTTAGAACAGCATTACTAAATAATTATCCAAATTTAATATCAGTGCTATCTTGAATATTTTATAACCTGAAGAGGAAAGTCAAGTAAGAATACTTGATACAATGCAACCCCTTTCTGGATATGTAACCATGCTGGATTCAATGCAACCACCCTGCAATATTTCCAGTAACATCAGGCAGCTGGGAATCGCCTTGCACAATTTGCATTATGGAAAACGTACTTCAGAGCAAGACTGCAACTCATGTGAATTGGCTGCCTGGACTTCAAGTCACTTCACTGCCTTAAAAGGAAATCTAAGCTCTGAGAATCAAAAACTTTCAGTGCAAGGTTTCAGTTTTCTAAGAGGGGAGAAGAGGAAAACAGATGGGAAGAATGGTCTAGTAGTGAAGGGAAAAGTCCAAGACTTAGGATACTGATGCTCTAGTCTGCTGTGTATTTCCTGTTTGAGAAATCATAAAACAAGGAAGGTATTTCCCCACACTGCACAGCTAGTTTTGAGATGGAACACTTTAAGATCATGAAGAATTAGGAACAGAATATAGGTAAGTACCTAAAATATATAAAAAGGTGAAATAAACACTCAAGAGAACAATTAAAGTGCCTGAAGGTAGAGCTGGTGTTGCTTTAGACACCATAGGGTGGGTACCCCAGTTATCTGGATGGTGATGGTTGAAGTGACACAGAGCATAAGACAGATATATGCCACTCCAGAAAAGCAGCTGGGTAGTGCACAGGATGCTTGAGGTTACTGAAAACAACAGCAAGTCTGAACTTAGGCAATGAATCACACCATTAAACTGGTTTAGCAAGTATTGCATTCACTCCATGAAGGAAGTGAAATGAAAGTGATTTTTAAAAAAAACAAATAAAATAATGAGAAAATTTACATACAGAAATATTACCCAATCTTTCTGTGTACCACATTTACAAACACACAATGTTTCAAACACAAGACAGATTGATGACACCAAGCATCATTCTACACTGGCATCATTCCTCAGTTTTAAAGGTAAGTACAGAGGGGTTTTTTAATCACTGCTGCTGCTGGTATGTTCTTTAGTTATGACTGGCTAATGGATTTCAGGATTCCAATGGTCAGATATACCAGGATCCACTCTTTTTTTTTCTTCCCTTTCCCACTTTCTAAAACCTGGCCCACAGTATAGCTAAGTGCTTCAGAGAGCTCAAATTCCACTGTATTTTTGCAGCAGTCTCACATTAGTTCTTCTGATCTATAGAAAATCATGAAAGAGGAAACAGGATTTAGATCATTTTTCTTTTCATCTGCTTTACTTCTGTGGAAAAAAAAAACCCAAAAACAAACAAGCAAAAGCACAACAGTCTGGTCTACTTCATTCTCTTTCTTGCTGGTCAAGATACAAATGACAAAAGCTCAAAGACTCTTGCACATGTGTGCAACGTGCATCAGAAATGAACCTTGCATCTGGCCTTGCCACTGCCATGTCACTTTACCTCTGAAAATACCCCCTTCGAGAGTAGGCAGTTTTGACAGCAACAGACATTTTTGGAAAGGCTTTTTCAGAATGCAATACGTGTTTTGCAACCACCTCCCCAGCATTTCAAATTGGAAATTTCAAGTTCTAGACAACAGGTGGCAAATACAACCTGACGGTCCACTTAACACCGGGTTCAGTAAAGAGCAATTTGAAGGTGTTTACTTTATGTCCTCAATACTGCTATCAACAGTGGCAAAATATATGCACTCTCAAATATATCCGCAAAATTCTGATTCTCCGACAGTGTGGAAAAAAAAGATAAATATCTAGTAGCTAACACAAGCGCATTCCCACTGCTGATGTCATCCACAGTCCCAAAACATAATCTGCCCTTCAGCTTTGAGTGAAAGTTGCTTCTGAAATACACAGTAGTGATCACCTCTCCTTTCACTAGGGAAAAGCTAAGTAAGTTGACTAAATTACTTTACTGTCTTATTTCCTGCTAGGGGCCAGTCCTTTTTTTCTCCTGTTTCCTTCTCAGTTTCAATTAATTAGCATGACACCACCACAGCTAAATGGTGCATGTGCAAGAGAACTAACTCTTGCTAGGTACACTATTATGTAATTTTCACACACAATTTTGTAACATTAGAAGACAAAGAGAAGGTAAGTTAGATCTCACAAATGACCTGGATGCAAGGCAAGTCTTTTTATCAATATTTGAGTCTGAGAAAGGAGGGTATTTTCTGTGTGCATACACACATATAGAAAGATTCTGAGGAATATGAAGAGGAACAGGATAATGTGTTCATAGGAAGATCTAACTTGAGGATGCATTGAAAAGCATGCATGTGATCAGGCCAGGGTACTCTCCGTCCAAATGAGAAAGGAAACAAGTTTATTTTATAACAGTTAAATGTTCAAGCAGGTAAGTAAAGGGCTTTAGTGAGACCATTTTGGGATACCAAACACTTGGAAGATTATATATTCCCTCATATTTCATGTTTAATGTTCCTCTAAGTAAAATATGTGGTTCCCTTTAGTTAATCAGTTATGAATTGTACTTTAAAGGTAAGAGGACATTTTTGATAATGCACATATTAAACTTTTCATTAAACTACCAAATTTAAATTCTACCTTTTTGTGCACTCTGACATTTTTGTCTGGCATTTTCATTAATTTTGTGACATACATAAATGTAGCTGAAATGTTAACTGATCAATACTTTCTCTCTCTCATGTAGCACTACAGCAAAGCTCCCCAAGGACCATGCAGCAGTACAGAAATTAAATGTGTAAAATATCAAATGTTAATGTTAAACACAGTGGCACTTACTGTATAACGACTGAAAAGGCTAAAAGAATTCCAAATGGACAGATGGTAGCACAAATTATCTACAATCACATTTAAAGATTAAAGTTTGTCCCATAAAATAATTCATTGACTCAAGCTGAAGTGTGTCCTTTTACTGATAGCTCAGTTGTCCAATTATTTTTGTGTTCATTACAGTGAGAAATTACAGTATTCGAAAAAAAGTATGCACACGTTTTTCCCCCTACATTGCGCCCACTGACATCTGCAAGAACACAAATGTCTAATATTCTGCTAAATTATCCAAAGGTCTGTTTAAATACAGAAAATCAATAATACAAATTTACAGTGAAGGCTTTCTCTACTTACACCACTCTTTTCCATTGCATTTAGTTTCTTAGAAGCATTAACACAGGTGCATAACATATCTTATCAGCCACTAAACATAACAGGGCTATATGTAATATAATATAGCTGTTCTGAAACTCAAACACTATTTTAACATTGTTGCTATAGATTTATTTAACAGGAAATAAATATGAATAAACTATGGAGAATATACAACCTTCTGATGGTACAAATCCAAAGTCATATTCTAGCCAGACCAATCTATGTTTCATGAGTTATTTACAAATATATTTGAATATCAGAAAAAATTACAAATAATATGTCACAGATTGGCATAAGAATGCAAAAAAAAATATTTATGGGTAGGAATTATTGTTTTGCTCTGAATTACAGAGGCACAAAAAAAAATAAATGTGGAGTCAAAACCTGAAGTCGTTCAGACAAAATCCCCAGTGGAGTTCAACAGAAACAGGTAAAACATTGTTTAGTTGAGGAAGTGCATTATCTGGAACACTAAAAATGTAACTTCTAGGTTTCTGTACTTCTAGGTACATCATGTGCAAAACTAGTCATTGAGCTGGTGCATTTGAAGAGATTTGAGAAAGAATCATTGTCCCAAATAACATAATGGTTTGAGACAGCTGAGCCCTGTAGTATAAACAATGATCAAGCCCCTTCAATGAACACATATAGTCTTGATGACCAACACTGTGACTCTCTAAGGAGAATGACATTAAAAAGAGCTGCAGTGAACACCTCAGCTGCAGCATGTTATAGAGTCATCGTATTGATGGAGGCTTTATGTGGGTTTCGAAGACAAGTCCGCCTTTCCAGATCTCTCTTAGTATTTACAACTATATTTCTAAAAGGTCAGATGGTCTGCCAAAATTTCCACCCCTGTGGTGGAATAGTAGCCCCATCAGAAAGCGAAGACTTGGGGAGAGATAAGAGACAAGGTTACCTGCAATTGTAGTGACAAGAACTTGGGACAATGGAAGATCTGAAAAATCAACCCTCACACATGTAACTTATATGAAATGGCTGTAAATCTGTATCAGAATGTTATCCATCAAGATATGTCTTCAAATCCAACAGGAAAGAAAAAATGGTTAGTTTAAAAGCTTACTTCTTGTATATTATTTATTAGTCTGAATACAGAGTTGGAATGCTCCAAAACAGCCTATTTCTCATCTGCTTTCTAGCACTGTTATTTCACTGTGATATTCTCTAACCTCTGGGAAATTACTTTAAGAGGAGATACAATTTGTATAGTAGTGAAGAGATGAAAAAGATACATATAGGTACAGGTTTTTTAACAGACTATTAAATTGAAGTGTAACCTTAATGCAAGCATAATTTAGCATCACACATGCAAGTGGACCACTCTCAAGATTTTTTAAGGGCCTACGGTAGCTTTGAAACTTCAGAAACCATCTAAATTCCAAAGCTTATGATCATGATAGAAGTTCACATAGATTTGACTTGACTAGCAAAATCTTATTAATTTTTTTTGCCCCGCAGAGGGATGTTTTCATCTTTGGGGAGAGTTAACACCAGGTTGAAAAGCACAGGATGCACTCTGGATGCAGAGCAGGAACACATCTGTCAAGTCTCAGTACTGACACAGATGTAATATATCCGTAACTATCACAATCACCACATAGCAAAACAAATCCTAAGAGGAAACTAAGAAGAGCAGGCTTTTAATATATATTTATAAATTATAAACACATATATAAAAATAAAACCAGGACCTAGTTTCTACCACAATACATTAACTACAGCTCTCCCTGTTCAAATTCTGTGTTTTGTGTATTTCCAACTACTTATTAGGACACTGAATTTCTGTTATGATTGGAAACAATTAAAACTTGACAGCAACACAACTTTTTCTACGGCCGCTGGACTGTACCATGAGAAAGAAATAATTCCACTAGCCTTAAAGAATAAGATAACCTAACCCTAACCCTAACCCTAATTCTAGATATTGCACATATTATAGTTAATACAGACATCAGTAAAAGTATAAAACCCCTGAGTGCTTCAACAGCAGATGTATCTCCTCTACTCCTGATGAAAATTGCAACCAAGGACTGGTAGTGTGCTGCCATCCTTTCACAGGTTGGATGGTGCTTTGAACAACCTGGTCTAGTGGAAGGTGTCCCTGCCCATGGCAAGGGGTTGGAACTAGAAGACCTTTAAAGTTCCTTCCAGCCCAAACAATTCTATGGTGATGACAACAGGCTACAGCAGAGTTTAATAAGTCCTGCAGTACAAGTGGAGTCCTGCTAAAAGAAACGTCCTGCAAACTAGCTAAATTTAGTGACACACCAAAGTACGCCATTTTTACTGCTCCAGCACAGCCAGTTCCACTGCCTGGTTTGCTTTCTCCAGATTTGAGGTATCTGAGCTTCAGGCATCCAACCTAGGAGCACTGTCACCAGATTCCCTTTATATTATTAAAAGCAACACCAAACCCATGTTCATATTCATGGTGAAGAGGCTCATAATGTTAGTATTAAGCCAACTTAATAAATTTTAGATATTCCAGAAACTGTGACCATGCATACATATTTATTGTTGGCAAAAACAAACAGAAAAACAAACAAATAAACAAAAAAACACAAAACCAACCAACCAGAGACTTCGGTCTTGTTTGTAGCTGATACAATTTTGAAAGTTCAAATATAACATTTTGGGAAACAGACTTTAACCTACTATGATGCCTGGAATTTTCAAAATTTAACAGAAATATAAAGGTTAATATTAGTGAAGCTAATGATTATGGAGAAATAGTTTCATTTAAATCACTAAAAATTATTTAACTGAAAACAACTATGATCAGAGCTTGATGACTACAGAATAGTAATCTGTTAGCATTAATGATTTTAAAGTTGGTTTTGTTTTATTTTGGGGTGGTATTTTTGTTTTGTTTAACCAAGAATGCTAAATCTTAGACAGGAAGTGATTGTTTGGGTCCAGAGCTTTGTACTTCTAAAAAAAGTTACAAGCATAACATATTGATATGTGGAGGGTAAAATAACACTAAGTTTGCATTCCTGATATGTAAAAGAATCCATGAGATATACAAAAAAAAATCTAAAGAGTAAATACGTGGCATGCAATGAGGCCACACAAAAGTTAATTGAGGTAATGAGTAAGAAGCTCAAGAGTGTAATCCATAGTTCATAGACCGTATTTTGAGTTCTATCACCATGTTATTAGTACAATTATAAATCTTAAAAAAATCCAACTTTCTATCTTGTTTGTGTGACATTTTAAACTTAAAATTAAAAACAAATAAAAATGAATAAACATGACTTGAAGTATCTTCATAATGCAAAGTTTAAAACAAATTAATAAATAACCCCCCATCATGTCAACACTGCACTATTTCTCAGTCTAGAACACAGATACACCAGGGTCATTAACGATAATGTAAAGAAGATCATACCAAAAAAGCAACGAGACTTCTTGAGGGAGAATCCCAGTCAAAGCAACTGCTAATGTAGTAAGCAGCATTTATGAGCACGATGATGCAACGTTTCATCCGGATAAAGTTTCTTAACAGTAGCTATTGAAAATACAGAGGAACAAAAATGTTTCAAAACCCAAAAGCTCCAAAATAGAGTTACACTTATAATATTGTCATTCTTAGTTTGCATGAAGAATGAGAAAAAACACTAAACTCTCTAGCTCACAAACTGAAAAGGGTAGTTTAAAATATGAGTCTTGTAAGAGAGAGAATTTGTTAGTTGTGTCAATTGATATTTATTGAATTAAATTCTGACAAGTTGCTGTCTAGCTTTAAAAAGCCACATAAAAAACTTCGTGAATTATTTTGATATTAAGATTTTACTATGCAGGCAAGACTTTCCCCATTCTCAGGTACTCTACCAAATGTTAGCCTTTTTGAATAAAAAGATGCTGCAGGACACTAACTTGAAACCAAGTAGAATTACTGCTCTAATCTAATAAAGATCACATGCACCTTTTACATTAATTTTTCCTTCATTTTTATCAAATTTGTCTGCTGTGATGAAAATTTTGGCCACATGGCTGTAAGTATCTATCAAAGTAACTTTACTCACATACATTCAATCTATAGAGATGAGACATAACAGTGGCAGGTTTTAAATCAGGAAGATATGCTTAAATCCTCTAAAACTGCATTACACTTGACCAAAAAAAAAAAAAAAAAGTGAACAAACCAGGGAATGATTTGTGTAGTGAATAGCACAGAAAATGTTAGTTAAGTAAGACATGCTCACCCTTGGAAAATGTGGATGCTTTAAAATACAACCACATCAGTTATACATAAAGATTCCTTTTTTTTTTTACCCTCACCCGAACTGGTATTGTGGTGGGGTATCCCATTCAAGTTAATAAAAAAATCCCAATCAACTGGAAGTAGGTATTTAAAGCTTATTCTTCTTGCCATCTGCAAAAATCACGCTGACACTTTCTGTTATGAAAACAGGGAGAAAGATGAATCTTGAATAAAAGGCCTTGCTGCTTCTTTGCTGGAAAAGCAGCACAAAATGCAGCTTTAGTAACTGCATTACAACACTAAAGAAAGAATATTTTGCCTCTTGAAATCTTTTTTAATCAAATGCATAATAAATATAAATATATAAATTACATAAAATTAATCCAGAATATAGTTTAAATTACACTCAAGTTTACTAGCTTTCAGCAAAATAAAAACCAGTTCTGAGACCTTTGTCTTTTTCAGTGCAAACAACAAAAATCTCACTCCAAAAGCCCAAGGAAAAGCTCAGTTCTTTCCATATAAAATGCATAATTTGTGGAACTTATAAACCTTAATCAAAAGTAGTTCAAGTAGAGAAAAAGATGTGTTAAA
Organism: Melopsittacus undulatus; assembly: GCF_012275295.1. Lineage (NCBI taxonomy): Eukaryota > Metazoa > Chordata > Aves > Psittaciformes > Psittaculidae > Melopsittacus > Melopsittacus undulatus. The sequence continues at coordinate 79,577,104 of NC_047557.1, forward strand.
TATATGTTACCAAAACATTAGAACTATGTGTAGCAAAACTACACAGGGAAAAAAAAAAAAGGTGCAGACATGTGATTACTGCTCATTCTGTGATTTCCTACCCACAGGACTCTTCAAAGTAATAAAGACTTTTAGTCTGCTTTCACCACCGATTCAGACCTTACTCAACTAACTTATTTAAAATTTGGCTAAAAGAATGCTGAAAGGCTCTCTACCCTGCAACAAATGACCTTTTGGGTCAAGGTTAACAGCAAAAATTTATTCAAGACTTAGTTTACATGCACCTGTGCTATAATCTGATATGTGTGGAACCTGATGGTTTCAACTGTGTTCTTATTCAGGTATTTCATGGAAATTAAGCTGCAATTTATAGAGGAGACACAATAAACCCATGTATTTTGTTTCTGCCTTTTCCAGCCTATCATATTCTTTTGTAAACAGGTAATGAAAATGTTATCTTTTACCCCCAGTAGTATGATACCAGATATTTGGATGTGCACACTTGATATTAAGGCTTTCAGAAAGGATTAGTGTTTCCTTACTCTTTACCTGTTTAGACAGTCTGTTTTCCTCTTCAATGTACTTCACTTCTTTGGGCATTAAGGTTCGTATGCTGGCTTTCACCTACACATTAAAATGTGTGTCAGTGTTTCAAGCTCACCCGCTCCTTACTAATAACACATGCTTCAATTTGCAAAACCCACCAAGTTTCAAAGTCATGGCTGCCAAGCCTGTAAGTGACACGTAAGTGCACAGAGGCAGGGGTTGCTGTTCCATACGCTCACAGCAACAGCAGCGGCAGCAGCAACAAAAAGAGTGGGTGTGCCAGGCAGTGGCAGAAGAGTATTCTGTAGTATACATCAAGGTTTAGAGAAAATGAGGAATGACAGAAATTCTCTACAAATCAGGAACAAAAGCTTTCATGAAACTGAACTCTTTAGCAGTACAAAAAAGCCAAAGTTAAGACTTACAGCATTAAAAATCACATCTATTTCAAGATAGATGACCCCCTTTGTTGGCCCTGTCAGCTGCTTGTTTTTCAAGACGTAGGCTTTCTGTTCACCATTTTGAATCTGCAGGAAAAGGACATGACAGCCGTCTGTCTCACGGTCTCTGCTGAATACACCCCCCCGGCGACCCCTGACCCTCAGCTGCTGAAACTGACAGAGAACCCAAAACAACTGTGGCAAGTCTGACAAGTACCTGTTCATTACCAGCACCAAGTCTGTCAGGAAAAATTAACTATCATGGGATTCAACATGGCTGTGAATTGAGTATGTTAAAATTTTAGTGTCCTTATTACAGACCTTGGTTGAGAAATGACAGACACGAAGCTGCAATTTTTTCTTTTTTTTTTTTTTTTTTTGTTTTTTTAAATTCCACCCCCCCCCCCACTTCAGCAGGAAGAATTCAGAGTGGTATGTCAGGTGAATAGAACTTACAGACAGCAATGGTATAGCAACTTTGCCTAGAAAGTCAGCACTGCGATCGCGATCTTCATCATAAACTGTCACTTCAAGCACGGAGTGGATGTCTTTAATATTGCTACAAAGGGAGAAGCACACACAGAAGAGAGAAGTCATCTACACCAGCGAGTACCAAGGACAAAAGCGTGAAAGGTTAGCAAAAAACATGTACCCATCTATTTTTCCAAGAACAGGCAGAGAACAGAACTTAAGCACATGAAGCATCCCTCCATATAAACGAAATGCTTACTGAGGGCTGCAGTGGTCGTGCTTGCTCTCTGTGAGGCTTTCTGGGCTGAAGTTTCCCAAAGGATGTTGCTTTAAAACCCCTACCTGGTGTTTTTCCTGTGTGAGCTGCAAGGAGAGCCAGCATAGCACAGCGCAGCAGTGGGGATTTACAGCAGTGAGCAGCAGCAGCAGCAAGAGCCTTTAAAAACCTTAAACACTGCTATCTTTGCAGCAGTTCTTACTGCAAATACTGTGAAATCCATGGGTACATCAACAGAAATAACTGTGAGCCACATGAGCATACCTTAGCCCTGACAACAGGCTCTTTAATTCTGAAATCCTTGCTTAATTGTAGATACACAACAGTCATTACAACAAATTGGGAACAAGCAATATGAAAGGCGTTTTTTCAGCTACTAGTGCTTTTTTTACCTGCAAGCTATTAAACACTCCACCACTACACACAAAAATTGTCATTGTACATTGTAAACTCTCAAGTGAAAAACTCACATTCATTATTCAGAGAAAAAAAACAACACAGAACTGTGTGAAAGAACTCTTCTTTGATCAAATGGCTGATCCAGGAATTACAAATTCAAGCAAAGCAGTTTAACTTCAGTAAGATCTACACCTCCAGTTGAAACTGGATTGCTAGCCCAAAATTAATTAACAAATCTGAGGATAAATAAAATGATCAATGCAAATATACATAGAAGAGAGGTAAAAACTCTCCTTGAAGGCCTTTTTGAGTTTTCCTACTTGATTGGTCTCTTGTCCTCTACAAACCCAGGCAATTTCTTATGTTGAGAATACTGTCTGTGCAGAAGAGGTTGATTAGTTATATGCTCTATTAGCCAGTAATTAAAAATCAATTAATGAAGAGTTTAATGTGGTTTTGTGGATACATAAGTGAGGACAATGTTAATAAGCTAATGAAAAGTACAACTGTTCTGATATTTTTTTTCTTTTGCTCCAGTTCATTACTGAGAACTCACTGCAGGGCAGAAAAAAGCTACAGATGCCAAATATAAGAATGATAAATACAGTAAAATTAAAAAAGAAAAAAGAAAGAGAAAATTAAAATCAGAACAAGTTTTCAGATCATGGGCAAAATACAGCATTTTCATTTATGATAAAGTGAAGTAACTACATAAAGCTTATACTGGCTTTGCAGTGCATTCTGAGCTGATTTCAGTAGCAGAGAAACCTACAACTGATCAGTTTTCTACTCACTGGTGTCACGTTGCAGCCAGAGAGAAAAAAGGAGGCAGGGAAAAAAGGCAACTCAGCAAGACATATACCAGGAACATTTTGTTTGTGGAAGACTTTTTTCTATTTTGCCAGAGCCTTTAGCTTCAAAAAAACAGAATTAAAAAAACCCACAACCCAACAAACCAACCAACCAAAACCAAAAAACCCAAGAAACCCCCAACAACCATATCACTTCCCAGTAAACTAAATACTTAAGACTGCATTTTACCCAATAGCTGCATTGTGCTGGTTTGATGCTAGATGGTATTGTGGGAAATGCAGTTGGTAAATGGAATTAAAAAAAACAAACAAAAATATATGATAATAATTCAGGAAAGTATGAACATATTTATAAATATTCCTATATGAAGTTACCTAATATTTATTAAAGTTAACACCACATTTTAATAAAGGTCATAATCACAGTATTTTTTTTTCCCACCCAAAACTTCAGGGCCAAACCCAGTGTGATGTATTTGGCCTTAAAAACTTCACTGAACCTGACAGGTATATGGAGTGCTCAGCACTACTCACACCTGTTTTCCAAGAAGCAAACCTTGTTTTTTTACCTTTAAAATGGTAGCTCTTCTTTATTTTTGGTCATGTTCTTAATCCTCAAAAAAAATTATTCAGTTGGCCGGTTTGGAAATACCAGTATGTCACTGCTTTCTTTAGAATCAGCAGTAGCTGGTTTTGACTCAAACATATACGCAATTGAAAACTCCTCATCCCCCTGCAAAACACTCACAAAATCCAAACACCTACAATGTGAAGATTTTGTTCCATTCTGGATTGAGGTTCTTGTAGACGGTATGTGTCAGCAGTCTGTCATTGTTCAATTCAACTACACAAAATGGGTCACTTTTACCTGTAAGAGAAAGTTTGGGACAAAATATATCAACTAAGAAAAACACCATGAGCAAGGTTTAGAAAACATTAGTTATGAGGGGGTTTTGTTGATTTTGTTGTTGAGGATTTTTGTTTTTCATTTTGTTTTTTGTTTGGTTGGTTGTCCTTTTTTTTTTAGTTTTAGTTTTTCATTTTAAGCTTTTTTTTTCTAAGCCGCATTGCAATTCTTACAGGAATTAATTCAGGGAAAACCTATGGTCTTCATTATGCTCAAGATGACTACAACAGGCTGTTCACCTCTGTATTCTATTAACATTCCTCACTAAGAGAACATCTTTGTTGTCTTAAAAAAAGACAAAAAACAAAAAACACACACACAAAAAAAAAAAAGAAAAGAAAAAAATCCCCATACAGACTTTCTGATGAAAACCCAGCATGTTCCTAAAAGGTGCGAAGCACGCTTCTCAGACAGCTAAAGGAACTTTACTTCAATTATGCCAATTTTACATTGTCTGTAATGAAAACATATTTAAGCATTTTGATATGTAGAAATGTATTATTCCACATTATTTGTAATAACATAGTAACTACATTACTACACCCTACATGTTTCATGCTGAACAAATCCTCTCTCCAAAATCAAAAAGCCTTAAAGACAGTCTCAAATAAAAGCCTAATACCAGAGAAAGTGGGCAAGTACAATTAAACAATGAGACAATACCAGCTGGAATGATAGGCTGTAGTCTCAGCACAGCAGAAGCTCAAAAGTGGTTGAGATTTTTGTAACCATTAAAGTACAACAGGGTAGCTCTGCATATATTTACAAGAAGGTCCCTCAGCAACAAAACCACCACAGGAGAAATTATGAAGACTCTGCTTTGAAAATATAGTATATAGATAATGGAAGCAGTATCCTAGATTGAGTATTGAAATTAATTTTTATTTTTTTCAATGCAATAAAAAAAAAACAGGATAGCATGCGTCTGTGTGTGTGACCCAAATGTGTAATAAGCAGCTTATAGCCAATGACTGCAGGTGAGCAGTGTTGATACCAAGCAAAGAGCAAGAAAAGTCATCCCCACTGAGAGTTTTGGGGGAAGCTATGAAATTTATGCTAAGCTTTTTCTAAGGTATCCATGAGGCCAAGGTTTGGAGAAGAAGGAAAGTAGATGCCTGAATCTCATATTTAAAAGCAGATGGGTGGTGTAAAAAAGGAGCTCTCTTCAGAGGGAGGAAGTAAAAGAAGGGAAGATAAATATCTCCAGAGTTTCAGGGCAGCCCTGAGATCTCCTGGAAGGGGAAGAAGGTGTTGTTAAGAAGATCTGAGGAACAGCTATGGGGGAAGGAGCAGTTACAGAATCATGAGTGAGATGACCGTTACAATAGAGAGGCAGTAAAGAGAAGAAATCACAGTGTAAATTATTTAACTCATATTTCAAATTATGACAGTAATGACAACCATTGTAAATGCTTCCCAAGACAGAGAGATGCTATCTCCCCTACCTATTTTGATTTTCTCCAGTAATTGAAGAGTACAACCTTTTCCCTTGGCACAAAAAACATGTGTCTGATTATTTTCATGTAAGGCTACAAACACATAAGTAGAAAGCTGTAGAATAAATTGCTGCTCCCAGAACTCAAGGGAACTTGGTCAGATGGAAATTAACAATTGAGTTAGATACTCCAGAGTGGCTCGTTCTTGTCTCTGGACTTTCTTTGGACAGCAAAGTGTTTGAAAGTTATTGAGTGTTGGCACTGATCTTCCACAATCAAATCTGGCACACTAAGCAATTGCATTTCACAATGTCTTGTGTAATTTGTTGTCTTCAATAACTCTGTAATGTTTTGTCATGCATTGTAAGAAGCTGTACATTAAGTACCTCAATGGGGCTACATTAATGATATTAGGAAGGCATGTAATTAATTTCGTACCTTATACAAATGACAATGAAATCAATATTTAGACAAAACCATCCAGGGGTCACATCTCCCAAACTGCAATATTGATTCAGACTACATCAGAGGTTAATGTGTAAATTATTTACTTTAATTATAAAGAATAATTGTTTTTAAAACATTGAGAATTATGGTTAGAGTTGATGTTCACCTTCTCTAGAAAACAATATACTGTTAAATCCTTCCCATTAAACTTGAAATGTGATTAATTCATTACTCAGCAGAGATGGATGTATCACACATCTCAATGTTCTCCTACTTCACAGGCCCAAAAGGTAGTGGGAAACTTTAAAAAAATCGTATTTATTTAAGTACTTTAGATTTCAGTATTTGAAAAAGAAAGACTCAGTTAAAATAACTGGGCAGAAGTGATAGAGCAGGCAACCTAGGTAATACTACTTTATCTCCTTTTTTAAAGTGTCATCAATCATATTTGCTTATGATGTTACAATGTTATATCTGCTTATTAATTGTATGCAGACACAAGAAAATGTGTTGCAGTGTCTTGAGGATAGCTGTAAATAAAGAGAAGGTATTTACTGCATTCATTTATTTTCTGCATTCATTGACATGCACTTTTTCAATTATTCTTTTAGATTTATATGGATATTAATCACAGAGGTCCCCAATCAAAATGAAGACAAATGATTTTCAGAAATGAAATAAAAATCTCCTTCTCACACTCAACATTCAATGTCACCTCCCCCCTATAACTTGAAAACAGTTTGAGACCAAATTTGACAGAAAGAAATATTATGAAAGGGAAAAAGGGAAGGCCCAAATATCATGGCTGACAAGTAGAAGTTTCCTGGTTGTGAGCATCTCTGAAACAGAATACTGGTTTTGCCATACAAGGAAGCTATGAAGTTTTCATCTGCAAAGCCGTTCACCATCTCCTATGGGCACTTCTTCTGTATGCTAAAACACTCATCACAACCAAGCTGGGTATCTGAAAAGCAACACACTTCACTGACATATGGTATGCGCAAATGTTATTTGGAAACCAACACAAATAAGTGAACATGATCCAGAAAGACAAAGCCAGAGCAATGGACAAGTACTTGGTGAAACTCATATCCATCTGTCATCTTTAAAGTTCTCATTATTATAAAGGATAACTGCAATCTTAGCTCTCACTGACAGCCATGGCAACTTGCCGCATTGCAGGAGTTTTCAAAATTATGGGATCATTCCCAATGAAAGACTTAAGAGAGTACTAAAATATTAAAAGACGTCATCCTTAGGTCTCTTTGGTCTCTAGCAGGACCAAGGAGAATCTGGGAACTTACAACATACACTCATCACTGGACTATTCAAAATCAGGACTTTAAGCACAACACATACTCTAACCAAGGCAGATAACTTTTGTCCCGTTAATGCAACTAGCAGTTTCAAAAATTATCAATAGATAGTTTTCCTCATTCTTATATAAAAGAACCACATGTATTCAGAAAAGTATGTGCTGTTTGGCATATCTAGCAATTCTAAAAGTACGCTAAAACTCATGTGATTAGACTTGTGCTGCCTAAGCTCAATCACATAATTCTAAATTATGTCATCACAAGTATGCCTTTGACTATAGACTAAATCACAACTATCATATATCACCATATGTCACCTGTCCTATGTCAACAAATTCTACCCGTATCGCTGTGCCTAATGAGGGTCTTTCACCTAGCTCCCTGCTCCATGCCCTCCCTAGCTCTCCAGCTACTGTTCAAGTGACTTCAGAGGTATTCAGCTCTATTGATCAGGAGGACATCCACAATTTTTTTCTGAATATGCCCCTAAATGTGCTCAGTGCTGTGCAAGGTGAGACTACCACCACCTGCTTACCTCACACATTAAAAGCAGCACTGAAACCAGCACTTACAATTTTGAGTAATCCCATGACCTCTCTAGAATTAATCATTATTACCCCCAGTACTGTTTGAAGGAATTTGTGATATAAGTAGTTAATAAAACCCAGTGAACTTCACCTTCCAATTTTCTGAAATCAGACATGCAGTAAACCTCAGTAAGAACTAAAATCTCATTAATCTATTTTGTTGCTGTAATGTCTCACACTTTTTGGACTCTACTTATAGAGGACTAAGGGCTCCTGAAATGACAGAAATAATGGGCTAGTTTACATAGTATACATAATAATATGGAATGGAGCACAGCTTTTCTTTGGACTGGCCTCTCTCACATTTTTTTTTAAATCTTTACCCATTACAGAGCTGGTTTATCTAAGAATGTACCCTAGAGGAATTCTACTTTGTAATGTAAGCTACCACTGAAAAAAATTACGTGGTAATTTCAGCTACTACTGAAAAAGATCAAGGAACTATTTATCCTTAGAAACTTCCTGCTTTTTTCATCACACCACACACTGCAGCTAGTTTGACAGATACTCTGGTTTATGCTATGCTGTACTGCATTTAATATTTAGACAGTTGGTAAAACCAGAGCATAAACTGAGATTACTTTACTTAGATCTAAGTAAAATGTTTCACTTCCCTCAGCACTGTGTCCCTCACACTGCACACTATACATACATTAATTAACATTATATTTTTTTTTACTTTTCACCTTATTTCTCTGAACTACTTTATGCCTCTGGACGAGCTGTACACCCATCAAGTGAAACCAGCTGAACCCTGTGACAGTGGTTAAGATGCAAGTGAGGCTAACCAGGAACTAAAGAGGTTTTATCTGCTTCAAAACTCAAAGTCCCCCACAGCCAGAAATTCCATCACAAAAGAATCAAAGTCAGCTCACAGCTCAAATTCATTATCTGGATCTCAGATGCTTGGCCACTGGAAGAACTTTTTTCTTCTACAAGTATATAATACACTTTTTCATCATAGAAGAGAGACCTGAATAGTGGCAATTTTAAACTGCTTCTCAAAATATTTAGAAAATCAAAACAACAAAATCTTAACCATCACACAATTTCAGATTTCGAATTTTCCTCTCAAGTAGTTACAGCACCACATTGTCTAATGTTTTGGCCATGCTTTTCATTTGAAAATGTTTAAGAAAGGCTGTTTCCATCAGTTCGAAGGCCACATGACTTCTGCATTTGTAAGTGAGCTGCCTCGCTATGCTGGAACTCGTCAGCAAGTACCAAAGAGGCTAGGTGGCCCATGTGCCCTTGTGAACTATGTTTGAGGGTGGGTGGACCAGTATCGAACAGAGGCCACTGCAGCTCACTTCCAGGCTGAGGGTGAGCTGTAATCTGTCCAGTCCAACAGGGAGCTAAAGCACAAAACACTGGGCATCACCTCAGATTCAAGTCCAAAAGTACTGTTTTTTCACAAGAGATTGAATGGCATGTGAACAATTCAGATGGAAGTATCCTTTGTCTGTATTAGAGCTGTCAAACTGCAATACAATATAATTCATATCTCTGGGCAAGTTAAAGAGATATGTCCTCCAGTGGTCCCTGGGGAGAAATTGTCCAATAAAAGTTTTGGTTGTTGGCAGATTATTTTCCCAGCAAAAATTCATTTTGGGGTAGGGCAGTTCTTCCAAACAGAGACTTACACATAACTGCACTTTTGGATTCCTTTTCTAGCTCCACTTGCACAAAAAGCTGAGTTTTCCTTGATGAAAAGCTATCAAAGCTTAAAGCTATGTTTCTTGCTTGCAATGTTTAGTACCACTTAAACTGTGATGCCCTTCTGCTATAAAACTCTACTAAATATTTGTCTCCTGAAAACTGTGTGTCATTGTGTATTATTCGATTAATAGTGTAAAAAAAAAAGAATTTAGTAAACAAACATATGGGATCATTGTATTTTATGCAGTATGATGATTCCCTGTCTTAGAGAGAGAAAACCCACCTGCATACAATCATGCTTTTCTGTTTCTAGTCTTTGAAAATCCAGCCCAGGAAAGAAAATAAAAAATCAGAAGGACCATCAGTCATTGCAGAAAAACTTGTTCGTTCTTAATCAGCACTGCCATTGAGTCTTAAAAGAAACTACCATTGATGCAATTGCTTTTCAGAGTAGATGCAAGCCAAGAAGCATATGGCAGACCTACCTGTCCCCTGGAAAACTTATTGTACTTCAAAACATTAACTTTCAAGAAATGGCAAAGAGCACGGGGTTAGCTCCCTGTAAGCCCTATGGAGATACTTCTACCATGGCTATAGAAAATATGCATTGTGTCATTACAAGTCCAAAGACACAAATAATTCGCTGATTTTGTTTCTTGAAGAGTTCTTTTAACTAAAGAAAATATGTTGCAGACTAAATATAGATAGGCATCTAACATTTACCTGCCACTGACCAGTCCGTAAAGTTACTTAAACTCCAGCACTAGCTAGATCACAAACTGATTTTAAACAAGTCCCTTAAATTTATTCTGCACTATTAGATTAATTTTTGTACTGTTAAAAATTACAGTATCAAAAGTGAACTAGAATCCCAAAGATTACTGAAATTGTTTTTGATAGATAAAAAATTTAATGAGACATCAACTCCATTTCTACTTTTAAAAGTCAAGTTCACAAACCATGACTTCATACAGTTCAACCAAGTTTAATATTGTTATGAAAGCTGAAATATTGTTTGAATATTTCATAGGCTATTATGGTTCTCCCCTACCGCTGGCGATGCCTGTCCATTATGGATCTGAGTCCCCACAGCCAAAAGAGGGCCTTTATTTTGGGCGAAGACAAGACAGCTAGTTCATGACTCTGGGGGGCAGTGCCACTCATGCAGACGCTAATGACAATAATGTTGTTCCAAGCTCCCTGCCAGCCAGCTGCTTGGAACAGAGCAGTCACTCTGACCTTTGGCCAAGAGAAGGAATGGCTTAATAGCATGAGAAGCTGCCTTATCTAATGGATTAAGTACAGGACCCCAGCCAAATGCCAGCTTTGACAAGGAATCATTCTGTCAGCCTTAGCTGAGCCAGTTAACCTTCCCTAGTTTTTCCCATCTTTAAAATAAAAATGATAATTCCTCTTTAATGGGGCTGCTGCAAACATGTTGCAATGGACCCATATCATGAGTGTGTAAGATATCTCACTATACAATTCAGTGTAGCATCACAGTTGTGTCAAACTCATTTCCACAAAATATTTACAGAAAAAAAAATGAAAAATGTTAACAAGTACAAGTCATCCTTTTGCTGTATATTTAATTCTAAACGCTGTGACTAACCAAGAATCTCTTTAAGTCCTAGTTTTGCCACTAGTATCCTAAGCCTGCTACTTTCTTAACAAACAAGTCACTTCGCAGCGTCACTATCTATCAGAGAACACTGCCCCTCTAGTAGATTTCAGTACTTCATGAAGATAATTCAAGTGTATATTGAAAAGTAGTTGCACTAATTGACAGATCAAATTACTTCTGGAACCATATTTCCAAAGGGCCTCTGAATTTATTCCTTCAGTTTTACATGCATGGGCTTCCATACCTTTGTTAATTTAATATTTGTGTACATTACTCTGACATTTCCTAGCATTTGAAGAACAATTTCAAAGACTATTTTTGGACATGTGGTACAAAGACATTTTAGTAAACTAGATTTTAGAAAATTCATTTATATTCTGCACATTTATCCACCTTGGTATCTTCATCCTCGTTTCAAGTACTTTAATCAAAATTTTAACATGGAATTTTCTTAGAAGAGAGTTGTATTTTCATATATAAAACTGGAAAAGAAGGAAAAGAAATTCTTCTTCATTTTTAATGCTTAGTTTCTGTTCTTCAGAGGAGGAGACGCCTGAAAAGCTTTTGACTGTAAACTGAAATATCACCAAGTATCACTCTCCAGTAAAATCTTTCTGATATATCAGGTTCTGAAATCATGGTAACCGAAAAGAAAAAAACTCTCAGACAATTGATTAATAATAAGGTCAGAAATACAAGTAAATTTACTTCTAATGAAGACTGGAGACACAGTAATCAAAGTGTTAAAAATTCATTTCATGCACATCTCATTTGCCTCTTAGCTGATATTTATCACATAATTCTGTGAGAAAGTAGAGGCCTAAGATGCTCCAGATAAATGTCTCAATTAATTGTACAGAGGTAGCCCTCTTTGAGCTGAACCAGAGCTGTGAGCTCTTTATTAAAAGCACTATTCTGTAGCCTGTAACCTTGTTCCCTGACTCCTCTCTAGTTTCCAATTTAAACAAGTCCCCATGCGGCCTGCTCTAAAGGGCTTTGTCTCCCTGTCATTGTTAAGAGAGCCAAGGCATCCTGGAAGTGTGAAATCAGACCTCATGAGCTGAACGGTTCCCCAGGGAACGCCAGACCGCTCAGAAGGTCAAAGTCATGGGCTGGACCATCTGAAAGTGTCTGATTGCTGGTCTGTGACACAGCAAGCAGGGTGGGGGCAGGGGGAGCAGGGAGCCAGGGGGCGAGGATTGAACATGTCTTAATTAAAGCCCAAAGACAGCAAAACAAACTGTTTTCTAGTCAGGCCGTCACACAGAGCTTGGATTTTGCTCTGCTAAAGAATCTGAGTTGCTAACTATTATTCCTTAAAATAATAGGACTTCTGCTGAAACTGGTCAAACCATGATCAAACTGATCAAATGAAACTGATCAAAGCAGATCTTTTCCCAACCTGCCTGTTTCTTGCCAGTAATAAGGCAGAGGTTTTCAATTGTATTTCAAGATTCAAGTAAAAGGAAGAGCACATCTCCCCAGTAAAGGAGACACAAGTGCTGCCTGCAAAGCCTGCAGTCCCCCACTGCAACACATCTGCACTTCGCTTCGCTGCAAACAGAATATGCCGACCTATTGCCCCAACTGTGCCATGTCATAGGATCATAGAATCCTAGAATCATGGATTGGTTTGAAGCTCATCCAGTTCCAGCTCCCTGCCACAGGCAGGGACACATTCCACTAGACCAGGTTGCTCCAAGCTCTGTCCAACATGGCCTTGAACACTGACAGGGATGGGGCAGCCACAGTATCTCTGGGCAACCTGTGCTAGGGTCTCACCGCCCTCAAAAAGGGTAGAAGAACTTCTTCCTAAGATCTGATGAAGGGTCTATTGCTTTCCAAAACTCATACAGGTTAAGTGAACTGTATATGGTTTCAGAGGCTGTCATGGTAAGCTGATTATGCTCTGTCTTACTGCACCATCACATATTTCTTGGTGTAAAGGACAACTCTGTAGGCACACATGTTGCTATGTCAGGGCCCTGCAAGAAGCCGAACCCTCAATAAGGTCTGTATGTGTTCCAGAGTAACCACAAATGAGCAAAGACTCCTGTGGGAAAGAGGGATATAAAACTTTTTAGCTGAGATTTAAGGAGAAAACAGCTTTACAGTGAACAGCTAAAACAGTGGAAGAGTCAAAGAGCCTTTCCCTCCCAAAAAGAAAAAAAAGTAAACTCCACACTCCACATCTATTTGTTAGATTATTGTTAAAAAAAAAAAAATAACCTCCATATTTCCCAGACAGGGATATTTGCTGTGACCATAATTTCCAATGAAACATAATTTTGCATTAGTGGAAGCCCTAGAATTGTGTTTTGACCATGGAAAGATGCTGCTTTTGCAGAAGAAACATCCTCATAGACATAGAAATTCTCTCAAAGGCCCCAGTCTTGGAAGACACCCTATTTTCCAGCACTCCCTGCACTCAAGGTCCGCTTTCAAGCACCAGTGGGGAATCTCTCAATCCTCCAGTGTTCCTCCCTTTGTTAGACTTCCTTGCAAGGAAGCTGAGTGATCTCACTTTGTTATTTTCTGCAGTATATTTAAAATACAGTTCTGGCACGTTTGAGCAGCGCATCATTTTCAAAAAGGCGGTGCTGCTTGCTCCCTGTCCACAACTCCTCCCTGATTCCAGCCCACCCTGCCACCTTGTTCAACATGTTTGCATGCGGGGATAGGGCCATTTGTAAACTGAGACATGAGACACCACCCTTAATCTCTCTCTTTTAAAAAGTATCTACACTAACCTGAAGAATTTGAAGTGCATTGTCCAACACTGGGCTATTGAGATTGGAGAAAAAACTGCCCTTATTGTCAATAGTTTATTAGGTGGTTAGGTGAAGTGACCTACTGTAGCAGCATTCAGTTGAACAAGGCTATGGGCTTTCTAAGAAAAGCAGAAGAATTGAGGGTTTCATTAAAAAGTAATTTGTGCTTTTTACTCATTCATTCAACAGGAGTCTCAATTGCTCTATTCACGCAGAGTATTACAGTAATACAGTATTACAGTGCTGCTCAATGAATGTATTGTAACAAAAGAAAAAATTCACAATTTGAAAGGAAAAAAATTCCTTGTAACTGTAGCAAGATTGATGACTACTTAAAAGATTATAGAAATCTTTTTCTGTCTATGCTTATGCTTAATGATGGAATATTAAAGATTTTTAAAATCCACTCAGCCCAAACTAATAAATTTTGATTTATTGCTTCACATGAAAAAAATCCTGAAAGTGAAATGGGATACATTCAGCAGACAGGAAGCAAAGCAAACCACACAGGTACTATACAGGTGTTCCAGCTACTTTTCAGACTCGAGGGAGGCAAAAGATTAACTCTGAAAAAACAGCATAGCAAGAGAAGCAAACTAGTCCTTAGGAAGCAATCCTTAGTTGCATAAATTACACCACTGATGACAGCACTCTCTACACTTACTTATAACATTGCCCCATTGAATTAAGGTGGAGAGTCTAGTTTCAAACTATTTTGGAAATCAAATTTGAATCACCAAATGACTACTTTACTTCTAAAAATTATTATTCAAAGTTTAATCTGAAATCAATGATCTGTACATACCCATAAGTTACTAAAAGTAAATATACATTGCTGCAGCAATTAATAAAATGTCTTTTCAAAATACAAGGTATTTCTGTCCAAAATACATTATTTCTGCAGCGTCTGGAATGCACAGCCATCTTACAAAACATATATGCCACACAAACATTTTCTGGCCAATGAACAGAATATGCGGGGCACAGGAAGGTATCGACTATTCTTCCCTGTCTTCGTGACCGTCATTGTAAATGAAATGTTTGAAAAATTTTGGTAGCTCTGTACAGCTTTAATTGAATCAAATGTATTTCCAAAAAATTTGTTCAACCAGCACAAATGGCATGTTGATCTGTAAAAGTCGAAGAGTGAACGAGGTCAGGGACTGAATTATCCCATTTGCCCCTGAATAACTTAATCTCTCTCTCTGTTCAGACCACATTGGATTATAAGGTCAAAGCAGAGAGAGGAATCCTTAGAAGCATTTCTCCAACCTCCCTGAAAATAGAATCTGTTATTTTGCGTGCCACAAACTGGATGATCAGTTATAGCAATAAAGTCTTTGCTGCTAACTTGGCTGAGGAAAAAAAAATACTGGTGCTCATGCTAATTCACAAAAAACTATTAAAAGTGAGTATGTTGCTATGTATATACTCTGCTCCTGTAACAGAAGAATGTCCAGTTTGCAGTTAAACCAGCTAGATTAGCATAATTTTCTTCATTTTTTTAATCTTTTCTTTTAAAGCAGAGATGACTATATTCTGACACTGAAACAGTGCATTTTGCTCCATTCAACTTGTACAGTGTGAAGGTGATTGTCCTTACAGGAGACAACCTGGATATTTCTGGAGAAATATGGCCATTATGGCTGAAATACTTTTTCTTATTTTGAAAAGCAAACTGTTGAATAATCCATCCACCTTATGTTACAAAACCAGAAAATAAAAAAAATATTTTATTTTATTTCTTAAATAGACAAGCAGTAGTTACAGGAAACTGCAACTATTTTGCACTTATTTGAAATATCTGAAATCACTGAAACATCTGAAATCAACACCAGCTTTGCTGAATATCTGGCAGATATCAAGCTGTTCTTTTGGCAACAAATTTGAAGTTGCATCTAAATCTAGCACCTTTCATTTGCCTTGTCCTCTGGAATTCATCTTTAATTTGGATAGTTTTGTATTTTTTTCTCTACCAGAAAAAGAAGTCTTCCATGTATTTTTTTCAGAACCTCTAATGAAGAAAAATGTATATTTCACCCTCTTGAGAAGTAACCTATGTAGAGCTCTGCTAGCATTAGAATGACTTGCTGCCTTGCTTACAAATGTTTTATTAGTTCGCATGCTTTCTTCTTAATGAGCAGAAGGTGAGGTTGAGCCCTGTGAAGACAATGATCTTTAGATAAACTTCTGTTTTAAGCATAATATGTGTCACTTCTAAAAAGGTCAAGTCTCACTACGATATTTATTATCACAGAAACTAAAACGAATCCTTGCCTGTGACATCAGCTGCCATCAATGCTTCTGCCCTGATGACCTTCACCTGAAGAAATCCCACATCCTTCATGTTACGGAACATCATCATTGGACTCTAAAAATAATAAAAAGAAAAACAATTCTGGGTTACAAAAAAGACAAACCAAACTATAATATTAATAGTCTCCTACCCAGCTCAGATGTTAGTGTAATTTTGTCTAACATACCCATAATTCTAAACACTGTTTTCTGAAGAATGTACAGTTGTCAGTGTTTCTTTGAGTGTTTTGTAACTTTAACTTCCCAATCAAGAAATGCAAAGGAAAAATGGAATATGAATTATTAAATACATCACCAATTCTACTGCCTTCAACTGTCCATCAAAATTTTAAACTGCATCAGTGTATTAATGAAATTAATACAATTAAACAGTTTCTTTTCCTGAATACTTTTGTAAGATATATGTTCACATTTTCTATTTTTTCTATTTTTCTTTTTCTATTTTTCACTTTGATGGCTCCAACAAAATTTTAACAGTGACTTAGGGTCAATATTGTTTTTTTTATTGTAGTTCACTATTATATGCAAGTTTGCACCCAGCTTGCAAATAACAAGAACAAAAACAATCAAAAGAGGACCTAACAACTTAAATTTTGTAATAATCATGTGCAAAAATATATTTAGATATAAAAAAAGAAGACTTAAGAGCTGGTTCTAATTCCATGGCAGAAAGCACTTACCACAATTTTTTTTTTTAAACCTACATTTTAGCAATATATACAGATATTAAAAAGAGGAATTAAAAATTAAAGAGTAGGCTAACACTTGCATTTATTAATCTAACAGTTCAGAAAGCTGTTTTGAAAATGTGCTCTGTTGCTGCTCTTTTTTCAAATTACCAGAAGTAACAGTCTGGGAGTATTGCACTGGTTAGGTGGGAAACGCTAAAATTCCCATGATCTAGCTTTAAATATATTTTAATAGTTGCAGAATTTCAAATGATAGAATACTGAGTGCAGCTTTAAACCCGCAGTTAATTAATAACCAACCTGTTATTATCATTCAGTTTTAGATAACCTAGGGGAGGAACTCCAAAAGAGAAGACTAAAATTAGATTTTCAGATTCATTTTGAACCATGTACTTTTATGTGGCCTAATCTTTGGTTGCTTTTGCAAGTCTTGTTCGTAAATGCTAGCATGTAGCTTTATGTTGAAGTATTTTAAAATCTGAACTAACGCATTTAATTCCCATGGACTTTCCTAAAATTTTAACGTAGTGCAGGTGAAACCTTTTCCACTGCTTATGATAATGTTCAGATTTCTAGAAAACACTAACAGGTAAAACACTAAGTCAACAGTTCTTTAATTTACTATGAAGGCAAACTTGACTGTTATGGAAAAGCAGAATAAACAACATCACTGATCTGAAAACCAAAGGCACTGTTTAAATGAAATATTAAATGTCATCTAGCAAAAGGTAGAGTATGCTTATACATAGATAACCTATCAATTAAAAGGGTCATAATATGCATCCCTTTATTAGTAAGACAATTCTAACGATTAAATCACCTCATACTAATCTACTAATCATACTAATCACAAGCACCAACTGACCATCCACTGTTTAAAGTGAAGGTCTGACCTTGGTATACAGAACAGTGGAACCCAGTTAAGTGTAATACCCCACATGCTACATACATATGAACACACGCATACATGTTATCATAAGCTAATGATTAATAATGTTTTTATAATTTTTAATACATTAATCACTAGAAATACAGCTTAAAAATACTGTCAGCCAAATTTAATCAGCACTCAACCCTCTGCTTGTGTGTTTACACACTGAAGGTGGCAGAGACAGTGTTACAGATAGAACTGTTAAAATTCAAAAGCATGTTGGCACCATCCTTCATTTATTATAGTAACAATCAAGGTTTGGATGCTTCTTATAAGAACTGATACCACAACAGGTATAATTCTGCTCTAATACCGTGATGAAGGTGAAAGGATTTACAAAAACCTTTCTCTGTTTCACCCAAGTTTCCCAATGAACAAAACAAACATCAAGCTGCAGAAAGAAAACAAAGCAAAAGCCAAACACAGAGCAAGCCAAGTGATTGCCCCCCTTCCTGCAAATCTATAGAGTCCCTTTTTCTCCAAATTTCATCCTGGTCAGCTTATTCTACCAAAAGGTACCCATGCTATATTTCACTTTGCTATCTTTGTCAGCATCCCACAGAATAATTATTTTTGAACTTTCAGTTCCAGCAAGTCAGCTGTCTTAGATTAATTTACTGCACATTGTGACTTGCGGAGACTGCTGGAAATGTGTACAATGTTGTGGCAGAGACTGCAGGAGAAGCAAATTACTTTAATATGTTACTTTAAATACATAACCTTAAGTAATGATTTATCAGATGATATTCTGTCTTCTTATTTATGACTATTGTTGAAGGCCTCGAAACCTGCATGGTTCCTGAAGCCTGAAATTTCCATAGCAGAGGAATCCGTGATTTGCTGTGAATCTTTTCAGCCCTCAATAGATGGGAAAAGATTGAAATGCTCTGGAGATGAGTCCTCTTTATTTCTTTAATGAAAGACTGTATAATATATTTTCTGTATGGCTGCAGCAGCTGTCAGGGAGAGCATCTCGGTTCAGCTCTATTATGGGAGAAGCAATACCCCATCCTATGGCATCAAGATACACTGAGGGGCCAGTACTGATTGACAGCTTGTCACCATGACGTCTTATTCCATCTCTGTTATGGAGAAAATTAATGTCACACCACCAGCCTTATGACTCGCTGTCATCTTAGAACTGCTCACCTTTTATCAATGCTCTAAATAACATTTCAAGCCCATCGTCTCACGGTGGACAATCTGGTCAAGGGACATTAAATCGGATGACTGTGAAATGTCATAATAAAAATGGAATGCTAACAACTTCTTCTCTAAACTAGCTCCTCTGGTTTTTAAACTGTGACAAGGGGGACCAAAGGTTCAGCACACCCGTTCTGAAAAGGTCATACAATCTCTCTTGGTCTGTACCCATTAATGCGCCCCCCTCCTCACCCCAAAAGGAATTAATCTTTTCAGACAATTGTGGTAAAATAATGGTTCAAACAGTAATGCCTGTTTAATTTGTAAGGCTCTGATGTTCAGCTACAAATGGTTAAATTACAGTAAAAGAGTCATTTTCCAAGGCTATTTGATCTAATGGCAAGGTCAGCTCATTAACTGGTTTTGGCTGCAGAAAGGGTGCAAAATACATTTCTCAAATGGTAGCTAGATTTTTTTTTAAGAAGACAAAAAAGAAACCCCAAAATACAGCTACTCAATGGGGAAAAGTACATCTTGCTCATTGCATACTCTTCCTTTGTATTGGTTCTGAAGGAGAGAGATGAATACCAAAGACAAATCAAACATCAGTAAAAATAAACTACTTGAATTTCATTAACAGTTATCATTTCTTTCTTCTGCTACCCACCAGTCCTTTTAATAAAAACAGTAAAATTTATCACAAAGGTACACCGATG
Organism: Melopsittacus undulatus; assembly: GCF_012275295.1. Classification (NCBI taxonomy): domain Eukaryota; kingdom Metazoa; phylum Chordata; class Aves; order Psittaciformes; family Psittaculidae; genus Melopsittacus; species Melopsittacus undulatus. The sequence goes on from NC_047557.1 coordinate 79,596,591, forward strand.
CTATAATTTTCCAAAACACATAATGAGAAATTCATACTTCTGCAACATGAGCATCTTCCAAAAAATATAAATGTTTTAAAATGCTTACAGTAATGTAAAACCAAGAAAATACACATATCTATTGAATATGTAAGAAACAGAAATAAATAGATTGATCTTATACCACATGATTTGCTTTACACTAGGAACAAAGAAAAAATTAGAATTTTAGGAAAAACAATTAATAATACACAGTTGCCACATGTTTCTATACTGCTACTGAAATTACCAAAACTATCAGTATCACTTGGCTACCATATCACCACACACAATAATTCACAGAAATATGGTACTGTTTCACTTGGTAGCAGGAAGCATGTCACTTCAAAAACATATTCACCAGAAATTTATTACATTTATTAAGGTCTATTCTGACAACCACAGGCTGTCTATGTGAATTTCAAAATGTGCAATAACTCTCTTAATTGTAATTATTTTTCAAAGATGGGGCAAAAACCTTAGCTCTCAGTTGGTTTAGTAATATTATGTTTAGCCTCACTAAGTCACCTCTATTAAACTGTGTTTATGATAACACTATTGGTGTCTGAGTTGTACAAGCATTAGCAGACAGCTGATTCAGTGGAGATAGCCAGAATAAATTTGCTGAAGCGCACATCCTGCTAATCTGTTTGAAGAATACTGTACAGCATTAGTACTAGCACTTCATGTTATCTGCAGAGCCTGATAAGGTACATCTTTATTAAATTCAGTTATTGAAAGGATGTCAGTCATGGAATAGGAATATTTTAAAATCTAAAAAAAAAAAAATAAGCAGCTCTTTGTTAATCAGAGCTTGGTTTAATGCCTGAGTGTCTAGAGAAGCCTTTCTAAACACATGGCAGCATTGTACAATAAAAGCTTTGTAATTTTAAGTGGAAATTGCTATGCTTCTTTTTATTTTTTTATTTTTTTAAAATTTCTCCATGTTTAGTGAGACAGTTAGTTTTAGTGATTTAGGTATTAGCAAACACTGGAGTAAGAGCTCCCCTCTCTGTTGCTTTGGTAAAACTACACAGATTCTGAGTAACGTGAGACTGTGGAAAATAAAAATATTTTGCTTTGGAATATTTTTAAATAGAAATATTGTGTAAAACAATTATTTTGATGACACAAAATACTAGTCTAGCCTCTAATGTTCAGGTTTAAAAAAAAAAAGTTTTCTTGCCCTTTTGTAGATGTTCAAAACAAGCTGAAAACTGCTGTCACGTCAAACCATTTGGAGTAAATACTCACTAGAAAGTATACAGTCTCTGACTGACCCCTTAGTTATTTTGTACTTGCTAAAATTTCTTCAAGGCAGTAAAACTAACTTCTGTAACCCCATCAAATAACTGAATCACTATTTTAAAAAGCCCTATTGTATAAAGAGGATTTGTATCCTTCTTGTTGTTAACTGTACCAGCTGTGATAACACTAGTAACTAGCTTAAATGATTGTCACTGGTTGAGTGTGATAAGAATATAAGAGATATATTTAGGTTTTTCCTTCCCCAGTAGTTACTATTTATATAAGCAAACATTTTGCAAGCAAAGGGCAAAAGAGAAGCACTGCATACATATCTCTTCAGTATCTCCTCTCGCTCCTTCTGGTCCTCCAGGGAGTTGGCAGAGAGGTCAGAGATAGTAACTGCAGCTGAGGCTGTGAGAGTGACCAGCAGCACCAGGTATCCCTCTCCCTCCTCCAGCGGCATCTCCAGTTTGTGGGTTTGTTCTTTACTCAGGGTCGACAGGTCAACCTGGCACCTATGAACAGACATTCTCCATCAGCACGCAGTTTTCTCCACATCAAACCAGAGCACACTGCCTTACTTGCCTTCATCCAGACAGAAAAATAAGTAGAAATCCTGTTCCTTCCCAGCTTGTGGAAGGATTTCTCTTCAGCTTCAACCTATGCCGTTTGCTTGACCTTTATTTTCCCTTTTTTTTTGTAAGCTACAATCTGTTATCCCTGTGAACATTAAATATTAAAAAGAATGTATACATTAGAAACAAGGTTAATTAATGTGTCTTACTTGAATGCTGCCAAGGAGAATTTTAAAAATCCAGCTTTGGATGTAAATTATTTTTTAATTACACCTCTTGTATAAAGACAACATGGGAGTTTTGAAATGAATATTTTTATGCCACTCATCTAACAACAGTAAAAATCCCAAATAAATAAATGAACAAATAAATTGAAAATCTGCGTGGACTTAATTGTGATGGAGTTGGCATGACTGAGCATAGAAAACTAGGAGTGGAGCCACACTCAAAAGGCTCAGCTCTCCTGCAGTAAGCTGTGCATGGCTTGTGGTCAAAGCTCCATGCAGGCATCTAGGATAAAACCTTATGCAACAGCCCCCTATATAATAAGATGACTCTCGTTGTAATGAGCAGGGATCGCTTAAAACTGCACAGACTGGCTGAAGCCTGCTTGATCCCCTTCTGAATAAACCCTGGCTGTACTGTACACTGAGCTAATGAAGAATGGCTCTGTATGTGCCTGCCAGCAGAAATAGCTTTGCAACACCTTTAAAAATAAAAGGTAGAGCATTGAAGGGAAAAGAGTATCACTGGCTAACAAAGAGCTGTCCACAAGCTTTTAATTTGAACAAGAATACCTTAGGGTGAGTCATTATTCTGTGCAAAGCTTGGAAGTTTTAATATTTTAATTTGTATAGTTCATTAATTTCAACTTTCCTAGATTGCAAGTCTGAGCATGCTGAGAAATTCAACACCTATGTCAAATGTAACACCACTGTGCACTGCTCTGGAATTCCTGTGAAAAGCACTATTTGGAACACTTCTGATAGCATCCCCCAATAATGTTTTGTCAATTCATTACTCTAAATAAAAACAATAACAGTATTGAAATAAAGTAAATTAATATATTCTATATACAGTTAAGTCACTGAATACTCTGCTTTCAAAAGCGACTATTTAATGTGACAACCACATGTTCTGTATGCCACTCTCACTAAACTAAACATCTAGCAAACTCTTTTCATAAAATGTCAATTGATTTTGAAGAGAAAGATAATGTGGTGACCTTGGTGCCAATAAACTGAGAAAAAAGTGGCAGACATGAATAAATAGGCATTTAAGGACAGGAAATAGCCAATTATGAGAATAAGTGTGGCCTCATAAAATGAGTCCTGTGCTATCACAGGCAGATTAAATTTGGTACAGGAAAATTATTTTTTTTTTTTTCAAATTTACTGTCTGTAGTGCAGCTGTCAAAATTGAACTACTGCAAAGCTCATAGAGCAACAAAGTTCAATTATTTTACAATGGAAAAAAACCTCCAACTGACAGAATTCTGAGCTGATTATTTACCTTTTATATTAAACCCTTTCAATTATAAAGAGTGAGAAATTAAATTAACAACTATAAGGAAAGACTAAAGCTGTTGCTAGTGCAGGCTAGCAGTCAATATAAGTGTTGCACATGTGCAAAGACTGACAAATTATTATTTAGGCTGCAGTAAGGTGTGTAAAGCCCTCCTTAAGATAAAAAATATTGGAATCAAGCATCCAGAGCTGGAGATGCCCCTGGTTTAAATATTCTTTGATAGTTAATTTCAAAACAGATACCACTCAAAAATTTGTCTCTGCAACAGTATTACATCTTTAAACAACAATCATTGAAAGAACCAGACTAAACTCTCTTAAAGAAAGTCACTATGATACAAGTAACGTAGAAATAATCCAATTCCGACCCAAAAACAGGCACAAAAAACTACCCCACCGGAACAGAAAAACTGTGATGACTGTAAAATTACATGGTTTACATCAGAGTTCCAAGTTCTCCAACTCCTGAAGTTACAGGACATTTGCAACATTAATAGTCCTTGCTATTTTTTATTTAGGTCAAAAGCAAAAACTGGTTTTACCTGTGCATCTTTACTACATCTATAAAATGTTTCTAATATCCTAACATCTAGAATGAAGACCTAAGAAACACGTCACCACTGTCTGCTTGATAGATCTCCACGTACACCGCATCATCAGCTTGGTATTTCCTAAAACCATACATCAGGTAGGAAGTTATCTGGAAGCTTCTTATACCAGGTGCCTTAACCATTTAGCAGGAAATATATCCTCTGAGGGCCCATAGATAACTTGATGAAAACAGTAACTAAATTGGGCCAGCTGTAGAGGGGCTTTGGACAAGGGCCTGCAAGGACAGGACAAGGGGAAAGGCTTTAACCTGACAGAGGGGAGATTCATATGAGCTCTTAGGCAGAAGTTCTTCCCTGTGAGGGTGCTCTAGTGTGAACATGTCCCTGCCTGTGGTAGGGGGTTGGAACTGGATGCACTTTAAGGTTGCTTCCAACCCAAACCAGTCTGGGATTCCATTAAGGCGTGTTGCTAACATTTTTCATGGAAATGCAGGTTGAGTACATTTTTGTGAGTACACCCCTGGTTGAAAGCACATTTCTTATTCTGTGCCATGTCGCCTCCTCTGCCTTGTAGGACATGCAGCTTCTAAGAAACCTGGTTTTACTGAGGCACTGCCTAAACACTATCGTAGAATACCTTTAGAATACCTAGAACCCTATCCTAGAATAACCTTTACAGACATCAGTAGGAAACTCACAAACTTCTATTTGGATTAGTTTCCTTACAAGCCCTGAAGTTAACAAAAAATTTCTAAAAATAAATAGCTTTGGAAAGTTCAAGTTGACAATGCCCCTTTACATACTACTGAGAGTGTATGCAAGTATTCCAAGCTTTAAAGCTTCAGCAAATTTTACTTGCTCATCAGTTAAGATGCTCCATTAAAGACATTTGTCACAAACAACTGTTGGCATGGAGAACAAAGATGCTTTGAGGATGAAGGTGAATTTGAATGTTATCAGAATGTGATGCAGAATGATACTGTTGTGGCAGAAAATTTTGTCTTGCATTCTCAAATTGGGACCATGAAAAATTACAGCCGTTTGAGGAGACCATAAGTTGCAGAAAACTGGCAGCTATCACGAAGCAGGAGATAATAGTGATTACAGACAATTCCGTTTCTCATGGAATTCCTAGTTATATGGTGCTGCTGAAAGAAAAAGTTCTGCAGCTTTGAAGAAGTCAGCCTAAAGAATTCATAAAATCATACAATGGTTTGGGTTGGAAGACAAAAAGGTCTTAAAGACTTTAAAGACCATCTTGTTCAAACTTCCTGCAACAGGCAGGGACACCTTCCACTATACTAGTTTGCTCCAAGCCCTATCCAGCCTGGCCTTGAACACTGCCAGGGATGGGGCAGCCACAGCTTCTGGGGCAACCTGTGACAGGGCCTCACCACCCTCACAGGGAAGAACTTCCTAATGTCTAAACCTCCTCTCTGTCAGGTTAAAGCCATTCCCCTTGTCCTGTCCTTACAGGCCCTTGTCCAAAGCCCCTCTCCAGGTTTCTTGTAGTCCCTTTTTTGACACTGGAAGGGGCTCCAAGGTCTCCCAGAGCCTTCCCTTTTCCAGGCTGTATCAGCCCAGCTCTCTCAGCCTGTCTCCAAGCACATGTGCTCCAGCTCTTGCAGCATTTTTGTGGCCTCCTCTGGACTCACTCGAACATCTCCATGTCCCTCTTGTGTTGTTGTCCCAGAGCTGGACACAGGACTGCAGGAGGGGTCTCCCCAGAGCTCAGTAGAGGGGGAGAATATTCTCCCTTGACCTGCTGCTCACACTCTGGGGATGCAGTCCAGCACACGGGGCAGTTCTGAGCTCATGCGCACACTGCCTGTCATGTTCAGTTTCTCATCAACCAACATCCCCAAGCCATTAAAAATAAACATTAACTTCACAGACAGATTTTCAAGCACAGCTATACATGGCATTTCAGGGAATTTAATTTTTTTTAGCGCAGTTTGAGTATTTTGCATCTCTCCACTGCCCTTCACAGCATGGTCCCTGCAGTGCCTGACCTGTGTCAGCGGGAAGCAGTAGCAGGGGCTCTGGCTGGCTGACTGTTCCAGGAGAGCTATGGAGGCACATCTCGGACCAGCTCTGCATAAGAGCATTATTAAGTACCAGGTGGATCTGGATTTTTGGCTCTTGGGAGATCAGGAGGGAATAAAAACATGAGTGCCTCAAGTTTGTGTACCAAAGTATCGCAGGAAAGTCGCTGTGGAAACAGGGTACAGCTCCCATGGAAGGAAATTTGAGGATTCAAGGGGAATCCACCACTTCTCTGAAACTGCTCAGTGTGCTAATCACCCAAACTGTTAGAAATACATTTCTGATTTTTTTTTAGTTTAAAATACGTCTGGCCTTTGGTTCGTTTAATGCCTTTGTTTACTCTGTTGAAAAAGCCTTTCGTGCTTGGTGTTTTCTTCTAGTGGAGGCACTTAAATACCAAAATAGTATCTCTTTTTGATCTTCCTTTTGATACGCTAAACACCTTCGGCTCCCTATACATTTCCTTGGAACACATCTACAGCCCTCAAATGACTTTCTGTAACTTTTCTAATCCACTGAAATTCTCCTGCATCCTCTTGAAAGTGTGGAAGCCAGAACTAAATGTAGTATTTTATTATCAGCGTGTCTAAGAGGTAAAAATCACCTCCCCTCTCTAGTTCTAACAGAACCTGGAATGTAAGACCGCATTGGCACCCTGGTGAAATGTCCTTGCTAATGGATGAATTACAAAGGTAGCAACATGACATAGAAGGCCTCTTAAAAGCCAGGTGGCCAGGCAAGGGAGAGACAGCAGACAGCAAGATCATTTTCTCACATGACAAAATAAAGCATAAAAGAGGAATTGGCATAATCCTAAGTGATAGGGACAGAAAAGCACCACTTGGCTACAACCCAGGCAACTTAATTATCATCAGGACTTGTTCAGGAAGACAGCCTTTTAACTCCACTGTGATCCAGGTCTATGCTATTCCAAAGGATGCCAGGGAGAGGAAACTGTGCAATTGTGCAATTAGAACTGAGCTGGACACACATCAGAAGCAACAAGGCATAAACTGCTACAATCTGTGAGACTCCATATCCTTTATGAGCAGAGTACAATTTTCCAGTAAAACCAAGAAACAAATAGAGACATTAAATTCTCCAACAGAAAGCACTGACAGAAAACAACACAGCTCAGGGAGACAGGACCACACTAACATGAAGTTCTTGGAAGAACCAGAGCATGGAATTTTTAAGTGTAAAGATAATGACAAAGAAATTAGAAGACCGATCCTACATGATGCTTGTGATTGGTGATTGATAGAGGTGACAGACTGAAAAACAGATCTCCCACAGGAGATGGAGACTGTAACTGACTCAGGGGGAGAGTGGTGGAGAGACTGGAAAGCTGGAAAGGATCCCTGGAAAGATGGAAAGGATGCCAGGAGACTGGAGAAGATTCCCAGGAAGTTGAAAAGGGTCCACATGAAGCTTGAGAAGGTCATTGGGAAAATGGAGAGGATTCCAAGGAAGCTGAAGAGAATCCTTGGAAAGCTGGGAAACCTCTGAAGGACCCAGGAAGCTATATGCTTTCATGCAGCACCACATGTAAAGCCGGAAAAAGCTCTGCAGTTTGGGCTAAGTCAGTCTTGAAAATGAAAATATGAGAGCTAGATGAAATACAGGACAATCGCACTGGTCAATGAGCAATTCCTGAACACAGTCAGGCATTTATTGCTTGATGAAAGAAAGCCTATGCCACAAAATCCTGCTGGAGGATTTTTAAATAACCAATTAACATCTTCCTAAGCATGGCTCTTCACAATGAAACCACAGGTTTACTTTGGAGACCACACAGACAGAAAAAAAGCAGTTGCAGACCTTTTGTGTGCTGGTATTTCCTTTCTTGTACTTGTAGCACAGCCATACACTCACAGACAAGTGCTGCTAGTGTGTCACATGTGCAATTTCTTTGCAGCAAAACTGACTTTTTTTTTTTTTGCTCTGCTTTCATAAATATCATGTCTTCCTACATGGTTCTCCTCCCACTAGTTGGTCCAAGCAGCTTTGCAAGAGCTTTCCCACAGCTCCAAACTTCCATAAGTCCTCACAAATACCTATTTTGCACCCCTAACCACTTTTTACACTTATTGTCATGCTCCTCATGTTTGGCCGGTTACTCCACTTTTCCTTCTCCCTTGTGCTTATTTTGCTATTCTTCTGTCATTTGGTGGGAGGCAGGGGGTCAGAAGGATCCATAAACACAATCCATAAACAATCCAGCTTGTGTGCAGCATTCTGTATTTCAGAACACATTGGAGAATACTATCAATTTCGCAACAATATGTGGACATGACAACTACCAGTAAGAACTGCAAATAGTGAAATACTTGATAAGAGAAAGTTTCTGAAGATACGTGAGCCAAAAGTGAAAGTTTTTTGGCTTTCTACCAGACCAGCAGTGCCCCTGCAGTAACAGAACTTAAAATTTTGAGGGATAGTAATAAATAAGGTGTGGAATACCTAAAGGCTGAATTTTGAGATGCAGTATTTACATCCAGTTCCCTCTGCTAAGTCAAAAATGGAGATGCTTAGCACCCCTCAGGATTTGTCAAGGGCTAGCCTGCCAGCAGCACTTTAAGATTTTAATGCTTTGGGCAAAATCTTCATTTTACATAGAGAAATAGATCTGCAGTAATTTAACTTTAGTCATAATGTTTAATCAATGAACTATTACACATTATTATATAGCATGCATCCCCAAAAATCTCTATAGCTTCATTACTGTGAAAAAAATAAACAATTAAGGTATAGCAGGTTAGGTGCTGAAATGATCAATACTTAGTTTTTAATATTTTAACTTTGCATTTCACAATTATGGTATGTACCCATGCACTCTTGCACACACAGATAGATCCGATCTTCATGACAATATTTGGAGAGATTTCAGTGTTCTACAGATAACATTAATAAATAACATTAACAAATACACAATACACAAGGCCTTTTGTCCTTCATTTGCATCAGATGGGAAAAAAAGATAATATATTCTACAAATACCAATGAATATAGATCTAGATGATGTGAATAGTAATTTCCTGGCAAAAATATGAGTAAAATTCAATGTCATTTTTCATAAAGAATAAATAATACTATAATTCCCGCTGTACTGGACTGCAAATAACTTTAGCTGAAAAAAAAAAGTATGACATGGGATTTACTTATCCTGTATGTTCACAGAAACAACTTATTCTCTGACAGCACTCATTCTTGGCAATTTATTGCACCTGTCAGCAGCCAATTTGTTCAGATTACTGCTATGCATAAAGTTATAACAATCACGAGGATTTATTAGCTGATTATTGTAAAGGTGACAGTCAGGATCACCCTCAAAACCATAAATGATAAGAAAGTTAAATAATTACATGAAGACTAAAATTATTCCACCTTCATTTTGATCTTAGTATTAGCTACATAAACCTACTGCAATATATGCTGATAATAATAGGAGTATATTGAGTCAATATGGATGGAAATTGTTCTGTTATAGCAAAAAAATGTGAATGTTAAATATATGTAAACTGAACAATATACACACAGACTTAAGGATTTCTGCTTATCAGATGAAGCAATGACTAATAGTGCTCTCTGAAGTCCATATGCTTGCTTGAACCCAAGAATGCTGCCCCTGTGCCTTTAGCTGCTGGTGCTTTCCACAAAAAAAACTTCTAGAGCTCATGTCTTCGGACTTGGAATAACAGAATCATAGAATCAGGCTGATTTGGGTTGGAAGGGACCTTAAGATCATCCAGTTCCAAGTCCCTGCCACAGGCAGGGACACCTTCCACTAGACCAGGTTGCTGCAAGCCCCTGCCATGAGCACTGTGAGGGATGGGGCAGCCACAGCTTTTCTGGGCACCCTGTGCCAGGGCATCACCACCCTCACAGTCAAAAACGGGTTTTTTTAAGCAAAAAACCCAAGCAAACCCAAAACAAAAACCAATCAACCAACCAAAAAAAACCCACCCAAAACTAAACTCTCATGGTGATGAAAGAGTTGCGGTTCTTTGTTTTGTTTTGTTTTTTTGAATAAGATATTCAGAAGAATGCCAGAATTTAATCTCCTGCATGATGAAGCTCAGTCCTGGTTAAGCCCTGTGATTCGTCATACAAATCAGCATCTGGTCAGAAATATATCTTTCTTGGAACTTTCATCTGAGGTATTTTTCCAGGCTTTTGAAATCCCCAAGGAAACATTGAAATGGTTCTACTATTTCATTTTTTTAGAGTATTCCAATGAAAGTTCACAGGGTGCTACATCCTTTAAATTCTCATGGAGAATGCACACAAACTCAAATGAATTCTCTAAAAACATAGTGCTCAAAGAATGGAAAGCCATCAGCAACTCCTTCCAGGGACTCCCATATTGAACTTGCCTGCGCACCAAGATGAAGAGGGAGCTTTATCACAGTTCTGTGAAAGACATGTCTTTCTCCTTCTCTGAATCAGGATGCCATGCTGTAATTCACAATCACTAAACACCTTCCTCTCTCTTACAAGCCACCCCTTCCACTTTCACCCTCCTCCTGCCATGCCACCCCAAAGCCTGGATCTACCTTTCATGTCTGCAGCCTTCTCAAACATCTTTCTTATGTTTTCCTGCTCTCAACTATAGATTACAGTCCAAGCCCTCTCCGTCTGAGCAGACATGCCACTGCCACCTCATCACATTCCCAGTTTCACTGGCCCTGAACATGTTTCAGCCTAATGAGCATGACGATACATGCAGGGGCCACAGACATCTACATTCCTGACTTCCCACTTCCTTTATTTCACTGAAGTCCAGCAGAGACAGAGTATCACTCCAGGAGAAGTTATGACATTATGCTTTGGAATAAAATCTGCAAGGTACAGAGCTTATCACTCTTACAAAACCCAAAACCTGCAGACTTTGCTGTCACTGTCCCAGCTCACTAGGCCCTGGCAGTTAAACCTCAGGTGTAAAGGATGGGGCCAGTTCTGTGCATGCTGTGCCTCACCTAAAAAATCCCCTGCGCAGGCTGGAAGGGCTTGCTCTCACTTGTCAGTATGGACAGGTGAGGGTAGGTGACAAGGTGCATGGGAAGCTGCAGATCCAACCTTGCATGCGGGCGGATCAGTGCATGGGTAGCTTGAGATTACTCAGTAGATTACAGTCCTGGTTGGACACTCCCTGATTGCCAAAGCACACTTTTCCAACCAGATTTGCATATCCCACTCGCCCTTGGTCGTCGTGCTTGAAGTAAGCGTGGTTAAAGCCCCCCCAAAATCTTCCCTTGCTAAGCCAAGCCATCATAGTAAGAATGTTTCAGCTCAAGAGGAATTCCCATACTGTTTTCCAGGAGGAACCCGGCTGTCCCTTCAGCCTCTCACCTAGCAACCCTGTTCTCCCACCTCCAGCTCCATTTGGAACCACTGAACCAATCTTAGGGATGGCTCTCTTCAAGGAGATCCCCTGGCAAATCTGCTTGGTAATGCCTGTTTTTCTGCTAGCTTTCACATGTATTCTGTAGCAAATTAACATGGAGGATGCAAAACCCCAATACCATGGATGAGAGGTGAAAATCACTCCTTAAACAACTTTTTCTTTTGTTTTCTCAATTTGGTCTTCTGTGTCCCTCAATGAATAGGATCTCTTCAATCAATGTGTCTTCTCCCTAACCATACTTTGGCCATGCAGGACATCTTCAAGCAATAATTATTTTAATTTGCATTTAATAAAATTACTCCCATATAACAGCTGCTACTTGCACATTGTTAAAGAAAGGGGGCAGATCACTGTCAGATGAAAAGGATTCCTCTCCATTACTAAGCAATGCAAGAATACCACAAGCAAGTCTGTTGTTTCCCTCCCACAGCCTCATTATCACTTTCTCTGGAACCTGAACCAAAATATTAAATATACTTCACATGCCTTGAGAGTCACAGAGCCTTAATTGTGGAGCACAACTTGGTCATGATTTACAAAATTAATATGCATTTTGCATAACGTACACACACTAGCAAGCCTTTTAGTGTCTCTACCAAAATAATTCCAACTTTTAGAGGCAGCCTCAAAAGGAGAAACTGGGGAAAAGAGAGGTCAATGTAAAGTGAAACTGTCAGGTGTCAGTGATTTTTATCCACAGTGACTGGAAAAGAGTGTCAGAAAGGAGGAATATTAAGACCTATTTTTGTATTCAGATTGAGCTTGACAAATGACAGCTTTTTGTTGAAATCTTCATGGAGAGGAATTTGTTTGCAGGTTGCATTATCCAGAGATAAGGTTCCAGCAGAAGATGAAATGGGAGAGTGTCTGAAAGGACAAACTGAGGAGGGGTTGTACATACACTGTCATCCGAGAGGCCACAAAAATCAGGAGTAGCAAGATTCCAGGGAAAAGTACCACTGATTTTGTTACAATTAGTTATATACTGCAGAAGCACTACAGATTAGCTTTGCCTAATGAGCATCTTTTTTAATATAAGTACTACACCTATTTAGGAAAATTATATAAAACAAAACAAGGTTCTCCCACTGAAAAATTATGAAGGCTTCAAGCATTCTTCTATGAGAGACTTCTCATGCTATTAAGTATTTTTAGCCAAAATAAAATGTAGAATTTACTTGTTACTTGAAAAATAGCATGCAAGTTACTAAAAAGAGACAGATGCATAATTAAAGATGTTCAACTTTTTTAGGTATCTGAAAAACTACCCAAGCAGATCACATGTTTCAAGTTACAAATTTTCCTTCTCTAATTTCTCTATCATATTCTTATATAGATTGCAAGTGCCTTTGAGCAAAAATGGTGTGTTTTATTTTATGCAATTCTCTTACAAAGACTTTATAATTGCTGGTAACAGTAACAATGTAAGTGCTGCCTTAATGACAATCTTCTGAAAAATTACACTTGAAAACTCTGAATCTCGACATCTTTTGGAAACGAAGGTTAAAGCTAAGCAGAGAATAGGAACAATTTCCCAAGGTTGACGTAAGACTAAATTATTTTGTTACTTCAGAAAAATAGTTATTGTTAACATATGCACCAACTGAAATCAAGCCAGGGAACAAATACAACATAAAAACTTCAAATACATCATCCCTTCCATAGCGTTTCATCATATAAAATAAAATCCTGCTGTGTATACTTTTGAGAAGTGGTTTTGTCGATATTAAAGCTGTTTGCTTGCCACAGACTCTGTATGTGTCCTGTGTTCTCACAATTTATGATAGCAAATAAATACAGAATATTATCCAACTGATACTATTTGATAAAGAATGCCATTACCCTAAACAGAACAAGAGGGAGGAAAAAGTCAGTAGAAACATAATCACACTGACAACAAAAAGTACATACTTGGTCTTTTGGATTTCCATTTCTAATTTTAACTAGCAAAAAAAGTAATTCTACTAGTTAACAGTATCAGTGCAATCAATATTCTAAAACACAATCAAAATATACAGGATTCATAATTATTACTATTATAATTATTGTATGGTTGTCATTTAAAGTGTGATGTAAACAAATATCTGAGCTTTCCAAACTGCACCTACTTTGTGGTTGACATGAACACAAGACAGTTTTTCCTCCTATTAGCTAACAGTTAACACCATTGTTAAAAAAAAAACTATTAACATCTTCTTCTTCCTACACAGTAAAATGAAATGTGACCAAGGAAATTTATAAAATTTCTTGAACTCTTAAGACAGATCCCAAATATTTGCTTTTCCCAAATTAGGTGAATGATCTTATTTCTCTGCTCCAAAAGCTGTGTGTAGCCTTTCAAGACTCTCATTACATTTACCTAACAGATTAAAAGAGTAAGTACATAATTCTGGTCTTATGTGCCTATTACAAGCCAGGAGAGTTATTTTTCCTCCAAGCAGGCCATTGCCCTATGGAACCTTCTGCATCTTGAGCATTACTCTGACCGTGGGATTTTTACTTTGGAAAACCTATCAATTGGTAAAAGCTGCCACCTACTGGTCAATAAGAAGTATTTTACACCGTCAAAGTAAAGAATTACATCAATGCAGCAAAAGGTAGATACTCTGCAAAAAATCCTTCCCCACCTTGGAAAAAAACCAAAACAAAACAAAAAAAAAACAAACACCCCAGCAAAACCCAAGAAGAAATGGTCATAAGAAATAGTTTCAAGAGCAAGGCTCATTTTAATCATGTGCTCTCATCTCCAGGGAACAAGAAGGTTGTAACTGCACAAACCTGCCAATAAAATCATCCTTTTTGCCAGCATCCTTGTCCCACACGGTAATATCAATAATTCCACCTCGTTCTTCATAGAGATGAAAGTCAAACTGCTCCCTCCACTGAGGATTCAAAGTTTTTGGCACAATCTGAAAGAAGAGCAAAAGGAAAGTCATATTGCACTGTGCAGGCATGCACTTACTAGAGTTGTGAATTCGATGTTTAGAGGCTGTTGAGAGAGTTTTTTTCTACTTGCACTGTGACTATCTTTAGCAGTGAGAATTAAAAAATAGTAATTAGAGAAGTCCACTGATCAGTTTTCTCATGCCTGTATGACACAACAGCAACCTCCAAAATCCTGAAACCTGTTACCTTCAAAAAGCCTCCCAGACAAAGGATTTACCCTGGTAATGGGTCCATTTTTCTGCAGAATAATTATGCCCAATCTTAAGTGACAGTTAGCTGTAAAGTTGTGTGTCTGAGCCTAAAGGGAAACAAAGCACTGGCAGTGACAACTAGATAGTGACTGTAGGTATTTAAAAGGAAACGATTTTATCATGCCCTCCTTCCCTAAGCTTTGAGAAAGATGATAACATGGTTTACTTTTTATGGAATAATACTATCTGTTGCTTATTTGTTGGGTTTGTTGTTTTGTTGTGTTTTTTTTTTTCCAAAAACTGTATTTTACTGCCTTTCCTTTGCAGTAAAGAGAAAGTAGCTTTCTCCATCATTTTCAGTCCAGCTACTTCTAACAAGTGTCTTCAATAGATTTCAGTCTGTGTAACTCTGACCATGCTCTGCAGAACAGAAACCTGCATTTTGCATTTCTACCAAAATGCAAAAGCAGTATCCACAGCAGTCACATCTGTCCTCAGCAAGAATGGAACTGTCTAGTACGTTCCATACAAAGCAATGACTACTTTCTACATCTACTAGTTCTGCCAGTTTGAAAAACAAAGGAAAATGTTTAAGTCACAAAATCATGAAATTTGATTTCTTCTAATTTCAGATTAAGAGGCCATAAGGCAGGCTCAGAAGTCTGCAAACATTGCACCTAGATGTTTCGGGCCTCTTCTTCTCATTTTCCTTCATCTGGCTGTGAAAACCAAGCGAGCTGCCATGTCCATTGAGAGAGAAAGGTCAAGTACATCATCAGCAGTCCCAGCATCTTTCATAAACAGCCATTTTCAAACCAATAGAGGTCAGGGGGTTAAAAAATAATTGCAATAAAGCCAAACAAGGCTCCACAATCATCTTCTCACAGATCAATCCTAGCTACTTGTTAAACTAATAAATACACAAAACTTTAATGAAACTTGCTGTGGTAATACAATGAGGAAAGTGAAAATATAAGCATGATGTGGTTTGAGGATAAGATCTGTACCAGCAAATAAAACCAACACAGTCTGCATGGAAAAGCAGGTTTGCCTCTTCAGCACCTTGCATTTTTCAGCACTATATTCTTCCCCACCTACTTTTTTTTTTCTTAAATAGCAAAGTAAAAAGAATCATCTAAACAAAACTCTAGCTGTTCTGGCAGCTAATTAATACTAGAGTAACTCTCCATTACTATTTAAATAGTCATGCCAGCCAAAAAAACCCTGCAAACAGGAACAAAACATTTCAAACACAGCCAAGGCATGTTTTTTGTCACAGCTAAAATTACCTTGCTCTTGTACTTCTGATGCCCCAACCGGAACTTCACATAAGGATCACTTCGTCCATTTGCATCCATTGCCTTTAGTTCACGACCTTCTATTAAGGTAACACTAACTATCCCTCTCCATAGCTGAGATTTTCTGTGCAGGTCTGAGAGACGTAAGCTCTGTGTCTGAAATAAAATCAGAGATTTAGTTAAAAACATCCCAAATTTTCCTCTTCATTTTAGTGTACAATTTCATGTAACTATGAATGTAAAACAACAATCTTAAGCCATTTTGAAGTTATTTGACTGTACATATGTAAACTGTATTAAAAATAAATACTTCGAAAGAAACAAAACAGTGACAAATACGCAGGTAATATCATATGCTGCTTTTGCAGAAGCAAACAGAACAAATGCTACTTAAGGAAATGTTTGGGGAAAATAGTGTTTTTCCCTGCTTCTCTTCTTCCTGTGCAGAAACAACTAACAACATTAAAAATAAATGTTTTGAAGTACCCTCTTTTAGTATCATACGATTAAATGAACATAAAAAATAGCGAGAATACAAAACTTCCATTAAAATGGTATAAACTCATCAAGAGAAGAACTGATGAAAGAAAAATAATAAACTGCTGTGCACATGACAACTATCTCAGCCTCTAAAATGCTGTGGTATTTTTACCACAAAAGAACAAGGAAAACCGAATTAAATATCAGCATGCTGGCCCAAGAGTTTCAAAACAAGATGTTGCAGAGCTGCTACTTGGAATTGTTGACTTTGGCTGGGGGTTCAAAGGGAATGACCCAAAGCATTCATCAGTGAACCCCACAGTGGCAGAAGTTGGGATTATAAATTTGAGTAATTTAAGATCAGCTCCACCCAGCTCTGAGCTACCAAGGTAACAAGGTACCAGAACTGGGGAACCCTCTTTGCAGGCAAATGCATCTCAGGTGCACCTGAGGAGCAAGGCTGCCAAAGACTCTCCTTGTATCCCAAAATCTTATTTGTTCAAGGTTGCCTTACCTATAATCAGAACACTAGGGAGTGAAACAATACTTAAACCCACAAATTACACTTTCTAGGATCAAAAAAGGTGAGTCTGCATGTGTACTCACATGTTTTCTTTATTCTGTAATGTACTTTAAGCAACAAAGGCTTTACGGGCTCAGCAACCCCTCCACATGAAGGATTGCACAGCTGATTTCATCACTTGCATGCTTCCAGTATCTCTGATAGAGGTTTTCAGTGTAAATTTGGTTTGAGGCTAAACACAGCTGGATGATTATATCTATACAAGTGGCCAGGGCAGGACCTTTATTTTATGTTACCTAACAAAGATCACGGAAAATACACAGGAGCAAAATCCCTGGATTGTAACTTGCAGGCACCATACTCCTGAGGGATGTGTTATAGACAAGGACTGTGGCCATTGGAGTTGGAGCAAATTTGAATAAGATGTTTTTATCAGTATTCAAAGTATTATATTAGCATGTATTTATGCTTTCCAATGGCTATTCATTCCAATCAGGATGTTTACTCCTGAAATACTTCACTATATTTATTAAAAATTTCTCTTCCTGAAGTGAAGGATTTCACTGCAGAGAAACTTCTCACAAGCTTACTGTTCCTCCAAAGGCAAACAAGGAACTGTGGAATAATCTTTAACCTAACCTGTGACATGAAGAAGCATCAGGACACCAGAAAGCATAAACTCTACAAAAATTAGGGCACAACTGAGAAATTCAGTTGCCAGAAGAGATTTATTTTACAACACAGGAACTTTATTAAACTTCTCTTTTTTTTCCTTCTGCACAAATACCCCTTCATTAGGGATACACAGTGACATTGCCAGAGACTTGTGAAGAAGCAGTGGATTATTTTTGTTTTTCTGGTTCCATTTTTTTTTATTAGGTTTGAGTAAAAGAAACAATGAATAACCAAAAAATGATTGACCAAAATTGACTCTGCCCTGAAAATAGGACAATGATACAGAAGTGTTCAAGGCCAGATGGGATGGGGCTTTAGGCAGCCTGGTATAGTGGAAGTTGTCATGGCAGGGGATTAGAACTGAATGAGCTTTAGGGTCCCTTCCAACCCAAACCGTTCTAGCATTTTATGATATAGAAAGGAGACAAGGTACTTTTGGGCATTTTACATGTGGATAGAAGCAGTTGAGACTGATTCTGGCAAAGAATGCACAGTTGTTGGTTTGGGTTTTCTTTAAAGTTGAGTGGGGATCCAAACGATTTCCAGGATACTATCATGGAAATAAGTATGAGTTTGCATTTACAATTCTTGCAAAGCAAAGCTAAAGCACAACTGCTTAGTGCTCTACTTCACGAATCACAAAGGAGCCAGTGATTTATCTAGAGAGTATACTTGATCTAAATTCTGTTTATTCAATGGCTCTTGAAATAGTTTGCTGCATTAGAGCAGCTGCCACCATATAAAATGTGCTGATTTTTTATGACCAGTAGGGAGTTTCACCAATGAGAGTAATTTACATATGAGGTGGCAAGGCAAGAACTGAATAGCCACGCATAAAGCGTAATACAACAGCTGGGTCAGACAGGAGTTTACAAGAGTCAGGCAGAAACCCTGCATGCAATGGTTCATGTGTTGCTGGAGAAAGTCCTTCTGGATCAGAGCCAGATCAATGACACACAGCACGCCTCACAGAGCCCAGTGGCACATTGACTGACTGTGAAATGAAGAGCCTACATCTTAATCTGATGGAAAAACAGCAGCTGGATGCTAAAAGTAAAGTGATGTGGTCTGGTTACTTCCCTGAGGTTAAGAATTTGGACCACAGCAATGCTCTTTTCTCTGTGTCTTTATTGGTAAGACCCAGATCCATGGAGCAGCAACAGGGAAACATACTGAAAGGTATAGCTGGCTGAAGCTAAAACTGTTGAGATTGTCGAGACATGAAAGACATGGGACACATGACCTTCTCTAGAAAGAAGAGCTTCCAGCTGGCATTTTTCTGGTTTCTAAGTGGGACTGAGCACATCTGAAACATGCTTTCCTTACAGTTGAAATCATCCTTAGCCTCAGAAATTACAGATACTGACATAATCTCTAATTGCATATAGTTTTCTGTAAGAAGTAAAATAAATAAATATGAATGTTTAGGTTTCGAGTCAAATTTGAAAAAGAGCTAACAAATTTAACAAATGGGATAATAAGACTGATTTCACATTTTAATCTTCTTCCCTTATGAACTTAATTCTGCAGTGTGAGAGAGTTATGTCACTTGTAGGTACATTTTTAGGTATCTGAGCAATCTTCTGTAATCCAGCTCACCGTGATCAGTTACAGAGTCAGAAGGGAATACATGAAGGTAAAATGAAGAAATGACCACAGATCTTTCCAAAATTCTCCTATAAAGGAGCATTTTTCAAGACTAATTCTTGGATAACTCTTTCCCTCAGAAAGCAGGACATGCATTCTTCATCTTGGCTTCACTCTGCTGCCACAAAGAAAAAACACAAAGAAACTATGCAGCCTTTCATTTTCCTGGGAATAGGTGTGAAGTAATATATTTCATAGTGTTTTAATCTGAAACTGGCCATACTGTCTATACAATTTCACAATTTGGAAAGAAGCAAGGTCAAGATCTCAGGCAACAACCGCCATTAATGTGGGATTATTATTCCCATTCTTGTGCATTTATATGCAGGCATGGACATTCCCACCTGACATGTTCTAAACAAAAAAAAATTAAGAGGGGTGGAAGGGAGTTGCAGCATCCAGACTGTGAAGCTTTCTCTCTCTCTTTTCTCACAAGTAAATTAAAATTATACTTTTGAAAAGCAGTCTTTCATGTCAAAGGATACTCAAACCTGCCTGTGGAAGAAAAACTTTTCTTATCTATACACTGTTTTAATGCTTCTACTATAAACAGCATTCAAAACCAATGTTTTCTTACATGATAAAATTAGCTTTTATTTGTGTTTCACTTATTCTGTCTAAATGTGGGGTGGTAGGAGGGATAGGGATGCCAACAGCAGAAAGTCTTCTGACACAGAACTGTATCCTCTATTAGACATGATTGATACAGTGAGCCAAATACAATGTCAGAACTGAAAGATGGTCTTACAACATGGCTTAATGTTCTATATTCAGCCACATACTGCTGGGTAACATTGCTGGGTAGAAACCAACTAGGCTTAGCCAGAATCTGGGCATTGTTCCCAGGTTCATCAGACCATGTTCTTGTGAGTGTACTAATTGCCACAACTTAACTGTTGCTCTTTTCAAAAGAACAGAGCCTTTAGTAAGTACTTTTGAAAATCTCACACATATTTATGTTTGTATCTAACTGACTTTTGGAACTCCCACTCTTAATGAGTTGAAGAAACCCACATCCTGACCTCAACCTTATCTAAACCCTTCGAGCCCCACTTTGGGTGCTACAAAGAACTGTCGTGGTTTAAGCCCAGCTGGTAATCCAAAACCACACGGTCGCTTGCTCACTTCCCCCCTTCCACCTCCCCCTGCTCCCAGAGGGATGGGCAGCAGAATCAAAAGAATGTAACTCCCATGGGCTGAGATAAGAACAGTCCAGTAATTAAGGTATAACACAAAACCACTGTGGTTGCCACCAATAATAACAATGATAAAGGAAATAACAAGGGAAGAGAATAAGACCTGAGCAGCGATCTGGGCCTTCCAGGTAACTGCCCCCAGTTTGTATACTGGGTGTGATGTGCTGTTTTATGGAATACCTCTTTGGCTAGTTTGGGTCAGGTGTCCTGTCTCTGCTTCCTCCCAGCTTCCCTTCCTCCCTGACAGAGCATGAGACTCAGTAAGTCTTTGGTCAAAGTAAACATTACTGAGCAGTAACTAAAAACATCGGTGTCGTCAGCACTGTTCCCAGGCTGAAAGTCAAAAACACAGCACTGCACCAGCTACTAAGGAGAAAAAATTACTGCTACTGCTGAACCCAGGACACTTAATTTCTTCATTGAGCAGCCTTCAAGCCCTGCAAAGCACCACCTTTCACAGCGGTTATGCCCATGTGAACAGGCCTTGCTTTTACAAAATCTCCTCCGTGTTACACACACCACCAGGACACACTCCTCCTCTGCATCCTTGAATGCAAAATTTATTGTACTAGAACAGTTGAATAATAGACACAGTTTCTGAAATGCTTGCATGGCTTGGACAAATATTTAAAATAAGGATTGAGAATGCTGATAAATGCAGCTGTTAGCTTGTCCATATAACGAAAATAAATCAAAGGACAGTCGTATGTATACACAATGCTTTTCCTCTATCATAAATTACACGAAATATGACACCTTGCAGAATTCATCAACCTGTAGACACTGAGCTGCAAAAAAGCCTTCAATGGGATCACAATGATTCCTTTCTAATGTTCACTTGCTGTGACTAAGCAAGTTTTGCAAATTAACTACTACTGATAATTAATGCAATATGAAAGAACATTTACCTTTACTTTCGATCAACTATATTTTACATTTCAGGATATTTTAATTCTAGGTGAAGCTAGTCTGTATTACTGTAGTTGAGAAATATACCCTATACTCTGTATTTAATGTGACTTCCATGTTGAATCTGGTTTAGGATGTTTGCTCTAACAACTTGATATTGTGTTTAGAAGTAATCTTGGTGTACTACAGTATTTGTAATAAGAGGTGATACTTCTGGAGCATTTCACTTGTTTCTGTTGTTTGCTTGTGTATTCCACTTAAGGACACTTGTGAAGCCAGCTCATGTATAATATGATGAAGGTTGTGACTCTCTTAAGCACCCACTGTGATTTGCATTTTCTAGAAAAGGGTGGAAATACATACACAAGACAATGGTGAGCAGCATGAGCTGTCAGAGAGGTTGTGTCAGTATCATTCTCCCTTGTCTTCCTCCCAGCAACTCCTCTTTGAAACTGTGGTTGCAATAAGTTAAAGTCAAAGGGTGTCCTGATGACTCTGCTACTGCCCAGGATGACAAGTGTCACCAAGACTTAATGAACATTCACTGTGTTTTCAGAATTCATAGAATCATAGAATCCCAGACTGGTTTGGCTTGGAAGGGACCTTAAAGCTCATTCAGTTCCTACGCCCTGCCACAGGCAGGGACACCTTCCACTAGACCAGGGTGTTCCAAGACCTGTCCAATATGGCCTTGAACACTGCCAGGGGTGGGGCAGCCACAGTTTCTCTGGGCAACCTGTGCCAGTGCCTCACCACCCTCCCATGGATGAACTTCCCATGATCTCATCTGAATCTCCCCTCTGTCATCTTCAAGCCATTCTTCATCTGCAGCACATACCCAGAAAACCCCACAGTGAAATGCTTACTCCACTGTTTTGGTTGTTAACTGTATCAGCTGTTATCACTCACATACAAATAATGCAAATATAAGGCTCACCAAATCATAGAATCATAGAATAGTTAGGATTGGAAAGGACCTTAAGATCATCTAGTTCCAACCCCCCTGCCATGGGCAGGGACACCTCACACTAAACCATATCACCCAAGGCTTCGACCAACCTGGCCTTGAACACTGCCAGGGATGGAGCATTCACTATCTCCCTGGGCAACCCATTCCAGTACCTCACCACCCTAACAGGAAAGGATTTCTTCCTTATATCCAGTCTAAACCTCTGCTGTTTAAGTTTCAACCCGTTACCCCTTGTCCTATCACTACAGTACCTAATGAATAGTCCCTCCCCAGCATCCCTGTAGGCCCCCTTCAGATACTGGAAGGCTGCTATGAGGTCTCCACGCAGCTGTCTCTTTTCCAGGCTGAACAGCCCCAACTTTCTCAGCCTGTCTTCATATGGGAGGTGCTCCAGTCTCCTGATCATCCTTGTGGCCCTCCTCTGGACTTGTTCTAACAGTTCCATGTCCTTTTTATGTGGAGGACACCAGAACTGCACACAATACTCCAAGTGAGGTCTCACAAGAGCAGAGTAGAGGGGCAGGATCACCTCCTTCGACCTGCTGGTCACACTCCTGTTGATGCAGTCCAGGATACGGTTGGCTTTCTGGACTGCAAGCGCACACTGCAGCTGTTTCATGTTCATTTTCTCATTGACTAACACCCCCAGGTCCTTCTCTTCAGGACTGCCATGAATTTCCTTTTTGCCCAACCTGTAGCTGTTACTGGGATTTTTCCGACATAGGTGTAGGACCTTGCACTTGGCATGGTTAAACTTCATGAGGTTGGCATCAGCTCACCTCACAAGTGTGTCAAGGTCCCTCTGGATGGCATTCCTTCCCTCCAGTGTACCAATGGAACCACACAGCTTGGTGTCATTGGCAAACTTGCTGAGGGCGCACTCAATTCCATTGTCCATGTCAGCGACAAAGATATTAAACAGGACCGGTCCCAACACCGATCCCTGAGGGACACGACTTGTTACTAATCTCCAGCCAGACATTGTCTAACAGACAGGTGAATCTATTCTGACATTTTTTTACTTCTATTCCATTATTTAGTAGCTTTCCATCAAGCACTGTTTGCAGCTGATGAACTGCCATTTAGAATCTCATGGCTTACAAAAGCCAGTATTTTCTCAGAAGAGGTGATATCTTTTGCTCCAGATTTTAATGGAATACTATGACTTGATAAGACACAACAGGTAATTATGAAATATTTTTAAGCTACTATGTTTGGATAAAGATGCCAAACCACTCATTCCTCTGATTGTCTTTGAATTCAAGGCACTCAAAAGATTTTCCTTAAGTTTTCTTAATGTATCATTAATATAGCAGGTTTAACATGGGGTGTGATCACATCTGAACCCAATTTAATGGCAATTCTCCAGCTGATGTGAAAAGGGCATAGTAGTCCCTTATTTTGATAAAAAAAAAATTCAATGAAATAAACAACATTTCTGACAGAGGTCTTCCAGTATGCTTTGGCTAGAAGGTACTGTCTTAATTGAAATAGTGCTGTTTATATTGGCATGAGCCAGTATTTCTTTGTATACAGTTTGTGAAAAGATGCAGAGAGTGTATTAATTTGTTCTCTTGGAGTGTAGGATTTGTCAAAATGAAATATTCACATAGGATAGCACAACCCTCACCCTCTAGCTAAGCTGGCAAAAATTCTCACAATAAACATCAGGATACGCTGTTCAGAGAGAATCAGACCCCTATGTGGGAACAGACCAAATTAATCTGAACTTATAAAAAAAGGAATACAGAACAGCATGCTCAGCCAGTATTATGGCTTTCGGTTAACCCATCTTCTCTATGAGTATCTGTAGGTTCACAAACTCATCTGTATATTGTCTAAAACACACATGAGCTACCCTGTGCCAGGGTCACTGTCCAAGTTCACAGTCAGAGAGGACAACTTGTTTACTTGGTAAAAATTACACCGACATCTTCTCATCTTCAGTTTGAAAGACCAGACTTAAATGTTGAGACAGATCCTGATCACTCTCATACTCCTGTCTCGTAAATTAAATGAGCAGGAAGGGAAGACACAGTGACACTAAGCTGTGTGGATCGGTTGATACACTGGAGGGAAGGAATGCCATTCAGAGGGACCTTGACACACTTATGAGGTGGGCTGATGCCAACTTCATGAAGTTTAACCATGCCAAGTGCAAGGTCCTACACCTGGGTTAGAGCAATCCCAGGCACAGCTACAGGTTGGGCAAAAAGGAAATTCATGGCAGTCCTGCAGAGAAGGACCTGGGGGTGTTAGTCAATGAGAAAATGAACATGAAACAGCTGCAGTGTGCGCTTGCAGTCCAGAAAGCCAACCGTATCCTGGACTGCATCAACAGGAGCATGACCAGCAGGTCGAAGGAGGTGATCCTGCCCCTCTACTCTGCTCTCGTGAGACCTCACTTGGAGTATTGTGTGCAGGACATGGAACTGTTAGAACAAGTCCAGAGGAGGGCCACGAGGATGATTAGGGGACTGGAGCACCTCTCATATGAAGACAGGCTGAGAAAGTTGGGGCTGTTCAGCCTGGAGAAGGCTGCGTGGAGACCTCATAGCAGCCTTCCAGTATCTGAAGGGGGCCTATAAGCATGCTGGTGAGTGACTGTTCATTAGGGACTGTAGTGGTAGGACAAGGGGTAACAGGCTAAAACTTAAACAGGGAAGTTTAGGTTGGATATAAGGAAGAAATGCTTTATTGTAAGGGTGGTGAGGTAGTGGAATGGGTTGCCCAGGGAGGTTGTGAATCCCTGGCAGTGTTCAAGGCCAGGTTGGTCAAAGCTTTGGGTGATATGGTTTAGTGTGAGGTGTCCCTGCCCGTGGCAGGGGGTTGGAACTAGATGATCTTAAGGTCCTTTCCAACCCTAAGTATTCTATGATTCTATGACAACTAGTCAAACCAAACTCAATTTCCAAGGGTTTCCCACTTGGAATTTTGCTTATTTGAATAGCATGCTATGTGCCCTATAGAAACCAGATTTTTTCAGCAGGTATCAGACCTCAATGCTTTCATCTTTGACAGTGTACTTTGTTATCCTACAAACACAATGAAACATATGAAGGTTCTCAGATGAAAACAAAACATACGTATTTGTCACATTTCTTTTCTCTGGGAAAGTCCAGTAAATCCACAATGTGTCAAGTCCCTTGTTGTTACAGCAGAAGTGAAGAGACATATATAAATGTCTGTAATTGTTCGTGCAACCCCTTTCCTTGAAAACAGGCTTCCTCCACGCTCTACAAGGACCAGTGAGTGAGCATGAAACATGGTTGTCAGCAAACCAGTCTGACCACATCACTCCACTTTGCCTTGTTCTGGATCTGGCTGGGATGGGTATGGTGCTTTGCATTTGTGGATAAACCAGTGTAGATAACACAGCAACGTTTTGGCTACAGCTGATCAGTGTGCAGACAGCATCAAAGCTTCATGCTGGCTGGGCTTAAAGCACCAGACTTAACTTCTCCCACCTTCTCGCTATTTATCCTCACCCATTTTCTGCTTGCAGTAAAACTTAATTCCAAACACCATTGTTTCATTTCCGCTTACATGCAGAATGCTCATTGTTTGAGCATCCTAAACTTTCAGCTGAATTAAGTGTGTATACACACACATATATGTTTCAAAGGATCATTTTTTAAAGACTCAATCTAAAATGAGTATATAAACTGCCCAGATCAGTGTGATAAAACATACCCATCTCTGTTGTGGGAAGAGATGAGTTTAATTTGCACCATGGGAAACACTGTCAGACACTAGAGAAAAAACAGGCTTTAATGGAGATAACAGTTAAGCACTGGACCCAGCCACAGCCAGAAGCTGTAGAATATCCATCACTGTAGATTTTTTAGGACAGATTAAACACCTGTCAAACAGAGTTTAGCTGCCATTTTTCCCATTTTTGGGTAAAAATACAACTTTTCAGGGTGTTAATCCTACATTTTTTTTTTATACCTCCCCTGAATTCAGGTAGATTTCTAAATATCCCTGACACTTAAAATTATGGCAAGTGAGGGTCGGTCTGTCTACCAGCACTACCTGCCTTGTCATTGGCCTAATCTTCCAGAGATATTCCTGTTACCTTCCAAAGACCCTTGTCTGATTTTTTTCCTCCATTCCTCCTACTTGGCACAGCAGAGAGAAAACTTTCAAAGCAAGCTCTTGGATGCATTACCCTACCAGTAAGTAAATAGCATTGCACAAAGCCACTATTCCTTACCCTTTTCTCAGTTAACCCCCTGTAATTATACAGCAATCAATTGTACAACAGCAGGGGAGCAGGTGATTTTTCATAAAATATTTAGTTTTTTCAGGTTGCTCAAAGAGGAGTCTGCCTGTTCTATATAAAATGAAGTGTTCTTTGAGAGAGAGCATGCAAAGAAAAGCTTCTGCTTAAGTTAATACAAACAATGTCAAATGCAGGAAAATTTCCTGATAACTCTAAGAAAAAATACAAGCTGTGTTTTGGTTTGTTTGTTTTAAAAAGCACGTAGGCTCTTCCCCTTCCTAATCTCAAGTTATAATCAAGGGAAAATTTTGATTTGTGCTGGAAAATACATCTGTCAGTGTTGAGTTATAACTGCAGCTTCACTGAGCCCAAATTTAGGATTTATGCTTTTGATTTTGAAGTTAAACAGCACTTCACATTAAAAAGTGCTAGAAGCAGTGAGTTTTTTCTCTTTTAAAAATGTTGGCAGTAAAGGTATGGGAAAAGTAATGACATTTCAGCATTAGAAACTAAGAGAAGAATGAAGAGGAAGTACTTAAAGTGCACATAATTTTTACATGAGAAAAAAATAGGGCTTTTAAACAGTCTCTTTTTTCCTCTGTTACCAGCTCTAGGCTTATAAACAGTAAATAAAATTTTTGTTTTTGTTTTTTTTACTATTATTTGTGACAGCATTGCGCTGGACATTGCAATAATTACAAGGAGAAAGAGCAATATGTGCATTTCTAACTCAGTTGCATGCTGCCAACCCTTTAATAGGCTCCATTCCCATACCCTTTCCTCAGCTGTTGATTAAGCCTCTGTGCTGCAGAGAATTACTAAATACGAAGTCAGAATTGATTTATTTTCTTGTTTTCATAACCAGAGAAAAAGGTGAAAACTGCTCTTCCCAATTAGTCCACACTGGCTTGTGATGGAAATTGTGATTCTTTATTTCTCATCATCTTGAGGTGTGAGAGGATAGTTTGCACCTCAAGAATTATGTAATGGAAATCACTCCAGCAGTTTGCACTATTCATCTCACTGTCAGAGGTGATGTTGACTATTAGTAATAAATAACCTCTATTGGAAGCTTGGGCTTTTCTGTGCCCCTTTTATACCTAAACTGCAGCAACTGTTTACTAAACTGCATCTGGTATGCAGATAATTTAGAAAGCAAGGGAGAAGCAGGAAGGTATTTTCCCTCAACCCAAAGAATAAGAACCAAGGAAAGTCTGAACCTTCAGCAGAGGAACTAATACAAAAAACAAAATTCACCCCAAGGGAAATTGGTGGTGGATGTGGAAAACCACAGACACTGAACAAGCCAGATCCATACATGGAGAGAAAAGACATTTTACAAGGGTCAAAATTTTTCCAATAACTTTTTAAAAAGAAAAATTAGATTAAAAAGTCCTGTTTGGTTTAAATGAATGACTATTTGGATCCTACAAGCACTGCCTTTTTGCTGTAGCACTTGTCTGCTAACCCTCATAATATCTAACAAAATGGACCCTAAACCACAGGAACTGAGGCTTGGGCCCGTTAAGGTTATTGAGCAAACACCTGGGTCATAAAAAAGCACACAAAACATTGAATAACACACTTCCTCTTTTTCCTGGGATGTAATGGATCATTGTACAGACATAGTAGTAAAAATGGAGCTGTCTCCTTTCCCAGACCACGCAGCAAACAGTGTGCTAAGTCACAACCAGCAGCCACCAGTTCACTTTGCTGCAACACCAAGCTTGTGGTGGATGAAATAAACCAATGCAAATTGTATCTTCCCAAATGAAGTTTTGGGGTTTTTTTATATAAACAGCTTAGGTTGTTTTGTTGGTTTGGTGGTTTTTTTCAATAGCCCACCTGGAGTCTCCCGTTGCTGAAGACAGGAAGACTTTTCACAGAATGAGGACATAAATGCTTTGACTTCAAAACTGTTTGAATTTAATATTTGCTAGATTCAGTGAGAGGTGAGTATTCCCTCTGATCCAGGCAGTGTGGGAAGTGATATGGATCCCATTTAATTGGATGGAGAGTATGTGTGATAAAATGCAAACATGACAGGAAAAAGTTAAAACCAAAACCCAACCAAACAATGCTTACAAGGCCCTTGACAGCAACAGAAGCAAAAAAACCCCAAAACAAAACTAAGACTCCTCCCTCTCTGCCCCCAAAATATAAACAATAGCATCAGAAGAAAAACCCTAACAACAAAAGGAAAAGTGGTGTTGCATTTTTGCAATGGCACTAACAAATGTTTACAGCACTAATGTTTTTGAAAACACTGGTTTACATACAAAATAGGTAAAATTCAAGGCTGCCTTGGCTTGGGTATTTAATGAGATCTTAACTCCATTTTAAAGTGCATAGGAGGGGTGAAATTTGAAGTAGAGATTCGATTTGGCCAAAGTAATTGTTAGCAAGTACATGTATACCTTTAGAAAAGATCAGTTACCATTATTTTTGCATCTTATTACATGTCCAAGGAACTATGTGCAAGCAGCGCAGTTCATGAACACACGCAATGCCACAGTCACCTGTGTTGCTGCATCTTAACTTCAGTCTACACTTATCACAGAACAAGAAGCTTCAAGAATATAGACTTTAAAAAGTAAAATACAGTGCCATAATCTATAAAATCAAATTAATTTATTAGAAGTGCCATTGCAAAGACCCTGGAGAGCTAAAAAAGTAGGTTAAGGAAATTTTATAATCATTTTAATATTCTGTTTCTTCTAAGCTCTCACAAGTGCAAACAAACTCTTCCTGAAGAAGATGCGCCTCAGTCAGGCCACTTTTGCCTTTATCTAATAGCATCAAGGATATATTTCTAGACTTTTTTTTTTTAATCCACAAATGATACTTGATTTAATGTTGATCATCCTGCACCACAGAGAACAGCAACTTTTTCTTGGTTTTTTGAAGGTATCCTTTGTAAATAAAATATTTTTTTAGTTTCTTTTCCTGAGAACAGACCAAAGATTTGGAACTCTGAAATAGCCCCACAAGGCAAATGAGCTCCAATGCTTTAACTGAGATATTACATTTAGGTTGCAAAAGACCTATAAGATACTTTCAGTGCATGTAAGATGCTGTGCGTGCATTACATGTCTAATTATTACTTCAGCTGGGATAAATATAGAGGAATGAAATATTCAAATTCATACATTTGCTATTTGCCAGATCTTCTGGTACCTCCTTTTGCAAAAATGGCAACTGCTGAGTGAAATGTTATCAAATGATTGTAACAAAGGAGAACATGAATAAATAATTAAATTGAGCAGCTCTGATTAACTCCCTGCTGCCATGCTGTGCCATCCATTTATGATTATTGAAGCTCACTGTTTTCTCAGTTTGCAATTTGAAGCATGGAAATGTTCTGAATAAACTGGTTTTACAAACTGTCACCAGTACATTCAGCAAACCAGGAGTTAATGCATAACTTTTGTGATGCAAAACAGCCCTGCCCTCCATCATCCTCACAGCTCTGCATTAACTCTTCAGAAGTTCAAGCATCTCAGATATTTCAGGAAAAGTTACATGAACCATATGAGAAACAAAACACTGCATATCATCACTTCACCAAGTACCTTTATGAACCCTGCTCTCTGTTTCTTAAAAAGGTTAAAAATACTGTAAAAATATTTGTCACTGAGCACTATACACAACACTGTTTATTTAGTAGCCTTCTTAAATATGTGCATCAATATGCTGAAGAAGTAAAACACTTTGCAAAATAAGTGAAATCACCCACTACAGCTATTTCATTTTTCCTGTTTTAACATGATAAATCCTTAACCTTTTTAACGTTTACAGGGTAATATCTCAAAAACCCCCCAGACCTACCACACCAGCTCAAGACTGAAAAATTTTAATTCTGTTTTTAATTATGCAAGAAAAAGGCTGAAAACTTGAAAGCAGCATCTCAGCATTATTATTATATGTTAATATAATATTACTATAACTATACATATTTTCTTAATCTTTTTGGATACAAATACCAATTTGTATATTGTATATATACCAATTGTATATACCAATTATACAAATACCAAATTTCCAAATACCTTTGGAAAAAGGTAAGAACGGTTTGTATTTCACCGGGAGTCAAACTCCTGGCCTTTCCCTAGTGACAAGGAGCATATGCTGCTCCTTTTCGTCACTTCCATGACTCCTAATAGGAGAAAAGCCAGATACTGAACTTGCCTGAAGAGGCATCTAAAGAGCTATATAAAAGTGGAGGCTGAAAAGGATTCTTTAAACCTTCTGCTCTTGGAAAGCACAGCTATGATTGTCATCTGTCAGTCAGGGAAGTAAGTCTTTGAGAAGCATCATTGAAAACTTCCACACGCAAAAACTCTGATCAGTAGGAAGAGAAAATAATAGGGAAACAAATGTTACCCTTTGGCATTAATTCCTTCTGCACCAACAAGTAAGCTTTGAGAAAATTGATTATACAAGAGAAATTAAAGGTTTTAGACAAAGCAGCAGGACATGTTTGCCAATTACATGAAGATACTAAATGACGTCAAAAAAGGCTAAAATGCTGTAACAAAGTTGAGAGGTTTAATGATTACAGTAAAAGCTCAACTGTTTCAAGATTTTGGTTTGATGAAACACAAAACAAGTCATTAAAACACAATTTGAAGGAGAATAAACCCTGTGCCACAAATTTCAGGCCCTATATGGCATGTTTGATAAAATATTACAGATCTAAAAAACACAAAGCCACATGCTAAAAGTTACCTTACTTGATCTTTTCCAACTCTTCCTCATTAGCATTGTCTGAAAACAAAATAGAGCAATTTAATTACCTTTTCTCTGCAATACAGAAAAGGAGGCCAATTATCTCTTATGGGACAATCCACATTTAACCACAACTACAAGTGAAGCAGCCACATGTACACTCCAGGAACAGCTACACAAGACTGAAATAAATCTGGGCAACTAGCAGCACAGTTCAGAGTTGGCACTGTTTCCAGAGACAACACATTAGGTGAAATCATTTAAATTAAAAAAAAAAAAAAAAGAAAGAAGAAAGAAAAAAGAATTAGATCAGCAAATGAAAAAAAATGAATGTGCCATTATAGACAGTGACTTCAACTTTGACTGATGCATGAATAGTAGGTTTTTTAGTATGAATGTTCTCCAGGTTTTTTGAGCACTACTTTTTAGCTCACAGGTGTAGACACCTAAGAGAAATCCTGTGTAAGGCTCTTTAGCAGTGGCAACCTTAAGGATTTTTTAATAGATACATGTTGTCCAATGAGTTTCACAGCAGTAAAAATAGCTCTTTGATTTGATAGTTATGCACATGGGACAGAAAAAACCTCATACTTTGACTCCAAAAAAACCCGAAATTCAGTAGCCCTATACCATTACCCAAATACTCTGTGAAACCTTGGGACTGATAGATACAATGTTCTGACATCCCAGGAGGCAAAGTGTCCACAGACACACATTCTTGAGAAAAAGAAAAATACTGATCAAGATGGAGGTGGACAATTTATCCATGAACATAACTGTTGGTTAAAGCAGTTCTGTGAAAATACAAGTAAATTAATGTATACAATTAAATAATATTCAGCAGCCTGTTGTTGACACATCAAAGATTACTTATTTCTATTGAAAGTTTGCCATGAAAAACAAACGTAATTTTTATTTTTATTACTGCAAAGCCACCTTCTTTTTCAGATAATGGAAACAAATCCTGAAATGCAGACATTTTTCTTGCTAAGAAATTAAGGTATTACATGGGTAAAATTTGAAAATGGGAGAAAATAAGTGTATTTCTTAGTTTTGAAATATCCAGAAATTCTTCCAATTGGCACACTTTTGGGGGAGAAGAAAATCAAAGAGCTGCTGGAGAAAGTTTAAGTTGTTGTAGAGAGCTAAACTCTAAAGACTCTGCCATAAGTTAATGATAATTGTAGCACTGTGGCTTTAAAAAATATCCATAGATACTAAATGCTTTATAAGGCTGGAGAAAGCCAGTCATGTAAGAATTAAGCAGCTTGAAGCCCACGGCAGGTGGTAAGAGAAGACCTCAGAGTTCTGGATTCTGTGAATCCTGCACAGCTGTAAGAGCAGAAACTCAACTAGGCATTGGACCAGGCTGTGAGCAAGGAGGAGAATACGGCCTGACAGACGAATTAACTACATATCAAATATTATTTCAACACTGATGAGTTCAGTTTGAGTCATAGCTATGGAACGTATGGCTGAACTTGTTGAGTGAATCAGCGTCATCACCAGCTGCAGCAGGATAAGCTGAAGCCATCATAACCATCCTTAGAAGTCAGTAAAACAAGTATGCATCATACAGCAGACAAGGATGGATAATCCACACAGAACTTTTTAATCAGAAAATATTCCATGCCCTCAGTCTATCTCCTTCTATTCTTTTTTTTTATATGATGATAATATCCCTCTGCCAAATTAAAAAACAAAACAAACAAAAAAAAACAGAAAAAAGAATCATTAAGATTTGAGACAGCAAGCAAATTGACAGAATGTTAGTGCTTCTAATATCTTTATTTGAAGCAAAAAATACTAAGCATCATTTGGGGTAAATTATTTAAGGAAAAAAATGCTGCGAATTTTATTCTCATAGAATAGCAACATCCAAGTAGCACCTGTGTTTCCTTTTTCCTGCTTTCTGCACTACTCAGGCTGTTGGCAGTGGTGGAATGGTAGTCCCTAGCCTCTGCTGGCCCCAAGGAAACAGTTGTTATCATTCCCTGTAGCCAAGAGTTGCCTGCAAGACCAAGGTTGGAAACAACTGAGAAGACGCAGGAGACGTGCAACAATGATGAGCATGTGGGCATGCTGCAGTGATGAAATCTGCATGCTGAGCTTTGCCAGAGAAAGAGACTAACATGCACTGTGGCACCTGTGACAACAATGCCAAACACAGCACCTGCAGACTTCACATGCACAGTATGACTGGCATGCACGTAGCTACAAACGGCACAGGGCATGCACAGCACTACACGCATCCGAAGGGAAGTATTAGAGGATACTGCTGGAATTAAAGAAATAAAGCGAGCTTCATTGGAGCCGGTCTAAGCAAAAAAGATTAAATCATTGCTAGCTTTGACTTCTTTCAAACTGGGCATCAAAAGGAGAAATTAATGAAAAATACAGAAAGTACATCATAAACACATTATTTCTTAAAATAAGAGTAAATACATTTTTTTGTAGACCTCACAAGTTTTAATGTTTTTCTAAACACATACTTTTCCTCATACCTATTTATTTCACGTCTTCTTAGTTTACACTAGTTATCTAAGCTATCTTTTCTCTCAGAGCAAAATAATTAAAAAGGCTGAATAATTTAATGGAAAGGACAAGTATTGTTGATAGCACAGAGTAAATGCACATGAATTACTGGAACCAGTCCTACTGCAATTAAGTATGTTAGGCTGGAAATATATTACTTTCTGACAATACTGAAGACATTTTTAAGAATAATTGTAGGAACATTCATCAATTTTGATTCACAAGTTCCGACTGAAAATAAGAACAAATCAGATTGCCTTCATTCATCAAAATGCAAAAGAATAGAACTTTAAGTCATGTATGTAGTTCGAATGAGATATTACAAGATTATTACTTTAAAAGTTCACATTTTTATGCCTTTACAACAAGCATTAGGTCACAAAAGGCAAAGATAATGGCATAGAATATTTGCTAGAAAGTCTGGCCACCTGTCCATACTCTTAAATTAATATTCAGTGATAACTGCAGGCTACTTCTGTATTTTCTTCCAATAAAACATACCACAAAAATTCTTCTTTATGGAACTAGTACACCAAATCTCCTTTACCTGAAACTATGTCTAACATATTTTTATTGGAAAAACCAAAGCAGCAAACTACTTGAGCACTGTTTTTCACTCCAGAGTAAGTCCTCCATGACTTAAAGACAAACCCTCCCTTCTAATCTGTCATACAGTTTCACATCCATTTGCACGAACATATGCATATGTTAATATTCCTGCTTGATATCTGAATCCAAAGATGTAATCAGGTTTGATCCTAGCAAAACTGACCTTTGACTTGTAAATACTAAAGAACATGTCATCAGACAACACAGAGAAAATCTGCATTTCCTCAGAATTTCTTTCAGAAAGATGAGGAAGAGAATGCTCCTATGTATATCTAATCTCTCTCTCATCTCTTCGCACACCTCATGGCTTCACAAAAGATAGTTTCACCCAAACGAAACGAAGTATTCCTCTGTCTGACTGCTTATTTTAAATGATTTGTAATAATACCTCTATCACAGACAGATGGCAATATACAAGACCACCTATTTTGTACCATTTAACTTCAAACTTTCAGCTGCAGTATCTTATCCTCCAGCAGTGTCAGTATTTCTTATGCAGTGTGACAGGATGCATCTTCCTATAATACACCCGTGCATTATCTTGATATTCCAACAAAATGCTTTGCTGCCCAAAATCCAGGATCAGACACAACACTACTTCTATGGTTACACAAGAATGCTACTCCTGTTTTCATTTTCCCAATGGTCTTCATAAACACTCTCATTTTAAATATCTATGAAATTGAAGTACCTAAAATTTAAGCAGTAGGGATTAATTTCTCAATTCTTCAGCTTGAAGATGTAACTTTTTTACACCATTTACATGTGACAATATGTGCAAACAAATTTAGAATTATCACCTGAATAAGTTAAAACTTATTCGGAATAAAATATATTTTTTAAATGGAGCCTACATAGAGATATCAAATCAACAAGATTTAAATAAATTTGCAATGATGTAAGAAAAAAAAAGTGCACGATGTGAAGAGAAAGTGTTTCTGCATGTCCTACGCAGCAGTCATTAAAGCATATTCAGAGGTGTTTACACATTTTTATTTATATATTTCAACTATACTCTTTGAATTATTACCTGCAAAGAGATATCCAAGTACAAGGGAAGCAGCAATTATGCAAACAGCATGCTACACAGATTGGGAGTTTCTTTAATCAGTACTTTGTACATTGCACATTGCCAGAGTGGACAAGAACTAGCCTCAATCCTTTAACGTAACATTTGAAAAAATACTGATCTCAGCCATATTAAATTAAAAAAAATTATCTTCATTATTACAAGACCTTTTAAAATGAGTAAGCATGATACTTTAATTGGGGTGACACATTTTGTAATATATCTACTCCTTAGAGTGTAAAAAAAATCTAATAAATAAATAACATGTACATGTGGAAACTGAATAAAAGATAACAGTGCCTTGAATTATTAAAATCCTAACATACTTATAGACAGCAATTCAGTATTGATTTCGTAGGTCATCTCCCCTCTGACACAAATTCTCTAATTTTATTTAAACTTTGCCATAACCACTCTGAAATCCATACCTTAGAGACTCTGGTTTCTAATACTAAATATAAAGCTTCAAATTAAGAACCTGAAGCCTACTCTGAATTTTGGGTTTTCCAGAATGAAGTCCCATAATAACAGTTCAAATGGGAAGAAAAATTAGTTACTTGAGCTAAAGTATTTGCTTACTAAACAGAATCACGAAATCATTTAGGTTGGAAAAGACTTTTAAGATCATTAAATCCAACCATTAGAGAGAGCTTAAAAAAAAAAAAGCATACTAGCACAAACCTAATTCTTCCTCCTATCACAACCAGTCAGCTGGGTATGAAAAAAGTTGCTACCCAGCAAGTCTATTGTACTCCCATTACTTCTGACATTCTGTGGCAACTTCGCCAAGTAAATACACATGTGAAAGACATGTTACACTATAGTGGTTTAATTGCATTTTTCACCTGTGACATTCTTGAATGCTTTTGATATAATAGCCAGTAACACTGAGCATCACGGTAGCTATCCTAGCTGCAGGATGAAAAAAGAAAACTAATCCTGTTCATGTATTTGATTTCCACATAAAAATACAGTATTTCCATGCCGTATTGATTTAGCATTATGGCAGGACAATGCCAAAGCCACTTGGAAAATGGCTATTACCAGCTTACTCAGAAATGCTGGTCATACCCAAATACACAAACAAACCCCCTGAAATTAAATACAATTTTCAATTTAGGTGATCAACACTTTAGTGGTACAAATTTGCCAAGATAGTACTCTGAATTGTCTGGACAAATGTATTCCTAAAAGAAAGAAAAACACACTGTCTAATTAAACTGCCACTGTTTCCACATTCTACTTTTTTTATTAAGTTCTAATTGAATGTTATGAAGAGATGAAAACCCAGTTTTCAGAACTCCACATCTCTGTCACACCAAACACCTAGTTCCAATGACTGAGTTATTAGGTTACTTAATAACAGGTAGGAAAAAAGTGGAAAACGAAGCATATTAGAACCTTCGAATATTCCTCAGGTATGTAACAGGATGATTTGTCACACTGCAGCATATAGAAACATATATCTTATGAAAACCATATAAGGGACCATATCCATGGAAAATTTCATCATATTAGTATTTTATTCTTGGCCTCCCTGAAGCTAAAGGAATCCACATTATTTTACAAGCTCTGAGACAGACGTCGTCTGTTGCATTTCTGCCATAGTTGTACCAGTCGTGCTCAAGTCAAAAGTTAACTGACAAAAAAAATAGTAAAATACATCAAACTAGAGACAGAATTTGTCAGAAGTAACAGGATCTATAAAACTGGAAACAATTTTCATTTATAAGTAAGCAGATCAAAAACTAAGATTGATGAAGAAATTACTATAAACCTAAAAACCCACATGATTTTCTAATTGAAATGAGGTCATGAAATTGAAAAATATAAAATAATACTCCATCATTAGATGCCAAAAGCAGAAATACTATCTTCAAGTTTCTTTGTTTACAGTGGGGAATAGGATTTAAAGGCTCTTATCTAGAGGTGGCAACACTAGGTCCAAAATCCTTCACCAGTGGTTTACTGATATTTATCTATATTGATCAGCACCATTCACCTGCAACTGACTTTAACTGAAACTGCTGAACATTTACATTCAATCTGGATCCTGCAGTTCTATCTCAGGAAAGATTCAAATCAGACAAAGTATGTGGTACTACACCAGAAACACTCTTCAACATTATTTTAAGAATTAGAAAAATCAAGTTAATCCCAGAATTTAACTGGTTTACTATTGTATTTAAATGGTTTATTATCATGCTTTAAGTTTTGTAGTTACAGAACAAGAGAGGTAACACATATTAAAACATTCAAAATTACCACTTCTCGCTGTTCTTCTCTAGGAGCTAACAGAACTGATAATAATATGCTTCCCAGGTCATGGTCAGGGTAATGAGGATCCTTCAGACTCAAGGTAACATCTGTTTGCCTAGGAAACAAAGATATACGCATTTCTTTTGATTACAAGCTTTCAGATAATGAAATTTCTTAATCATAGGAATTAAGTCCACCAACATTTATATGAAACACTTGAAAATGTCACAAATTTACCCTATTTCTACTTCCAAGTATTGCAGTCTGAACACTTATAAATAGTAACAACTGTTACCCTGTGTTAAGGACTTATACGTACTGCAGTTAGATCTGAACTGTAGCATTAACCTTACACTTCTGTTCCTTGAATTCACAGCATTACCACCTACTGCTGAACTTCTTTTTTTCAATCCGTTAAAGTGATTATAAAGCTAATGTTTCTGTAGACACTGTAAGAAATATCGTTCATGATCAATTAATATATTAACTTTCATATTACAGTAATTCCCTAAACATAAGTGGTTTTCTTCAGATGGTTTCATATGATGTAGGTTTATATAATTATTTTCGAGCACACTGTTCTATTTGCAATTCCACAAATATAAAAAAAATATTAGGAGGTAACCATGAAGAATTACTCCGTAGGCTTGTTTGTGTCATACCTGTTCAACTCCAGTGATGTGAGATCCAAAAACGCCGAACCAATAAAGTCATCTTGAAGTCCAAAGTCATAGTCAAAGACCTAAGACACACAGGAGATATAAGCATTTTCCAGTATTAGAAATCTTTTTTTATATATTACTATTTTGTATTGCTTGATAAACCAGGACTCTCTGAAAGTAACTGGAAACTTTCTGGCCACAAAATCAAATTTGAAACTGCTTACATAGAAGTCAAAATGCATCATCTCCAGACATGGGGCTATACTACTTCAGACTGTGTATATGAACAACACCAATTTTATAAAACAGAAGAAGCATTTTTATAAACTTAGGCATTAAAAGAAGGAAGATGAAGAGCACAACTGAAGTCAAGCAGAATTGCTGATATGCTATACATTGATACCTTTATCAGTTTTGCAGAGTACAAGCAGGAGGGCAATAAAATGTGAAAAGTGGGAGTTTACTGCACTTGCACTGGTATTAGGTATAAAAGTGTGTATTTTGAAGGCCATGTAAGTTTCAGATTTTGGGAATATTAAAATCTAAGATGAAATCTTAATATATTTCTGTAAGAAAAAACCTTGTTACCTAAAAGAGAAAGTATATGGGCAAATTTACTGACATACTGACATCCAAATTTACATACATCCACATATGTTGCCAGGACATTGAATGGCATCAGTGATCTGAGATACACTGTGCCTTCCCATGTAATAAATAAATTGCAGACAGCTTTTGGAGAGAAACAAGCAAAAAAGGTGGGTGGCAGTAAAGAAAAGTGAGACAAAATTACAACAGAAAAGGGGAAAATGTCAGTTATCAAAATTGACTTTCTAGGTTAGTTAAATTTTCTGGCAAATATTGTCAACAGAATTTGTAAGGACCAAAATACACTTTCAGCTCTAAGTAATAGTGAGACTTGTGAAGAGCAATGAGAATGTTTGAGTTGTGACATATCTAGGTTCAAGGTCTTCAGTTTTGATGTAAATACTTTGATGGCTGCATTACAGAAACTCTTTTCCAGGATGCAGTTAAAGCTGTTCATCTTCTACAAATACCTTAATATGGACTGAATAAGACAATAGTAACAAACATCATGGCCCAAAGACTATACAGCACCGCCTAGAGTGTCTGGACAAGCAAAAAAAAAGAGGTATTTCAGAGGTGTTCAGAGCACAAACATGGATAACAATTGCCACCAAGCACACTCCTCCTAGAAGGAAAAAAAATAGAAATACACACACCTATTTCCTCATTACCCTACTGCATGTTGGTATTTGGCAAAAATAAACCAAAATAGGCAGCTGTGTTTTAAGTGTCCTTCAAATCTGCTTCCTTGCGAGTTACTAAGCTTAATAAGGATACGAAAATGCGAACTGACAATTATAATTAACTCTATACATTTCTAGTAACAATGCACTTTGTCTGAGCAGAATATATGAAACAGTACAGATCAATATTCAGAGGCTGCTTAAGTGGCATTCATCTACTAAAAACAAATCTACAATTTGATATTTCAGTTAAAATTTTTGTCATATATATGAGATTAAGAATGATGCTGATCTAAAGTATTATATTATTACAGAAAATTAAAAAGATTATATAGGTAAGACTTAAGTTTCCATACTTTCTCTAAGTGTTTTTGAACTACATATGCAGTTCAGTTGTTACACTGGAGGGACCAGATGAGATCCAGAAGGATCTTGAAATGTTTGAGAGGTGGGCCAATGTCAACATCATGAAGGTCAATCAAACCAAGTGCAAGGTCCTACACCTGGGTCAGGTCAATCCCAGGCACAGCTACAGGCTGGTCAGAAAAGAGATTCCTAGCAGCCTGAGAAGAAAGACTTGGGCGTGTTGGTCAATGAGAAAACGAACATGAATCAGCTTCAGTGTACGCTCGCAGCACAGAAACCCCCCATGTGCTGGACTGCATCCCCAGCAAATTGACCAGCAGGTTGAGGGAGGTGATCCTGCCCCTCTGCTTTGCTCTCGTGAGACCCCACTTGGAGTACTGTGTGCAGTTCTCGTGTCCTCAGCATAAGAAGGACATTTTCTGTTGGAGCAAATTCAGAGGAAGCCATGAGGATGATCAGGGGCTGGAGCACCTCTGGCATAGAATCACAGAATCATAGAATAGTTAGGGTTGGAAAGGACCTCAAGATCATCTAGTTCCAACCCCCCTGCCACTTAACCATATCACCCAACGCTTCATCCAACCTGGCCTTGAACACTGTCAGGGATGGAGCATTCACAACTTCCCTGGGCAACCCATTCCAGGTACCTCACCACCCTAACAGGAAAGAATTTCTTCCGTATACCCAGTCTAAACTTATGCTGTTTAAGTTTCAATCCGTTACCCTTTGTCCTATCACTACAGTCCCTAACAAATAGTTCCTCCCCAGCAACCCTGCAGGCCCCCTTCAAATACTGGAAGGCTGCTATGAGGTCTCCACGCAGCCTTCTCTTCTCCAGGCTGAACAGACCCAACTTTCTCAGCCTGTCTTCATATGGGAGGTTCCAGTCTCCTGATCATCCTTGTGGCCCTCCTCTGGACTTGTTCTAACAGTTCCATGTCCTTTTTATGTGGAGGACACCAGAACTGCACACAATACTCCAAGTGAGGTCTCACAAGAGCAGAGTAGAGGGGCAGGACCACCTCCTTCGACCTGCTGGTCACACTCCTGTTGATGCAGTCCAGGATACGGTTGGCTTTCTGGGCTGTGAGCGCACACTGCTGGCTCATGTTCATTTTCTCATTGACCAACACCCCCAAGTCCTTCTCCACAGGACTACCATGAATTTCCTTTTTGCCCAACCTGTAGCTGTGCCTGGAATTGCTCCCACCCAGGTGGAGGACCTTGCACTTGGCATGGTTAAACTTCATGAGGTTGGCATCAGCTCACCTCACAAGTGTGTCAAGGTCCCTCTGGATGGCATTCCTTCCCTCCAGTGTACCAATGGAACCACACAGCTTGGTGTCATTGGCAAACTTGCTGAGGGCACACTCAATTCCATTGTCCATGTCAGCGACAAAGATATTAAGCAAGACCGGTCCCAACACCGATCCCTGAGGGACACCAGTCATTACTGGTCTCCAGCCGGACATTGAACCGTTGACCACAACTCTTTGAGTGCGACCATCCAGCCAGTTCTTTATCCACCGAGTGGTCCACCTATCAAATTGGTGTCTCTCCAATTTAGAGACAAGGATGTCCTGTGGGACGGTGTCAAACGCTTTGCACAAATCCAGGTAGATGACGTCAGCTGTTCCACCACTGTCCATCATCTTTGTAGCCCCATCATAGAAGGCCACCAAATTGGTCAGGCAGGATTTCCCCTTAGTAAAGCCATGCTGGCTGTCACCAAGCACCTTGTTGTTTTTCATTTGCCCTAGCATGCCTTCCAAGAGAATCTGCTCCCAGATTTTGCCAGGCACAGAGGTGAGACTGACTGGTCTGTAATTCCCCGAGTCATCCATTTTCCCCTTCTTGAAAATGGGAGTTATATTTCCCTTTCTCCAGTCGTCAGGAATTTCACCTGACTGCCATGATTTTTCAAATATTATGGCCAGTGGACAGTCTGAGAGAGTTGGGGCTGTTCAGCCTCAAGAAGAGAAGGCTGTGGGGTGACGTAAGAGCAGCCTTCCAATATCTGAAGGGGGCTTACAAAGATGCTGGAGAGCAACTCTTCATTAGGGACTGCAGTAATAGGACAAGGGGTAACTAAAGGATTTAAACTTCAACAGGGAAATTTAGTTGAAAAAGTTAGATAAAAGTAAGAAATTGTTCCCTGTGAGGGGGGTGAGGCACTGGAACAGGTTGCCCAAAGAAGTGATAAATGTTCCATCCCTGGCAGTGTTCCAGGCCAGGCTGGACAGAGTCTTGGGTGTTATGATTTAGTGTGTGGTATCCCTGCTCATTGCAGTGGGGTTGGAACTAGATGATCCTAAGGTTGTTTCCGACCCTAATTATTCTATGATTCTATGTCCTAATTAGAAGCTTAAGATTATAGCTTTTCTAACATAATTTTCTAAGTTATTATTTATCTACTCTTTTACACAATTAAGAATCACTTTTGGATATAGATGACCATAAATTACTGGGGCCAGAAAAGTACCTTTCATTTCTATGCCTATAAAACAATGCTCACAGCTTTTCTGGTGTCCATTCAAACATGGATTAGTTAGTAGCACTGCTGCTAATTATTCTGGGCCTCTCTTTGGTTTAAACTCAAGCCATCTGTTTTTTTGGATTAAGTGATGCCTCTATTATGAAAAAAATCATCTTCCCTTGTCATATATTAACAAGAGATACAACGTGAAAATACAAAAGGGCATAAAGCATTATGAAACATATATGCAAATCCACTGTGTTCAGTACAAACAGAAAAAAAAGAAAGAAAACATAGGACAATTGGGAAAATTAATCTCAGCAAAGAATTTATTTTAATGGGATAGATTATGCTTTATATCAGAAAGATGCAATGATATTTCTGTAATAAAAGGGATGCCATCATCATGAAACACAGTTTGCTTTCTCTGCCCTTCTCCTAAGATGCCACTAAAGAAGTATAAAAGAAAAAAATATGGCCTGAAAGAAATAAAAATACCTGTATTTACCTTTCACTTTTGAAAATGTTGATATTGTTATTTACAGATGTAATTTAAGCAATTCACACCTCTAAAGTCTTTAATAACCTACTACGCACAATAAATTTTTCAGCACACAAAAATTATAAGATCTAAATCCTGTCTATAACTCTTCTGTTATAATTTGACAGACATAAGTAAGATAGTATCTCACCTTTATATACAACTGTTCTCTTAGGTTATCTAGAAGAATGCATGTTTTTTCATCCCACACAGGATTGAGGTTCTTGTGTACTGTTTTACTTCTAAATACTTCTTTGCCTCCAAGTTTGAACTTGACATATGGGTCACTGGTTCCTGTTAAAGACATGTATATACTATTACCAATATCACTTTAATACATTAAGGGAATGGAAATTAAATTAACTGAAGCAGAAGTAAATTCAATTTCTACCAATAGTCAGTTTGAAAACAGCAGTTGAGGAACGAATTTTTTATTGTCACAATTTATTATTTTCCACAGTGTCATTACTCTGTAATTCACTGCATTAATGTCAAATGGGTGTTTGCATCACTTTGTTGTCTGCAATCTGTACTCATACACAGTCATACATAGAATACTGGCTGTTTTCAGTTAACAGAATTATGTCCTTGTTAGGACTAGGCTTTTATCTTAATGTAATCAAAAAAATTAAATTATAAAGTTAAAATTATTTCTGAAAAATATTAATCTAATTATCTTCTGCCTTTGAAAAGGCACAGGCTCCACTGGCACCATTAGTATAGCTTCATCATTGACTTTACTGTTCCCCTGCTTCCCTTTTCCATGAAAACACACTTCCTACAACACTCTCAATGAACAGTTCAACTATAAAGTCAGTCCACAAAGTTCATGTGATTCCTGCAGCACCTGCCCACATGACAGCACAAGGTCCAAGCCCCCCGATGCCACTGAATAACA
The DNA here is from genome assembly GCF_012275295.1 of Melopsittacus undulatus. Classification (NCBI taxonomy): domain Eukaryota; kingdom Metazoa; phylum Chordata; class Aves; order Psittaciformes; family Psittaculidae; genus Melopsittacus; species Melopsittacus undulatus. Next base: position 79,640,436 of record NC_047557.1, read on the forward strand.
ATCAACTAGGGCCAGAAAAACAACCCTGAAGGGAACTGAAAGAGAAGTGTCAAATATGGCATGAATGGAGAATGGAGAGGACATGGATATGGAAATGTCAGAAGGAACAACTGGTGGGAGGAGAGCTCTTGGGATGACATTGTGGGGGCATAGAGAAGAGCAGCCATACAGGAGCACACGTGTGCCCTCTTCTCAAGGCACCCATGTGGGCAAAGGACAGTGAGCAAAAACCCAATGGCACACACAGAGATGTGAAAAGGCTGATAGATAGATCATGGCCAGCTCTGAGAAGGTACAAAGTGGCACATCCAAAATCATCATAGACATAGTCAAGTGACTAGCAGAAGTCCCAGAGAGGTAAAGAGGACCTGTCAGCTGGCATCTTTGCCCTCCCTATCATGCACAACCCAGAGAACACATCTGTGCTTGTAAATGTGACTATGTGGGTGTGACAGTATGAAAGCAAATTACCAAAATCAGTTTGGGTTTAAAATAGAATCCCTTTCCCCTGGCACAAGGTTTCACATTGCGGTTTACTATGTTGCTATTACCATGCTGCGATTCTATTTCACACAATTCAACCTCAACTCCAGTGCACTGACTATAACTGATCCTTGGAAAGAGAGTGAACCTGCAGGAAGGATGTGGGCAGAATTGAACAAATGCTGCTTTCACTTGTGCCCAGCAGCCCCACCATGGGGACCAGCAGCGGGCAGCACAAGGCTGCCCGTCATTGCTACTGCTGGAAGGAGCAACTGTGGTTCTCGCTGCTGCTCCTCTGCTGCGCTGGCACCAACAGCTCATGAAACTGCTGCCCCTCTGCTGTGCTGGCATCAACAGCTCAGGAAACGGCCACCAAATGGATTTGGGAACTGGTCCAGCCGAGAAAGGCGAGCATTTTGCAGCTAGATTGGCCCCAAGTAGAGCTGTAAGACATGTAGTTGTGCCTGAGACAGTCATCATGAAACCACCACTTCCATGGTGAGCTGAAGAAAGACTACACATCTTTTCCTGCACATTTTGATTGCAAAAAATGTGTTTGTCTTTAAACAAAAGAAAAAAGCTGGACAGAAAATTCAAACTAATCCTTTCCCTAAAATGCTAGTTTGTATGATTTCATTGTTAGGTAAGTGAAATGCATTTTAATAAAAAATATTGGATGTGATTTTGTTTCTCTCTTCTCTATTTCTGAGCCTTAATAATATTTGAGTCTAATCAGTCCAAGAGTATCTTAAAATAAACAATAATTCTAGCATGAAAAGCTCCATCTTCAAGAGCAGCAGCAGAATTATAAGACAGACTTTTGGGGGTGGGGGTGTTGGTTTGGGGTTTTTTTACTTTTAATGTTTTTTACAAGACAAGCATATTGTAGAGACGTGTGCTTACATCCACTGGGAAATGCAGTCGTTAGCTTTTGTTGAAACTGCAACATGCTCTTCTAAACAGAACATGCTCTGGCCAGAGTTTCTTACACTATTTAATGCAGCCACAAGGTGTCAGTACTCTTTACCTTAAATCCCTTTCAAAAAACCGTAGTGGTGTAAAGCAATGATCTCACATGTGACAAGGTTAAGGTCATCAACTCTGGAAACGACTGAACTGTGTAAAAATACTTATTCTGGCATAATTAACTTGCTTCATGAGTATTCCAGTACTGCTTTTTAAGGCGAGGACCACACATTTGAATTAATTAAATAAAATATGAAGAATACTTTGAACATGGACACTAAAAAACCAATGACACTAACACAAGCCATAGTTTCCTGTAAGCAGTGATTTTCTCATGATTCCTCATGGTTCCCTTAATGCACTTTAAGCATGATCTTTTATTGTACAGACTTCACAAATCTCAAAAACCCTGGTGAAATCTGAAATCAATGTAAAATAATGTGGTGAATACATGCCAGGTGAATACTTTTGAATCCAGATGGAAAATAATTTACTTTTTTTTTTTGGTGTAAATTTAGTAGTAGGGTGGCTCAGCTGCTGGTTCTACATACCACATTGCAAAACCTCAGGGTTTTAATCTCTGTGCTGTAAATGTTGGGAACCACTAAGAAGCTAGCTTCAACACATCCTTATTTTAAAGCTGAGAATTCATTAGGCCCACTGAGTCAAAAGCTGCATTCCTTTCACAGACCTCTTACATTCCTTGAAGAGAGACCATCAAATTTTGAAAGTATATATATAAAGAAAGGCAAGATCAATCAGGTCCAACCCCCTGCCATGGGCAGGGACACCTTCCACTAGACCAGGTTGCTCCAAGCCCCATCCAACCTGGCCTTGAACACTGACAGGGATGGGGCAGCCACAGCCTCTCTGGGCAACCTGTGCCAGGGCCTTACCACTCTTACAGGGAAGAACTTCTGTCTATCTCATCGCAGTCTTCCCTCTGTCATGTTAAAGCCATTCCCCCTTGTCCTGTCCTTACAGGCCCTTCCCCAAAAGCCCCTCTCCAGCTTTCCTATAGCCCCTTTTTGGGCATTGGAAGGGGCTCTAAGGTTTCCCCTTAAGGAGCCTTCTCTTCTCCAGGCTGAACAAGCTCAGCTCTCAGCCTGTCTCCAGAGCAGAGCTGCTCCAGCCCTTGCAGCATCTCCATGTCCTCCTCTGTACTCACTCCAACAGCTCCACAACCCTTGTGTGTTGTTGCCCTAGAGCTGGACTCAGGACTGCTGGGGGCTCTCCCCAGAGTGCAGCAGAGGGGCAGAATCCCCTCCCTTGACCTGCTGCTAACGCTCTGGGGATGCAGCCCAGCACACCAGGGGGGTTCTGGGCCCAGGCTCACACTGAAGTTGGGTCATGGGATCTTGTCGCCCAACATCCCCAGTGCTTCTCAGGGCTGCTTCCAACTCAGTCTCTGCCCAGCCTGTTTGTGCCTGGGACTGCCTCAACCCAGGTGCAGGACCTTGCATCATCACAAGCTTAACAGCTTCTCTCAACTACCTCTGTGAAAAACTGCTCTCTTGCTGAAGCACCACCATTACTTGTGTAAAGGCAATAAGGACTCTTGGCATAGGGTGGCAGCCTCTGTTTTCCTAGGATACATCATCCTAACAGATACCTAAAGATGCCACCCAAGTCCAGGAGCATACAGTAACTGGACACTGAAATTCTCAAGGCCAGTTTTAGAATCTTACGTTAATTAACTGGGGAGAAAGTTCTCAGTTGCGTTAGCAGAGTATGTCAAGTATAACACGTATCAGTTCTTAGCATTTTACGTATTTTACATTTTCAAACTTTTTTGTGAAACATCTCATAATAAAGAACATAGAATATGTCTCCTCGGTATAGTCTTTTATTCTGAAAAGTAAAGAATTACTTAGCATGAATTATTTTATAGTAATTTAACAAATAGAAATGGTAATGCTCTTGTTGAAGAGCTGCCAAGCCTATCTTCTCATGGGTCATCAGCAACCCCCTAAACACCCAAACTACACACTAAAGCCTAAGGCTTTTCCATAAATGATCGTAGTTTCTGTCCTTCTGTCCACCTATCCACCTAGCAAAGAATTATCCACCCAATTCACTTAACGCACTAATTAGCTTAAACTATACAAAGCTTTTCTGGAAAGCTAATATCCTAAGAATGAACCTGCCAATTACAAATTCACAGTGAGAACACAGATGTTATAGCCTGCAGAGTTCTTCTACTCAAAATTGAACAGGGAATACAAACTTTTAATTATTCAGTGCCCATTAAAGAAATATTGCTTATAACAACCACAGCTTTTTATCTTTCTTTTGAAGACTAATTCCTGCCACAAAAAAGACAACTGCCATACTATAGTTCAACGTAGCCCATTGTAAGTATCTTTACTTAGTTTACTAAATACTCATTTAAGCAAATACTAATTTTGTTTATGAAATAAAAAGAAAGAAAAAGAAAAACCAAACAAACATACCAGCATAGGACAGAATAAGCAAAAAGCAAATGTGCAATGATTGGCCCAATTTCAAGAAAATATTTACATTTCATTTTTGGCATGTGTAAAGTCAGGTTCATTTAAACAGGATTTAAGCATGATATAGAAATGTTTTCCTGGTAGCTCAACTTATTATTCTTGTTGATATACTTCGATATAAACAGAATTGCATCCCTTAATCAAAGGAAACATTGTTTGTTTTGTCCCTAAAAACCTTATGACTTAGATGATAATCTTCCTGAAATTGTTTAAGCTGGACTTTCTATTTTCTTTTAGTGATCAGGTAAGAGGTATTTGATGCCTTCTAATTTGAATTTACAAATCGGGTTTCTCCAGGATGATGGTCTGGAAGTCCCAGGCCAAGCTGCTCCTACCAATGCTCTGTCAATTTACCTGCATTAACAATAAATGGCTTCACAGGGATCTTGGATACCAAAGTAGCAGGAACCACTGGCCAACTGTGGTGGCGTGCTCCTCCTGCCAACCTGGCCTTTATTTCCAATAACTCTGCTCAACTGATAGTCATCAGTGGTGGTGGTAATGGATGTGTCTGGCCATGACGGCTGTATACAGCTCAAAGTGGATTCAGGGGAGACAGATAACAATACCTAATCTGACCAACATGCACACCCCAACCACAGTGCTGGTCAAGTTCCACTCAAGCAAAGTTTCTGTAGTTGGTATGCAAACATGACTATTTCAATTATCTCACTCCACAGCTGGTAGACAGCCCAGAGCCCATGGAGCTCTCCTGCATGACAGCAGGCTGCAGTTCAGGGTCTCCCTTTGAGTAGTGACACCTCTCAATGCTATTCCTTGAGGCGGAGATATTCCTTGCTGCAAGAGACCACTAGTAAGGGATTAACAGCATGCTAAACTCTGAAGTCTTAGCTAAGTGATTGAAAGGATTAACAGTGCATATATAACCCTATAGACATAAACCATGGACCAAGTCTGGGACTAAGTGTGGATTTATCTGTATCTAGACTCCACTCTGAGAAGATGTTTAGACACAAGCGGGTACTTTCTGAACCTTGTGACTAACAGGAGGGTCTCTGACAGTTTTGTAAATGCAGTAAATATTCAAGTGTACCTCACCATTGAACCTTGTCAAATCACTGCCACATTTATTATCAAATTCTAATTGCTATTTTACATAAACAAATAAACTATTACTTCTCTCTTAAGAGTGAAATCGGTGTGCATCTGCAACACCAAAAGGGTTTTACTCTTGGCGTAAATTCCCACTGCTCAGCAACATCACTCAACTGTTAACACAGGTATCTGCATTTGCCAATAGCTGAGAGGCTCTATAGGTGACTTGACAGCCTACGAAACTTTCTTTCTCTACCTTATTATAATTCTGTCAGGGTCCTCTTGCTTTATCTCCATCTCTTCATAGCTAGAGGAAGATGGCAATTCAAAGATTCAGTAAGATGTTTACAACTTGGAAAGAACCAGTGATCACCTACATTCATACAACAGTCCAGAGATGTATCCAGGAACATACATGCTTTTTCCCCTTTTATGAATATTTATATCTTCTTTGAGAACAAAAGCTATTAAAAAGGAATGGAAGCTTAGTCCCCACAGATAACAGTAGTAAACAAGCACATTCTGTAATATCCAATGTCAGCAATTTCTTCCACATACCTAGAAAAGGAAAAGTCCATGTACTTACAAAATACATTGTCCTGTGAAATTAAAGTGAACGATAAACACATTCTTATGATGTTTAAAGAATAAGTATCACACAAATTAAACTAAAAGAAAGGCAAATAATTTCAGATTTGTTATTATATAAATGTATGCGCTGAATAACAAATGCCATGGTGCATTTATCACAGAAGAGAAAAAGAAGAAACATGCTTTATTTTCTTTGTTGTTCTTACACCAGAAATAGCCACCTCAAAGTAATGGTAAAAATAAAACTCCAAAGATTAAAAGGTACAGAAAAAAAAAGAAAATCCTCATCCTTGTTATTTCTAGGGTCTTCAAACAAATTTTGATTATTTTTATACTTTTTTGAACTAATAAAAATGGAATCACAACTGCAGTTTTATATTTTGGCAGAAAAAAGTTCCAAATTATACCTCTAGACTATGACAATTTACAAGAAAGAACCTGAGCAAGTTACAAAGTCAAGCCATGTGTGCTTTGGATGAAGCATGGGTTAATCAGCAGGCAATTAGTGTGATTCTGAAGCCCTAAGGGACTGGAATAATAACACAATGGGAAACTCCACCTTGCACCCTGGAAGTATCTCCTGCCATTCCTACTGGACTAGTAGAAAAATTTTTACCTCCAACAAGATTTCGTTCTACAAAGGATTGCCCTCATGTAAACCCACCTCTTCCTTGCTTCTCAACTTCATGCCATGTAACTCACACCAGAGCCTTCACACTGTGCTACTCCTATGGAAAGTGGGGCTCTTCTGAAGATGAAATGAAGCTCCTCACACTTCCTCATCAGACAATATCTATCTTTTGCACATGTCTGCATGTTTAGATCAAGATCACTAAGGTCTGAATTGTGCCCATGATTCAATTTCCTGTTTGGGACATGGCAACAAATAAATAAAAATATAAGCATACCAGAAGCTTTGTATCATTTCAGAAAAAACGCAGCAAGTCCTTTGCATAAATCTGACCTTCTGTACAGTCCAGTAAGGGCTATTATATAGAAATACAATGGTTTGGTTTTGCTGGGTTGAAGTCAAATTCTGAACACAGTCAGTGTTGAAATCTTTTTTAGACAGAAGATAATCAGCTCCAAATTTTTAGTCACCAGACTTCACCAAAGATGACACACCACTCCTAATGACAGACTTCTACTGCTCTTAGGCAGAAGGTCCATTTTCCATCATTTTGCTTTTTTTTTTTTGCTTTATAGCTTAACATACACAGCAACATTTCTTCATCAAATTCTGTATGATAAGCGTATCAATGACGGACAGCAATCAGAAAAGGAATATTTCTGAGCAGAGAAGTGATTCAGAGAAGCCCTGCAGAGGACTTGGGGATGTTGGTCAATGAGAAAATGAACATGAGCCAGCTTCAGTGTGCGCTCGGAGCACAGAAACCCCCCATGTGCTGGGCTGCATCCCCAGCAAAGTGACCAGTAGGTCGAGAGAGGTGATCCTGCCCGTCTGCTCTGCTCTCGTGAGACCCCACTTGGAGTACTATGTGCAGTTCTGGTGTCCTCAAAATAAGAAGGCCATTTTCTGTTGGAGCAAATTCAGAGGAAGCCACAAGGGTGATCAGGGGCTGGAGCACCTCCGGCATGAAGACAGGCTGAGAAAGTTGAGGCTGTTCAGCCTCAAGAAGAGAAGGCTGTGGGGTGACGTAAGAGCAGCCTTCCTGAAGGGGGGCTATAAAGATGCTGCAGAGCAACTCTTCATTAGGGACTGCAGTGATAGGACAAGAGGTAACTAAAGGATTTAAACTTCAACAGGGAAAGTTTAGTTAAAAAAGTTAGATAAAAGAAAGAAATTGTTCCCTGTGAGGGGGATGAGGCACTGGAACAGGTTGCCCAAAGAAGTGACAAATGCTCTATCCCTGGCAGTGTTCCAGGCCAGGCTGGACAGAGATGTGGGGAACACAGTCTAAGTGTGAGGTGTCCCTACCAGTGCCAGAGGTTTGGAACTAGATGATCTTAAGGTCCTTGCCAACCCAAACCATTCTGTGATTCTATGATTATATATACAATAGAATCATTAACCTCCCCTTTTGGCAAGACTCGAATTTCTTATTATAGTGAGAGCTACTATCAGTATAGTAAGCCAGCTACAAACCAATATAGAAGGCAAGCATCATTAGAGGTCAAGATACAGTATTCTGACTGAAAAACAGCTCATTTCTTACTCCTGATAGGAAGATAAGTTAATATTCCCAGTCAAACTGATTTTCATAACTAAAAAAAATAACTAGACTGCCCATCATTTTGCCCTGTTTGATCACCTAAACACTGCAGAGCCTGTAGGGACAGAACAAGGGAAAATGGCTTTAAGCTGACAGAGAGGAGATTCAGATGAGATCATGAGAAGAAGTTCTTTGCTGTGAGGGTGGTGAGGCCCTGGCACAAGTTACCCAGAGAAGCTGAGGCTTCCTCATCCCTGGCAGTGTTCAAGGCCAGGTTGGATGGGGCTTGGGACAATCTGGTCTAGTGGAGGGTGTCTTTGCCCATGGCAGGGAATTGGAACTGGATGAGCTTTAAGGTCCCTTTCAACCCACACCATTCTATGATTTTATGATCAGCAGAATGCGAATGATGGCCTGACTTTCCTTCAGCTTCCTATGCAAACGAGAGAAGCTTTTCCCTCTGAAGTTCTCAAGGGGACAGTTGGGTAACACCACCATGTGAGGACTGTAAGAATGCCTGGCATGATAGAAAGCCACATGAGAAGAAAAATGCTCCGTGTAGATCTGATATAAGCTGTTTTGTTGGACAGTGCAGCTCAGGCTTGTAAGGACCCCGCAGGGAGCAGCACCAGCTCAAGGAGAGAGCAGAAGGAACCAAACCAACAGACTGAGCCTGTTGTGCAGTGGACTTAGGTGCACAGGGCCTTGCTTGGATGAACAAAGCTGTTGTAGCACATTAGATGCTACATTATTAGATTCACTTTAGGCTAAATGTGCAACCCCGTTTCCCACTACTCCTCTCTGCTCATTCCTCCATGCTTCTCTACACAGAAAAAGGAAGCTGTTCCCCATCACCATCAGCGATGAGTCAGAGCAGCCAGGACCCTGAATAAGATCTGGTACCTTTTGGTGAGCAGAAAATATACAATGGGAAGAGAAACCACTTCACTGCTGCAGAGAGCAAGATAGTGGCAGCAAGACTAAAACATAGAAAGGAAAATTAGAAGTATTTTCCCCAGTCCACTTTTTACATGGGGCAACTCTGATCTGTAGCTGCTGACAGTTAGAATGAAATCTAGTTTCCATTTTGAGGAAAGCTAACCTCTCTCTGCAGAAAATAAAACTAAAACTCCAGTAGCCTCTTTTCAATCTTAGGCATATTTACTCAGATACAGACAAAAAGTGCTGCCTACCTAATGAGCAAATACCTTTAAATAAAAATAATGAATACCTTTAAAATACCTTTAAAATAAACGTCCTGTAAATGTTTTTTACACACTGTGATTGCTGGTCCATTTATCTACTTAATTTTATACGAACTCCAGAGTAAGAAGTATGCCAAGATCCTATATATATTTTCAGCGTCTTATCCTCACTATCTCTGTGATAAGGAAGCTGAGCATTTAAAAACTAGTTCTTGCAGACCTGCACATCCCTAGTTGTTCTTAAAAATCATTAAGTGTATTTTTGACTGAGATAAAACTTATTGTAAACCTTTTGAAACACCTTCATATAAGCTAACATTCTTGCCCACTGTCATTTAAACTACATAGCTTTAAACAGAGCTTAATGAAAATACTTACAATCTTAACTGTTACTTTAATACCCTCATATAAATTTGCCCAATGGACAGGTGACTTCCCAAACATTAAGGAAGAGTTAACCAGTGTACTTACCTCCACGGTCCCGTGCTGCTAGATTCTGTCCTCTTCTTAGAGTAATGTCCAACTGGTACATTCCGGGATCCCCTGAGGGAAAATCTGCATTACTTGTTCCAACCAAATTTGTTCTCTGGAGGAGAAAAAACAAAAATGCAATAGCTAATGTTACTAAAAGTTTCATGTAAGGTGTATTGTATTGGTATCACTATCCTGTTGAACTGCAGATGGTGAATGGCATCCCATTCCTCCACCTCAGAGCTAATACAACACCAAGACACCTGCTCCTGCCATCAGTATCACAACTTCTAAGGATTCTTTTTTCTTAAAAAAAATATACCAAAACAACAAACAAATTGGTTGACATTTCAATGGTTACATTTATTATTTTAAAAGGGTGGTTGAAAAAAATTCTTTGCTACCTGTATTTATTATGGCAACCTCCACTTTAATTACATTCACATACTCTCCAGGCCCACTTGAGTAGGATAATTAAGATAAAACAGAGCTGGACATTGAAGTACTAATTGGACTTGGTCACTACCTATACCCTCAAACTCTGTAACAGTCTTAATCTCAGCACTGAATAAAGATATAAGAGTTAAGAATTTTGTCAGCTAATGCAGTACTTTGCAAGATATGAGGGGTTTTTCCAGCTATGGGAGAAACCAGGGAGGGTGAGGAGAATCATTAAAGATATTAAATAAAGCTGTAGGTCTTCATTTTTAGTTTGCCTGTATGCCAGGGCAAAGATAAGATTAGTAGAGTAGTTATTTATATAAACAGTATCATAATTTTGGGGGTTTTTTTAGAGGAAGTATGACTGTGTCCCAGAATGCAAGGGACTCTTTGGTCTGCATAGATAGTAACCATATTTCTATCCCAAGTGACACCAGAAATCATATTTCTTAGTATATATAAACTTTTGGAAAATATTTTTAACATATCTCTCTGTAAGTAGCCACTAATTACAGAGCATGCTCGGAACATCATATTTAAATTTAAGACTAGAACAACTATATCTATTATACATTTGCAGTTCATACAGGAACTATTATGCTCCTGTATTATGTATATAATACATTAATGTATTATACACACTGAGCACCACAGTTACAGGTTCTCATTCTAAGAGCTAAATCTTTTATGACCAGTGTTATTAATATTTTATTATCTGATTATGGGTCCTCTGCAAGAAAAGAAGCATGACAGAAACATTTCAGAGACCACATGTGTACTAACATCTATATCAATTCAAGAAGAAACTCTTGTTTCTCTTCCTACTATGCCTCTTTGCTTTTTTAACGTAATAATAAATCTAAGACATGAAGAAAGCACAAAATAAAGGCATTTTAACTTATGGCTGATTCTCGTTTTTCCAGGGTTACCGCTCTGAGCCTCAGCACATTAATCTTTGCTGCAACACATACTATGCTGGCCAAACTATATAGTGACATGCTCATCCCTTCTACAGCAATAAAATTTATAGAATCATAGACTGCTTGGGGTTGGAAGAGACCTTAAAGCTCATCTAGCTCCAACCTCCCTGCCAATGGGCAGGGACACCCACCAGTAAAACCAAATAACCTTAATGTGGTGCTTGTGTTGTACCTCAGGAGGGAAGGGAGAGGGGATGCCATGAGGAAGAATCAGGGAGGAGGTTACAAATTTTGGGAGACATCATGTTTCCTTTGTGTCTGCAAGCTCTTGTAGAAGTGTAAGAAAGGCAAAGGAAATCTTGGTGTTTATTATTTACTTCGGAACACAAGTTTCCTCTTTCAAAATACCCTGATGAATGCTGGGGCTGAGGATGAGGCTGAGGATCCAGCCAGTATGCACCATCTTCCTTGTTTCTGGCTAGACTAGATACTAAGTATTGCAGAGGTGGGGTGGAAATTCACTACTGTCAATCTGGCATCCTCCTGTAGTCAGCGCATTGAAAAAAGAAAATGGAAATAAAGATGTGGTGAGTGAGGCATTAGTCATTTAAAAGAAAGTGATGGGTGCCTTCTGCAAGACTCTTGCAAGGAGTCTTGATAGTTTCAGGCATGCCACAATGACAAAATTATAAGGTTAGGAGATTTCAAGAACAACACCAAGTGAAAGCTCATCTAAACATTTTCTCTGAAGTACACTAATTATGAACTTCTCTGTGAGAGTGGTGAGGCCCTGGCATAGGTTGCCCGAAGAAGCTGTGGCTGCCCCATCCTTAGCGGTGTTCAAGGCTGGGTTGGAAAGGGCTTGGAGCAACCTGGTCTAGTGGAAGGTGTCCCTGCCCATGGCAGGGGGTTGGAACTGGGTGAGCTCTAAGGTCCTTTCCAACCCAAACCATTTTACGATTCTATGATTTTATATTTTGGGTTTATTCATCAGTATCCTACTCTGAATAATGAGTAACAAATTAAAACTAATTTTCAATAGTCAAGTCTGTTTTGCCCATGATGATAATTAGTGCATAATCTCTCCCTGTTCTTGTCTCAATGCTCAAGACTTTCATTCTGTCTTCTCTCCCCTGTCCAATTGAGGAGAGCAGAGACAGTGTAGCTTTGGTAGGCACCAGGCATCCAGGCAGGATCAACCCACCACAGTGAGTAGCTGCACACCCGTAATAAAGGAAAAAGCTATCCCAGTTTTTGTACATCCAACACTTCTACCATATGAAGGGCCAGAACCTAGTTTCACCTCAGCGTGCAAACAAAATGACAGCACTTTGAAACTTGTAGAGTGCCTAAAATCACTGCTATTTCCTCATAATATCATTTTACACAGTTTGCTAAAATATAGTACAAAACAAAAAGACAGTGAAGCTGACCCTGGTAACTAGGCATTACCAAAGTCAGGGGTAAACCTGTTTAAGTCATGCTAGTAATTTACAGCTGGAAGATGAGACTCAGTAATATCATTTGTGCTATCTTCATACAAAACACATTACAAAGTTTCAGTCTAACTCATTAACTTCTCCCAGAATGAGAACCTGAAGATTATAACCAGTAAACATCTATCTTTTACACTACCATGAATACCGGCATTCTCCCTCAAAGCTCTTAATATTTCTAACAGTTAATCAGCTAAACCAACCCAAAAAAATCAATGGCTTTGCTGCCCTCCTACAGCTCATATAGCACACACTAGCATGACTTTGTGCCAGCAATTCAAGGGATCTAAGAGACTTAAGGAAATCTCTGCTGAAGACAACTAATACCACTTCAAGGGAAAAGATCTTAAAATTGAATACAGTTTGTTTGATGTCAAAATCTAGTCAGTATTTTAAGAAAAAAACCCAGACCTGTAAGACACTCCCTGTTCCAATAAGGAAAAAAAAAAACCGTAAGTTTTGTGGTAGAGCTAAAAAAAAAAACGCTACAAACCTAACATTTTCCTGTGCTTAAAAGTATATTTTGGAAATGTCTATGAAGTAGATTGAAGTAATACTCTCATATGAATCATTTAAGCAACAGGTTATGGCTCTGTTGATTTCCATTTCAATATTATGCCAGAAGATACAGATTAAGACGAAAAAAAAGCATTTATTTTTTTCCAGCAGAAAACAAAGGCATCAGCATCAACACTTCCTTTGGTAGGTAAAAGAAAACAGAAACGTGAAAGAAGTCGTATAAAAGGAGTGAAAAGGAAAGCTAGAGATGTGACCACACTGACTGTCTGTGTGCTGGGGTCACCGTAAGGAAATGGGATGGTGAAATAACCAGCATTCTTTCTGCAGTTGCATAGAATGCACAAAATCAAATCAAAGTGTCCTGCAAGAAGGAAGCATCAGAACATCAACAGTTCACAACGTGTTTCAAAAAAAAAAAATCTACATTTTTGAACTAACTGAATTTTTTGAAGTAATCTAAATTTTTTTAACTGTGTCTTCAATATTGCATAAGCAGAATTTTCCACACCAGTTATTGCCTGGCTCAAACTGATTTCTTCAGTTCATTTACACTGGTCAAAGCTTCATGATTTGAAAACACCTACCTGCAAGAAATTCAGGAATTCTGAACATCTAGATGGCTGTCAACTCCTTGTTAGTGCAACTAATGGGAACTGACTGTGCTTCAAAGTTACCACAATACAGTCAAGTTACAAACGAGTTTTAATTTTGCTGAAAGTATTTGCAAGAGTTATGCTGATCATGTCCTACACAACAGTTTGTATGCTAGTGTACTGATTGATGGTAAATCAGAAAGAATTGAGGAACTTCTGAGTAAAGGCAGTTACACAGCTTCCTTTGTCTCATTCTATTCTATTTTTCTTATTCCCTAAATAAAAGGGTAGGTGTATAATGTGAATACATTTCAACAGCAATATAAAAGCACATTCTGGGATTTTAAATACTATGGGAATGTGCAGAAATTATCAGCAGTATATTATATGAACTAATAGTTGATAAAACATGTATGTGCTTTGGGTGGGATTGGCTAATTCGTTAAAAGCTCATCAGACAACAGATATTTTCCATAGATGCAACACAATAATTTATAATGAATGTGAAAAGCCACAACTGTTGTTGTGAAGCTTTTGAAGAATATGTACTAATGAACCATAAATCTGTATTTTACATATGTGCTCCTTATCACACAATGGCAATGACACTCAGTTTGCAGCCACTTACTCAAATCTACTATAAAATTTTACTTCTGCAGCACCACTTACAGACTATGACAGTAAAGCAAACAGAAAATCCCTTCTCCACCATGATTATAAATTTATTCTTGAACAAAGCAACCACAACTTCCTTCCCAGTTTTGCCACACTCCATCTTGGCCTTCTCATCCTCCCCCCATGTTCTTAGCCTAATCTTTTGTATCACAAATTAAAAGCTCTCATCTGTGAAAAGCTACTGCTGTAATCATGCCACATCCTTCCAGCATTATCAGTGCTTCTTACAGACAGAATAGCTCGCCTACATTGTAAGCACAGAAATTTGGACTGTAAGCTTTTCAAAGACTGAAGAAAGTCTTTGTTTTCATATACAAGTAAGGACTGCTAATTCTTTGCTGCATTTTCCATCACATTTCTCCTTTAAAGTACATTGTCTCCATCTCCTTTAATGGGTTGTGTCACAGGTTTTTTGAAAGCCAAAATATTTTTTACACTTTGTTTACCCTTGTATTGCACTGCTTTGATGAATTTAAAGCTTTTTAATCTACTATTGATGAGTACTTTTTTAGAAGACATAAGTTGAAAACTACTATATGTGGTATTGTGTGTCTTGAGTTGTAACTACAGTTTGTTGAAGATCATAAGTACCAAAATATGAGTCCATTTTATGAGAAATTACCTACTGTTGCCCAGCACTTCACTATAGATTCTGCTTTTAGCTAAACACATTTTTGCCAAGAATTCATCAGATTTGACACATTTTACTCTCTGAACAAAGTGTTTTGTCACAGCTTCTTAGTTTGCTCTGGAACTGTCTTTTTAGCACCTTTTTTTTCTGACAACGCTTCTTCATTAACCCAAGACACAGCATGTCTAGAGGAGGTCCATCTTCAACAGCTTTCATGGTGGAGCCTACTGTTGATAGACCCCTGTGTCCTCACCAGTGGCTGTACAGTCCTTTGCAGGAAGACAAAAACTTCCCCGACCACCACAGGTGCCTTCTCAGGGGGAGCTGGTTGATGAAGATGAATGGAGGGATGGGTTGTGTATAACTTCCTTCTCAATAACATCACAGAGGAGATCAGGAATCACAGAATCACAGAATCCCAAGGGTTGGAAGGGACCTCAAAAGATCATCTAGTCCAACCCCACTTCAAGAGCAGGGTAACCTAGAGTACATCACACAGGAACTTGTCCAGGCTGGCCTTGAATATCTCCAACGTAGGAGACTCCACAATCCCCATGGGCAACCTGTTCCAGTGCTCTGTCACTCTTACTGTAAAGAAGTTCTTCCTGATGTTAATGTGGAATCTCCTATGCTCCAGTTTACACCTATTGCTCCTTGTCCTGTCACTGGACATCACTGAAAAAAGCCTAGCTCCATCGTCCTGACACCCACCCTATACATATTTGTAAACACTGATGAGGTCACCCCTCAGTCTCCCCTTCTCCAAGCTAAAGAGACCCAGCTCCCTCAGCCTCTCCTCATAAGGGAGATGTTCCACTCTCTTAATCATCTTTGTGGCTCTGCGCTGGACTCTTTCAAGCAATTCCCTGTCCTTCTTGAACTGAGGGGCCCAGAACTGGATGCAATATTCCAGATGCGGCCTCACCAAGGCAGAGTAGAGGGGGAGGACAACCTCTCTTGCCCTACTAACCACACCCTTTCTAATGCACCCTAGGATGCCATTTGCCTTCTTGGCCACAAGGGCACATTGCTGGCTCATGGTCATGCTAGACAAATCAAAGCACTTCTGATTTGACATACCTGATTAAAACTGAAAATGTGCACAATGATTAGGATATTCCTACTCCTTACCTTCAAAAATATCCTTTGCAACACAGAATAAAGAAATGTTCTACCTAGTTTAAAAAAAAAAAAAAGCTATTTTCTACAGAAGATACCAGTATTTCTGGAACAGGTTGCCCAGGGAGATGATGGATGCACCATCCTTGGAGACATTCAAGGCCAGGCTGGATGCAGTTCTGGGCAAGCTGATGTAGTTGAACATGTCCCTGATCATTGCAGGGGTTGGACTAGATAATCTTTAAAGGTCCCTTCCAACACAAACTACTCTATGATTCTATGATTTCTAACCCATGCTTTTGGCTGATAAGCAGCAAACTACACAAATCATCCAACAAAAGTAGCCTTAACACTGCAGACATGTAAACAGATGCACACATATCTGGATACAACCAAACAAAAGTGACTACTAACCCTGTATCACTCCACAGCACTGAGTTCTTCTTATGCTTTTATATGTGCAAAAATTGATATGGTGAACTACAATTTCAGAAAGCAAACAACGTGAAAACATTCAAGCACAACATGCTTGCAACATCCTGTATAAAAGGAAGCTTCTTGTCAATTAGAGGAAAACATTGTCTAAACACATTTTCTAAATTGCCTTGCATTTACAGCCTATAAAAATTAGATCCTTATTTATACAAGCCTTAAAGCTGTGTTAACAGAAAAACAATTTATTACTGTGTATATTTACCTGGGTTATCTCTATTAAAGCATAAGGGTGGTGAGGCACTGGAGTGGGCTGCCCAGGGAAGTTGTGAATGCTCCATTGCTGGTGGTGTTTATAGCCAGGCTGGACAGAGCCTTGGGTGACGTGGTTTAGTGTGAGGTGTCCCTGCCCATGGCAGGGGGCTGGAAATAGATGATCTTAAGGTCCTTTCCAACCCTAACTGTTCTACGATTCTATTCTATGATTCTATAATACAAAACTTTATTTTCTGGTATTCAGAAATCAAGAAATAACTTGCTTTTCAGAAGCAACATATAAACCAGAAAGAACTGGTTTTGACATGTTCCCAGCACAAAAGCTTCTCCAGTTAAACTAGTACTATCAAATGTACTAGAAATATCTTTCCAGAAGTATCTTTCCTAGCTGCATGGAAACAAGTAAAGACAGCCACATGAGGTTTCAATATAGTATCATTAGCATAATTACTTGCCAGGGACTTCAGCTGAACAGGGCAAAGGCTTTTGAAGGTAGCAATTACAATTAAGATCATTTTGATTTGAAAAAAATTACTCGAAAAAGTGGAAGCTGAATTCATCTTGACCTATATTCAGGTGAAGTCTACATTCAAAAGCACAGAGCAAGATTATTCAGAGGTGAAGGTTTCATAGCTTCTAAACAAGACCAAGAGTGTCAGCTGTTTTTGTGGCTTTAAAGGTATTTTCTTGCATGATTTTTACCAGTCTTTATAGCAGCTGGTCACCGAAAACCTTCCTACTGACAACAGTTAAACTGGTATGTCCAGAAATAGTTAAACCAAAATCCGGTATAAATAATGGAACAAATGATGGCAAAAAAGAATCTGATAGAAAAAAAAAAAAACAACAACTTACAGTGAGGAGGACAGTCAAGTGAAAACCATGCAATTTTTGGAGTTCACAGGAAAAGCATATAAACATATAAGCGATGGGTATTAGTTCTGATATGTTTATGCACTTTTTTCCCCTAAAAATTACCCACAGCCTTACAGGTATTATATTGTTCATGCAAGCTCCTTAATTCAATAGAGGCATCTACTGCATAATCTTTGATACAAGAGTGAGATGCAAAGTAATGACCACAGACCCATTTCCTGCAGTCATCTATCCAACTCCAGAATAAACCCCTACCAGTATAACTAACTATTCCAGGGCCAGAGTAATTACACCAGCAATAATAAGGCATATATGAGCCATTATCATATTTATGAACTCTCATTTGAAGGAACTCTACTTAGAATGGAGATAACAAAATTAGCTGTCATCTTTCAGGAGGCAACTGATCACCTTCTCTCATGAATTTATACTGTGAAAAAAAATTTCATCTCTTTCTGAATAGAGATAGTGCCATTACCATAAAAATCATCATGCACAACTCTCAAAAGATTGATTTGTTTTAGCATCTTTGAGTAAACTATGAGAAACAGCACGGCAATTGATAATTTTTTTGGAAGCTAAATAATCTGTGCGCGCCCACAAACCCAGCATCATTACAACTGGAGAAGCTAAATGTGGGTGAGCAATACCAGAAAATTAAGCTGAAGATTCATGCACAGTCAGCACCATTGGAATGAACATTCCTACCGGTTCAAGACTTGTGACAAAGCCTTAACCTTGCACCAATGGGCCAGTTCTGCTGAAGTGACAGCACTTGTGACAGCTCAACATGGCCTTCCTTTCAGCACTGGTTGCTTACATCACCTACACTTTCCACGTTTTTGTGAGGCACGTAAATATTGTGAAGTAATTTACCCTCCTTTGAAGAACCTACAGACATTACAGGACTCCATCTTACAGCTGTCTCAACATCTGGTAAAGGGTCCAGGAGAAACTGAATGGACAGCCTGCCATAAATCCCAGCTCTTGACCAGTAGCATCTTTCATCTCAGGCCTGAGCTGCAGGCAGAGGACCTGCTGTCCCAGCACAGGGGCACTGACATTCCACTATATAGAAAGGAAATGGACATTTGACATTTCTGTCACTTAGCCTCACACTGAATCCCACAATAGGAGATGTAACACCAGTTCCACAAGATAGAATAGAAAATAAATAAGCAAATCAACTGGCTGCTACCTATCAATTTTCAAGGACAAGTGAGGTCAGGGACTTGGAGAAACAAAGTGCTCTGGCTCAAGCAGCATTTGGAGAACGTACCAGTTTATACCAGGAGTCACTCTCCTAAAACATCAGCCTTGGATGTGGTACGTCCAGGTTTGCCTCATTCATTGCTGCTGACCAGGAAGTTCTATCATCCAAGCGGACTGGCACATGCCCAAACACAGTAGAGTAAGGAGAAGAATTGATTTTCTTGCACAAGCAGATGGCTTGCTACAAATCCCATGGATATTCCCAGATAATTAGAGCTGTCTTAAATGTAAGCGAGCTCCAGAAGAGATACTTTCTTTACACCATTACTGACATACTTCATTTGCCCTAGCTATCTGTGCAACCTGGTGGCATATATAGCCTCCTGGGTTAATTCCTCCAAGGAGGATAGTTAAACAGAATGTAATTACTTTGAAACTCAAGGCAATTTGATCAAATGCCAAATATGCTGAAATTTGTTGCAGTATCCTTCTCCCTAAATCCATTCCCCACCCTGTTCCCTTCATGCATTTTTATTTTAGAGGCAAACTGAGCAAAAATTTATCCTAAGGAAAACCTAGAGTCACAAAAGAGAAACGTCTATTCTTAGCTCTGGAGATAATATTAGACAGGAGAATACCACTCTTCATTTGTTAGTAAATAACAAATAGTGTGCAAAATATTCTTAGAGAAAATTTTATTATCAGATTATTCATCTTACTTGTGAAAAAAAATATTTACAAAATATCCCATGGGAATGTAAAGATTATTACTTGCCTCAGTCTTTAGTTACCAGAAGTATAACGAGCCTTGATAAATTACAGAGTAAGGCTTGAAAATACATTTAGAGTGTAAAATAAAGCCCTAGGGAAAAAAAGTGAATTAAAGGAGTTTTTCATGACCCCTTCTCCTTTTTCAACAGCTTATTTTCAGTTTTAGGGGTCACCCTACACTTCTTCCCATTCTGCTCAGCACTGGTGAGACCATATCAAGCATTGCAAAGGCCACCTGGTACGAGAGAGATACGGACACAGCACACATTTAGACGACTCTGATCTGGGCAAGAGCTTCAACTGGGCTGTCTCTAGAGGTCCCTGCAAACCTTGGCCATTCTGTGATTCTCTACCACTTTGAAATATTGTAATAAATAAAGCATAGGCTGACCTCAGCTACCTTTCCTCAAAGTGCCATTTTGCCTTTCACCTCTGATTGGACTGAGATGGCAGTGCTGTTATTGGCATTCAGAACTACCACCCTCTTCACCCCTTAAAAGAAGAGTACGTCCAAGATAGCAAGATATGCATAAAACCTGAACACTTCAAAAACAATCCTAGCATTTATGCTGCAGTGCTCACATGCATTGTAACTTAAACCCTTCCCCTCACATTCCAGTATTCTTCTGTGAAAGAAATGCATTATTTTCAAAGGTACAGCAAGACATATTGTGTATGACTGTACAAAGATGAAGTTGCTTCCTGCGTGCACTTTAGAGTGTACTTTATCTGTACTCTCAAAAACCCCAAGAGTATAATCTTCAAAAAAAAAACCCTGCTTTTTTAAACAGAATAAATGAAAACACTCATGGAATGAATTAGATCTGACTTTCATCTGTGCATAATTATTCAGTTTCAAACACATGCAGAAAGAATGAGACATTTTCATTTTAAGATGATTATTGGGAGTTACGTGGCTGTAACATGCAAGGAGATGAAATCACACTGAAAACACAAAATAACACACTTTTATTTTCTGTCCAAATCAAACCTTACATTCCTAAAACAATCGAACTGTGAATCATTAAAATCATGTCTGCTTTTCCTTCCTCTATTTTTTCCAAAGACTAAGTCTCAGGCAGATGCAACACTACCCTAGTTTCTAACAGTTAGGTGTTTCTATCATCTCTAGAAAAACTTGCAATGCCACACACAAAAATCCTCTCTCTTGCCTGAAGAGTGCAGAATTGCCCTGCAAGTCAAACATGGCACATGAAGGATAACTCAAGTAGGAGCTAAAGACAGGTGTCACATCCATATCAAATATGATATGTGAACAATTAGCTGTCTCCATTTCAAAACGAGACAAATACCTGAAGCCAACGTACATGCAACATGCATCATTCCCTCAGAAAAAAAATCATCTGTAGTCATTGTATTTAAGAATACACTGTCCATATCTTCACAATAGAACACCATACTAAAATATTGCTAACTTAGTTTTTCATATTATCCATCATAATCAATTATATACATAAATACACATGTACTTTATGTAATCTAGGTTATTCAGGAGTATTCAAGTTATATGACAAAGTTATATCTTAAATTCCACGAAACATAACTATCAAAACATGGCATTTGAATTATTTTGAATTAATTACAAAGCAAATACAGCAATAGTGTCATTACCTGTAAAACAACACTAAACTGCTTCAAAGAGGAACTTCCTTACTGCTGGTGATACTCACATGTCAAAAGACCAGTAACACTGGCTTGTTAAACAGAAATTGCAAAAACATTTTAAAAATAAGGCTTGAATTTTTCAGACAAGGGCAGATTTACTTGACCATGTGCTGCCTAAATATTTTGACATGTTTAATTGCTATTAAGGAATGACAGTGTGTTACAGCCATAAAATCCGCAGAATTCCACAAACTACTCAACAGAAGGCAGGTATCCAAGAGCAATTTGAAAGGAAGAGTGGCAGTTTTCAAACCACCAAAACTGTAAGTAACTAAATTACTAAGATTCTTCTCTTAACATGAAGAATTTAGAAAAAGAATTACAACAGTGGGATTTCAGAAAATCTTCTGTATTGTCAGTTACTGCAGAAATAAGTCTGCCAGTGCCTGATACTTCTGTCCAATGTGATTTTGTATGTTCTAAACTGAAGAAACAGTTTTCCTCATTCTCTATTATCCACTTAGGGCATGCAGTTTCCATCAAAACCAAGCTTTTAATTATTTTCAAAAGAGTTCTTAATTACCCACATTTTAAAGCAAGATGCATATAATACCATACCAGAGCATGTTAGACCTTATTAAAAAAAACCCTGATTTCCTACCTTAACAGGTCCAAACTGAGAAGTTCCTCCAGCTTTCACCTATCTAAAACAGTATTACCTGAGTGAGTTTAAACATCTTTAGCTTCACAAAGATACCTGCAAATCTGGATAAGCCTCCTGAGCTGGCAGCTCCTCAGTACTGTTCACCTCTCGCTGGTAGAAGGAGCTCTGCGCAAGCATCATTTGACTGCTGCTGTGAGCTGCAGCTACTCAGAATGAAAGTAAGAGAAGTCTTGATACATGAATAAGTTTCAACACATATTCGGGGAAATGACTCAATTATCTCCAGTTCTTTAAACACTGAAAGCTGCTTCCTTCCCCCACCGCCACTGCAGAAGATGCTGTAAGCTGAAGAGTTCTAAAGTTTATTTATCAAATATTGCTGTGAAAGAAATTTTAAAGTTTAACTGTTGCACATTATAGATCATCCCTACACTGACTTTTTTTCAAATATCACCTTGAGCAGAGCAGCTTTAAACTTAGGTATTTGTTGTAATAAATGCATATATAAGAATTTCATTACAAAAAAAAGAACACATACTTTCTATCCTAATATATTAATTCTGAAAGTATTTTGAGATTTAAAAACAGTATTCAATACCACCTGATACTCATCTCACAAAATTTTAGAAAAAATGCTTCTTGGCTATTAAAGAAAGATATTAAATAGAAGTTGAAATAATAAGGAAGCAGTAAAAATTTAAATTGAATCCAACTGAGTTTCAATATGCATACAGTTATAACTGAAAAAGTATTCCACAACTGTATACACGTTGTTATTTATTTGGCAGACGAACCTGTCCAGTCTTACATACAACATGATAATTTCATAGAATCATAGAATAGTTAGGATTGGAAAGGACCTCAAGATCATCTAGTTCCAACCCCCCTGCCATGGGCAGGGACACCTCACACTAAACCATATCACCCAAGGCTTCATCTAACCTGGCCTTGAACACTGCCAGCGATGGAGCATTCACAACCTCCATGGGCAACCCATTCCAGTACCTCACCACCCTCACAGTAAAGAATTTCTTCCTTATATCCAGTCTAAACCTCTGCTGTTTAAGTTTCAACCCGATACCCCTTGTCCTATCACTACAGTCCCTAATGAATTTATTTATTCCATCTCTATTCACTGAAGAAAATCTTTAATTTAGCTTGAATCTTGAATATGGGAAGAGAAATGGTTTTCCTCAAAATCTGTATCTGTATCTCTTTGACTTTAACTTTTTTATTTCTGTTCCTTTAATATCCCTGTGCATCTGACTGCTTCTGATCTATGGGGTTTCAGTTTTCTGGGATTCACTTTATATGCAGTACACATAATATTCCACAGCCAGCAAGAAATGAGAAGCATTTGGAAATGAGGGTTTTCTCTTCCTAGGCCTCCCAGTTCCACAACAGCACTCTGGATGCTTGGACCCCTCCCACGTTGTTGCAATCTCCTGAGGAATATGCAAGTCTAGATTTAAATCCAGTGATGTGATTCTGAAGTTTATTGAATAAACTTTATCGATAATCAGAAAACACACAACAAACTGCTGTCAAGAATAAAAACTACTTTTCTCAGGAAGTTGTATTTTAAACATTGAAATAACTGATTTAATACATATTATTAATGGCTGTAATGAAACACCATTAGGAATTCCAGATTTTTCCCTCAACAGCACCTTGCTGCAAAGCAGAAGAGTTGGTGGAGTTAGTTATCTCACATCACACAGTGGCCAACTTACACACTAGATTTGGTTAGAATGTTCCACCTTTTTCTCAATTCTAGTTTAGTTTATCAGTTCAAAATGATGGAGTTAAATATGCTTTTGGTATTCATTAAAAGACAAAAAGTAAAAATCACTCCCAAAGAAAACAAAGCACATATCAGAATCACTTGTCTAAGGAGACCGTGACTACAGGGTCTGACAGACCTGGATGTGAGGCAACACACTGAAATAGTAGAAAATGTCAGAAATGGGTGCAGTAAAAAAAAAAAAAAACAACTTACCACTCACATTGCATGAAGAAAGATCATACATGTGACATATACATGACATGAATATGACCATATATATGACACCATCAAAATCTCCATGCCAACAGGTGAAGGGGTTTTGCAGACATCTCTACCAGCACCCAGAAGTAACTAAAGAAAATAGATTAACAAGGACTAAAGCATCCCCTTTTTCTCCTACAAGATACATTTTCACTAAATCAATGAAGTTTTATTTAAAAAACAATAGGGAGTGGTGGCTTTGTTATTAAGATAAGGATCTGTGTAGCTTTTATGGCTTCAGATACATGCATCTGCCCTTGCCCATATAATTTAATTCCTCTATGCCTCATTTTTGACCACTGGATGCAGCATAATAATTCTCCCTTCTTTTGCGGATGAGCAGCAACTCCCAAGAAAAAAAGTCTATTTTTGGACTTCTTTTTCTGTTGTTTTTCTGAAAATGCAATGTATCCCTCTTAGTTTCTGAAGGGTCATTATTATATAGTGTTGCACTAACAAATGTTTTGCAAATTTGGTTTTTGAAACCCTATTACTATAGGTGAGAAATCAATTATTTGGAAGTTACAAAAGGTCTCGCAGCTCTCTGTTATGAGAATTAAACAGAATGGACTTGTCACCCTACAGAGGTCAAGCTGGGCTTGTTCAGCCTGGAGAAGAGAGACCTTATAGCAGATCCCAGTGCCTAAAGGGGCTACAGGAAAGCTGGAGAGGGGCTTTGGACAAGGGCCTGTAAGGACAGGACAAGGGGGAATGGCTTTAACCTGATAGAGGAAAGATTGAGATGAGCTCTCTTAGGCAGAGGTTTTTCCCTGTGAGGGTGGTGAGGCCCTGGCACAGGTTGCCCACAGAAGCTGTGGCTGCCTCATCCTTGGCAGTGTTCATGGCCAGGTTGGATGGGGCTTGGGGCAGCCTAGTCTAGTGGAAGGTGTCCCTACCTGTGACAGGGGGTTGGAACAAGATGAGCTTTAAGGTCCTTCCAACACAAAACAGTCTGTGATTCTATGATAAAAGGATTACAAGGAAGGTCAGACAAGGGAGGTTGAAAGAGCCGGATCTGCTCCTCCTGGAGAAGAGAAGGCTTGGAGAATCTTAGCTGAGGGTATAAATATCAGACAGGGTGAGTATGGAAAATGGAGTCTTGCTCTTCTCTGCAGAACCCAGAGTCAGTACAAGGGGGGATGTCTATAAACTCGAATAAAGAAAATTCTATATGTACATGAGGAAAAAAGCTTTTTACTGTGAGGCTGGTCAAACACTGGATAAGGTTGTCCAGAAGTCTCCGTCCTTGGAGACACTCAAAACCCAGCTGGACGCAGTTGCAGGCAACCTGCTCTAGGTGACCCGGCTATGAGCCTATGGGGCAAAAAGAACTCAAGAGGTCCTCTGCCAACCCCAGCCACTTGGTACTTTTGTGAAAACCTTTACTTTTTATCTGACAATGTAAAAAGAAAAGAACTGTTTGGGGAACCACTGATTAGAATCTCATTTTTCAAGACACTTTATGCTAAAAGTCTTCCTACACTTGTCAATTAAATAATTACCAATGCTACATTAACTTAAAGAACCCTATAATAAAGTTCAATTAAAAAAACCCAACCAAACAGGCAAACAAATAATGAAAGCCCCAGATTAACAAAATAAACCCAACAGGAGGTCCAGTGAAAATCCATATTAAGAAATAAAATAAGAAATGTCAATTATTATTTTCTTACAAGCTACTCAAATATTTGTTTTCATATTCTCTAAGCTCTATACAGATTGTTTTGCAAACAGATGCGCACAATAATATGAACACTATCTACAAAAAATGTAACAAACTAGATTATTTAATACAATTTATTTAACTAGACTATTTAAATAAAATAATTTAGAAAATTTAATCTTTTAAGTGACTGCTTTGATAAAAATGAGAGCATGATGCATCTTCTTGCTCCCTAAAGTATTCTGAAATTTCTGATTTCAGCTGAACAAGCTACTTTGCACAAGAATGCCCACCAATCCTGCTAACATACACATTGTTCCACCACTCAGCACATTGCCCATATTGAGAGCTCAAAGGCTTGTTCATATAGCATGTGCTATAGAAGCCATTAGTCTCTGCTGTGAATATGTACAATGGCTTACATATTTGCTTTGTTTTACTTATGATTATATTTCTGAAGCAGCTTGGTCACTCTAAAAGGGTAGGTAAGTTTAAGTAAGGACAAGGGCAGAATCTGGATTTGGTAATCTGATAAAATTAAACCTGCTACAGTGTAAGGTTAGTCTATCACACAGCTGACCTTAGCTGTTCAATAAAGGTGATAATTTTTATTCCTGGTTTATCTGTTAGTTGACTTAGACTGGTTTAGACGTCACTATTAATTTTTAGTATTGTGCTTCAAATTTTTGGAGAGAACTGATAAGTAATTAATAAATTAGAAAGTTTTGTCAATTTGAAACATCAACTTCCATGTCAAATTATTTTGGGGTTTTTATTTAGCAAAAGGATAGCATCTATGGCATTTAAATACTGGTGGAACACTTACATGTCAAAAACTGATGGCTTGGCTTCACGAGCGAAGATTTTCAGAAGGGCTTTAAACCATGCTTACTACAATTATGGTGACCAAGGGCACGTGGGATATGCAAATCTAGTTTGAAAAAGTGTGCTTACACAATCAGGGAGTGTCCGACCAGGACTACCAACTCCTGAGTAATCTCGAGCTACCCATGCTCTGGTCCGCCCGCATGCAAGGTTGGATCTGCAGCTTCCAATGCACCTTGTCACCTACGGATTCGACCCTCACCTGTCCATACCAACAAGTGAGAGCAAGCCCTTCCAGCCTGTGCAGTGAAGTTTTTAGGTGAGGGGCAGTGTGCGCAGAACTGGCCTCACCCTTTACACCTGAGGTTTAACTGCCGGGGCCTAGTGAGCTGGGACAGTGACAGCAAAGTCTTCAAGTCCTAGGTTTTATAAAAGTTGCTTGACTGAGGAGCCACTGGTGCGAGGCTACCATCTGCAGGCTTATGACTGAATGCCTCTAAGTCAGAATCCCAGCTAGACATAACGACACCGCAGCACCGCCAGCACCTCAGTGAGCTCGCGGTAGCTGTCGCTCAAGACTGACCCAGGAAATTACAGTCTTGCTCAAAACACTGGAGAAGGAAAACTCCTATGTTCAAACACAGGCTGATGGAGCTCGTCTAGCCTTGTATGTCAAAAATAACTTAAGTTGAAATCATCATGTCCTTGGCTTAGTCCTCAGCAATTATTCTTCTAGATTTCAAAATTACCCCTATCTGATTAGTATACTAACCTCTGAAGATCCTGCAA